>NC_046676.1:15294545-15597575 GCF_003369915.1 Drosophila miranda
GAGAGGGTGGAAAATAAACAAGGCTTTACGCAGAAATAAAATGCGAGTCCCGGAATTGTCAAATTGGTACGCTGCCAAAAAATACGGCATCTGAATACTTATTGTGCAGAGCCTTCCAATGGAATAATTCTCCTAAGGGGAGAGATGAACCCATCGTGAGAGCTGACAGTCTTTTGGATTCTGACATAGACGTCGGTACTTTGCGCTACATTAAAATTTGCAT
This sequence comes from Drosophila miranda, assembly GCF_003369915.1. Taxonomy (NCBI): domain Eukaryota; kingdom Metazoa; phylum Arthropoda; class Insecta; order Diptera; family Drosophilidae; genus Drosophila; species Drosophila miranda. The sequence continues at coordinate 15,294,769 of NC_046676.1, forward strand.
ACCTTTCCTTTTTTTTAATCCCAAATCAAAACCCCAATAAATATCATTTTAAATGAACCACTCTAAACGGTTTTTTTTTAACTGACTTTAGGAATATTTCCCGGTATCCTACCAATCCCATTTCAATCGGTTGGGGAACAAAAACCTTGGCAGTGCCATAACACTGCTATTCAGTGTGCCCCACAGGGTATGCCCAGTGGCCGGACACCCTAGTCTCGCTCGCCCTTTTCTGGAGGGACGAGTCCGTTGTCCTTAAATAGATTTTGCTGCTGAATCAAGGTTATTTATGCTGTCCAATGGGAATATTCCCATGTGGCTGACCACCAGCATCAGCTGAACATGGTTTCTGTTTGCCTTTGTTTTTTGTGCTTGCTTCGCTGCCTTTTGTTCGGTTTCAACTCGATATTACGTATACGCAGCGAGCTCTCCCTACGAATAGTATGTGTGGGATAAGCTTAGGGCAAACATGTAATTACAGACGGGGGAATGTGGAATGGCGATTGGGGGGTAGAGTTCTTTTCTGTTCTGTTCTGTTCTGTTCGGTAATAAGCAGTTGGTTGTTCGTTTCGTCCTTGGGGAAGACAGCTGGCTAAAAGTTAAGGGCCAAATGCAGTTGCTGCAACTCCAGACATAATGTGGCAGGCCATTTTAGATTGATTTCCCTTGTGGCGGCACGTTGTCCCCGCCATTCACACCCTTCCCTTACTTCCTTACTGCCTTCTCACACACTTCTTACTTGAGAGCAGCCCCCTACAGTGAGAGCAATAAATAACGACTGGCAATGGCAACAATGAAGAGGGAAATGTATTTCGGTGTGCAGCGAAGATGCATCCCCATTATGGACGCCGAAAAGTGTGCAACAAAATGGAAATTTTATTGCTTGCCCCATATATCGAGGGTGCGAACAATGAAATGACTAAGCCGTCTGTCTGTCATGAGTATCTGTGAGTGAGTGAGTGAGTGAGTGTGTATGAGTGTACTGCACTTAATGGTAATTTGAATGACGTTCATTGATGTTGACTGCCTTCAGTGTCCTCATTCTCGTTGTCGGCACAAAGTTGCAAATTAATTAAGCGACAACAACAGCGGCAAGAACAAAAAAATACGGAAAATGCAACAGAAAATATGCAAAACTGAATGAAACATGTCAAGCTGTTAGTGTGTGTGTGTGTGTGGGGGTGTGTGTGTGGGTGTCTACTTTGAGTGTGTTGGAATGGGAAATTAAAAATCAACAGTGAGTGTGGAGAGACTACGAAAAACTCAAGCTTCAGTGAACAGCTCTAGGGTCTACATATTGGTCTAGTTTTTGTATCAGTTATACGAGTATAGAGGTACAACAAATATGTACGAGTATATTATATAGGTATGTACCTATATGTTATGTATGTTTGAGTAGCATAGTAGTATAGCAATATGTGTATGTGTGTGGCTGTATGAGGAGGGGATCATGAGTGTATTTGAGACGGGGGATTCAAATAAATATTGTTACGGATCTGATGTGTGGCATCAAATGTTTCAAACTTAAGATGTTAAAAGATGTGTTCTCTTGTTTTTTACGTGTTCAGAGAGAAAGAGCAGTCGGAGAGAGAGAAAGACCAGAGAAAGTTCTACGTGATCACTGTCCTCGTTCTCTCTCCCACTGTCCGTGTACGAAATCATTCTCTAGAGCATTGTTTGCCGAACAAAAGAAAATTAGACATATAGATTGAGATTGAGAGAGATATATATATATAGGTATATGTAGATATATAAAAAGAGAGCGACAGAGAGAGTCCCATAATGAAGAGGTGGGGAAAAGATCTCAGTAGTAGCAGTGGGAGTCTTACCTGCTTCTGGGCCATGGCCTGCATCTGCTGGAACATCTGGCGCTCCTCCTCTTTGCCTAGGGAATGGACACAAGGGAGGACATTAGGGAGGGATTCCAGGCTTCCAGGTTCCTTGGGGACTCACCCATTCCCTTGGCCTGCAGCATTTCCAGCAGCTTCTTGATGCTCTCGTCGCGGGCAATCAGAGTCTGCTTCTGGGTCTCGACCCGGCACTCCAGATCCTTGATCGTCTCCCGCAAGATGCTGATCTCTCGCTGCAGATGATCGTTCTCCGCATAGATGGCCTCCATTTGCTGCTGCATCTCCAGGTTGGGCTGTCGCATCCTTAGACGAAGCTCCTCCTCCAGCTGGCGCACCAACATAGCTTGTTTCTGTGATAGAGATCGAATATGAGGTAGTCACTCTCTGGTGGGGGGAGGGGGTGTGGAAGGTTTGATTCCCACCTGATTCTCTGTGCTGAGCAGCTTCAACTGATCGTTGATCAGACTGTACTTGGCGCTCTCCTCCTTGCGCAGGGCCCGCTCCTTCTTCAGCTCCGGCGACCAGAACGTCTTGATGCTGTGCATCGAGCTGCCCAGCTTCTGGTTGGTGAGCTCCAGCTCCCGTTTGAGGTTGCCCAGCTCCCGCTGCAGATCGGTGTTCTGGTGCTGCAGATCCCCCAGATAGGCGCGGTCCGAGGTGGGCCCCATGCCCGTATTGTAGCCGCCCATGGCACTGGGACTCTGGCGTGCCGACCGCCCATAGAGCTCGTCCTCTAGGTAGAGGCCTCGCTCCAGCGATCTGTCCCGCGAACGATCGCGGGGCTCGCGTATAGGTATGAACTCCCGATCGTGCGGATCGACGAGGCCCCCGCGATCCAGCGACTGATAGCGGGTTCCTGCAAGTGCGCAAATGGACAGAGATGGGAGAGGCAGAGAGAGAGAGAGAAAGACAGAGATAGAGAGAGAGGTTAATATGTGGAGGGGAAGAGTGAATGAGCAGTGGGAGGATTACTTGGATAGTCCATGGCATGGGCCATCGGTGGTCTGCTGGCGCTCCGGCTGCGATGGTGGCCCGCTCCGGCGGGACTGGTTGGCTCATCCATGTCGCGGTAGTATGGACTGCCCATTGCTGAAATTCACACACACACAGAATTCATGACGATGATCAAATGAGTGAATGAGGGGTCTCTGGTACGGTTTCGTGTTCGTATTTCTCGCCGGCATCCGGCACTCCACCTGAACAAAGGACTCTCGCAACTCAAAAGTGTTGTCTACTGTGGCAACTAGTGCAGTGGAGTCTCTGCCTCATTTTCGGTGTTTCTCTTCTTTTTTTTGGTTTAGTTTTGTTTTTTTTTTTTTGGTTTCTGGTTGGGTTAGTGGCGGGGAACGCAGGTAACTCAAAGGAACGAATTGAAACGAAAATAAAGGAAAAGTCAACGAAACGAAAGCAGGGAAATTGTTTGTCGTGTCCTGGCTTTGGTTTTGCCCCCTTCCCCTCCCCCTCCCCCTCCCCCTCCCCCTCCCCCTCCCCCTCCCCCTCCTCCTATCCCCTTACAAGCACCTACAACCCTGTGCAAACAAAGTAGCTGTTGGCTTTGTGTGTCCTGAATCCTGGCTGGCTCATATTTCAGGCATCCTGTGGCTCTTCAGCCCCTGGCCGACCCAACACCCAACCTGCCCCATCGGACGGCATAAACTAAGTTTTCCCGGCACGAAATCATTTTGCACGTGAAGAGCACGAAGCCAAATTTGCGGTTCCTCCAACGTCCTTGTTCGTCAGCGTATACGTAATATTCCACTCATAAATACTTTAGTACAACCCACCCACCGCCCCACCCACCTCAACCTATTTTTCTCCACTTCCACTTCCCATTCCCCATTTTCATCCATACATCTACAGCCGTGTGGAGGAAAGCCTGCATTCTAATTAGCTGGGAGTGCAAACGCAGCCTGGCCTCTAATTGACTTGAGTGGCGACCCCACTACACCCCACTCCGTACAGGAGACCAGTACAGTGAACCCGTACAGGAGACCCGTTCAGGCTTACAAAACTGTTTTGCCATAACCAACCATAATTGTAATCCAGTTTGAGGCTTTGATATGAGGCGCGCCCGCCAGCCAGTTATAAAGATATGCAGATTGTTAGGCTTTTCCTTAGTGGCTTCCTGCAACTTTAACTTTCCGCTCAGCTGTGAGCCATACTGCTGCTGCTGCTGTGCTCCAGGTCCAGGTCCAGGTCCGGGTCCGGGTCCGGGCGCTAATGTGATTTACTAGCTACTGCAGAGAAGCTGCTTGTTGCACGGTTTGAGTGGATTCCAATCCAATTCCCCGGAATGCAATTCAATTGAATTTCCCCATTTCCCAAGTGGTCGTTTGTGTGCGTTTGTGTCCGTGTCCGTGTGCGTGTTAATTGAAATGAAAATTGTTAGAGTTTTTGCAAGATGAGTGAAGCGAAACGAAGTACAAAACGAAATCGAATTCAAAAAAAAATTAAATCAAGTATTATGTACCATGCGCATGCGTGTGATGTAAGACAGAAATTATAGACTTTAGTTAGAATTGCATTAGTTGAGTTCAGACTACGAATAGTACGAAATGAAAACAGATATACCATATACCCTACCATATACTATATATGGCAGTTACAAAATACAGAAATAGAGCTATCGGGCGATATACAAAACGGAAATTGACACAAAATTTTGATAATGAATTTCGATAAATGTTCAAGCCATGTTGCATCTCAAGTGCATGCAACATGTGAAATATTGTAGGTTAGTAGAGCAATCATAAACGAATCAAAGAGGTATGCCAATTGACCAATTGAAACAATAAACTAAAACTCGGTTCGCCAAACTCTCGCACAAACGTTGGGTGCATTTTTTTTTGGGAAATTTGTTTTTTTTTTTTGCTTTGGGGGACATTTGCTTGTTCGATTCCGTGCTGGACTACATTTGTGCTAGGATTTGGATTGCTTGGGCCTTGGTCTAGTAGGGGTTTTATTCTCTAGAGTGGAAGCATCATTCACCTAGAGGACTTCCGCGTGGGGCGCCGTAATCCCGTGATGGTGACCGATCGACAGTTGGCAATTCCTGGAGCCGCCGCACGCGACCCGGACTGCGCACACCAGAGCTATTCACTGGATTATATTCGTCACGTGACATAATCCGCGGCTCATCCGCGGCATGCAATGACCCGTAGCACGCACACACTCACAGGCGATTCGGTAGTCGGCGAGAGAGAGTGCCAGAGAGTGCCGTGCCAGAGAGTGCTAGGGGCTGAGGCAGAGACACAAGTATCTATATCCTTGGTGTCCGTTAAATGCAACGAAGAACTTTGATTATGGTTCTCTGGTTTCTGTTTTCTCTCGGTTGATATGCACGGTTTTGATTGATTCTATTTGCGATTTAAATTCTTTCTCTTGTGCGCGCTGCATCTGCAAGTGGAAGAAGTGAAAAGAGAACGGAAAAAAAACACAATTGTACAGTCATGATACATATGTATGTACTTTCTCTATACATAATACACATTATATTACATTACGCATACGCCCCGCTGCACAGCGAAAGCCAAGGCCCCTTCTTGAATACTCTACTGTTCTGTTTTCTTCTGCTTCCTTTTTAGCATTTAAATTGGCTCTCGCACAACTTGCATATCCTTAACCTTTTTACCTAAATCTCAGCCAGAAATCCACTGTCCCACTACCGGGCCATAAGCGCATAAACAAATACCATAAACACACAGAGGGAAATGGATGGAGGGGGGGAGATGCGAGTGAGGGTGAAAAGCACACATCTCGTCGAGCAGTGAGTGCATTATGGCAGGTCTATGCAAATTCTCTCTCTCCATAGAGACGGCAACAAATCGCATGCAAATTGCCCCTTGAGCAGTCGCTTCTTGGCTTAGAAAGAAACAGAATCCACAGGCAAGAAAGAGCCCCGCAGTAAGCTCAGTTCATGCGGGGGGAAAGACTTTGATCAAGTTTATCTTAATAAATGGAGGTGGACTCTAAAGTAGATTTTATTTGACCAATACGGATACAGATCATCTCTCAAATAAGATGGCAGATAATCATTCTCCATGAAAGGAGCATCATTTAAAGTCTCTATCTTAGAGTTTGCATGTACTGAAAGTCTCCATTAATTCCCCCGCATAAACAATTCCACTGCGGCACAAGTACGAGTACTATACGCAGATGGCGAGAATGACGTGCTCGAGGCTGATGCCCCAGGAATGGGCCAAGCAAGAGCACACGTATCAGCAGGCACAGCAACGACCAGAATAGGAGCGCCTGAAATGAATGCTAAACGAATCAGCAAACCGGAAGACCGTTCAAGTCTGTGAGAAGGAAGTCTTTGCGCTGGCTTTCCTCTCGGTGCGAGTGTGCCAGTGTTTGCTAGTGTGCGTGTGCGTGTGCGAGTGCGAGTACGAGTGGCGACAAAATGTGAAGGAAGCGCTGCAGATGAGGTCAGGATATGGCAGACAGGCCATAAAATATTGGGCCCAGATTCGATTACATCGGCATGCCATTAGGGAACACCAAGCACTGCACTTTGCTAAGCAAACAGCTCGGGGAGGCACAGAGAGGGAGATGGATTGCACTCGTTGCTGCATATTTGGCAGGGACAGGAACAGAAACAGAAGCAAGAACAGGAGTTGTATTGGGATGGGATGGGATGGATAGATGGATGACGAAATCGTGTAGAATTGTTGTCCATGCTTGGGGCATGGCCAGAGGAGGTTCGCTTATCATTCTACTCGCACTACACAAGTTATCTGCTTTGGGGCGAGCGACGACCCTCCGGGCAGATAGGCATGGGCCCACCCCAAAACAAACATGTTGAATTTTCCCCCCCCAATAGTCTTTTTCTTTCTCTCTCTCTCTGGTTCTCTGGTGAGAGAGAGTGCTGGAGGGTAATCCACCACAGTGAGCTGTGCGCAAGAGCGATGCTCCCCACCAGGCGGCACTCTCTCACAACAATAGCGTCATCGTAAAATATTTGCCGTATATTGTTGTTACCACTGCCCCAATGTATGGATTGGCGGCGTTTTCTTTTGCTTGTCCTATGCTGCAACACCCACACCCACACATACACAGGCAAACAAATAAGGTTAAAATTTGAAATCAATAAAAATTATTCCACCGATCTAAAATTAGAGCAGGCAACTGATACTCACAACAAATAGTACGGGAAATACAATGCACGAGTACACTATATTATAGTAAGAATACATTAACACGCAAACGGAGTTGGAGTTGGATTTAGGGGCAAGACCCTGACTGAGACTGACAAATCATGCGAGCAATCCAAATCGAAACGACCTCCCCCGGTGCGTTATTCATTGAGCCTGCCATCCATCCATACATCCACACATCCCATTAGAAGTTTTCAAATTGCTTGCCAAACTGATTGACACAGCCTCGACTGGCGGCAGGCGACTGTCGGCTGGCGGAGCGTATGATGGAAACTTACAAACAATACTATGCAAAATCGAACTACAACTAGACTATAGATCTAACTATGGCTAAGAGTTTCGGGACTGGCAAGTAAATTAAATGAGGAGTATAGGAATGTTGGTCACTGGACTCGTATACCAATTACATATATATAGATAGGAAATTGGAAAAGACACGAGTAGGAAGTTGAATGAAAAGAGAAGGATAATGTTAATGTTAATGTTAATGCATACAACACACACAAGACAGAGAACTGTTTACCGACTAGTGAGAGTACAGTACTCACTGGCTACACAAGGCATACACTGGCTAAACAAATCAGAAATCAATATACATATATCAATATCGCTTACAGCTCTCCCATCTTCTGGAGTGTGTGTCTTTGTGTGGGGGTGATTATGGATAGATGGGCCAGTGGCCCAGTGTCCGTGTCGTTGTGTCGTTGTGTGGTTGAGTGGTTGAGAGTGCTCACCCGTTTTGTTTAGACGATGAATTTTGAATGATTTTCGCTGACGAACTGGGGGCGTATGAAAATTGCTTCTCCTCCTGCTGCTGCTGCTGCTGCTCCTCCTCCTTCGCTTCCTGTTCTATTAGCCGCAACAATTTGTTGGCTCACTCACACGCGCGCACGCACACACACACACACACCGAATGCACTGACTCACAGAGAAGCTACATGTGTGAGTGTGGGGGGCAGTGTTGTATCGTTACTTATATTGCTGTTGTTGCAGTCGTCAGGCGGTGGCGTTGTCGGCTCAATGGGCATTTCCGTTTCCGTCTGGCCCTCTCCTACCTGTCTTCTTCGGCTGCCTGCTGCCTGCTGTTTGCTGCTTGCTGCTTGCACTAATTTAGTTGATGGCACTTTTTAGTTAGTTTGTTGACTTCTGCGGTGCTTGTTAGTGGCCCTCTGTAGTCGGCTAATTGCATTTTGTGTTTGATTTTAACCGGTTTGGTTTTGTTTTATGTACATGGCTGCGTGCGTGTGGAGGGAGATAATTAAATCGAGACCGTGCCGCATCAGTTAAGAACTCTCTTCTCTCAAACGTAATAAACTAATTAAAATATGCCCGCTTTTTTTGTACTTGTTCTTGTTGTTTCATTGTTGTGCGCTTTGAGTGCTTTTAGTGGCTCGTGCCCAACGACGATTTTATAACGATGGGAGTTTGGGGCATGCTCCACGCTCCACGCTCCACTCTCCACACTCCATACTACACACTCGACACTTCACACTCACTCCAGTGACCCCCGACAAAGCCACTGACACACATTCAACGCACGAAGCAGACACACACACACACACACACACACACAGACAGACACTGCAGAAAGACATAGAGAGACCAGTGAGGGAGTTGAAGAGTTCTCCGCCGCAGATTGGAGTGGTAAAGAGAGTGAAGAGAGAGACAGAGAGAGAAAGAGAAAGAGCCAGGCCAGTGGGAAAGCTACGCACGAGATACGTTCCCGAACAGCGTAACGTTCGACGTAACGATGAACGAATTACGAGGGAAGTCTGTGGCGCAGGGCACGGCGCGGTAGGGGTCTACAACATTATGCTGGCACCACCTTCTCCTTTACCATCCTATCCTGCTTTACCGTACAGCTTATAGCTTTTCCAACTTAATGTCTCCCTGTAAGCGTATGCGTATTTGTGTGTGTATGTGTATGTGTATTCGTGTGTGGGAGCTCCCGTTCGTGTATCGGTGGGTGGCTGGGGCAGCGTTCCGTTGTGGGGTATATCCCGCATGGCTTATACATATGTAGGTTGAAGCAATTTATAATAATTTTCCTTTTTCCCTCAATCGATACACCGTTTAGTGGGGCAGCAACAACAAGAACCGCACTTCACTTTGATTGATGACTAGTACATACATACTATTACATATATGTACATATGTATGTGAATCGGCTGAGTATTCGGGGAGTGAATCCCTCAACTAGCGGTATTTATTGGATTTCTGTCGGATATCATTGAGTTTTCCTCATGTGCGGCACTTGGTTTTCTCTCCCGTTTTAGTCGCGTTTCTTTTTCCACATTTTACAGGAAATCACTTTTCTGTATCCAGGGAGCAGCCTCTAGCGCAATTGCTGCTACACACGCATACAAAAACACACTCACGTTTACGTTCACATTCACATTCACATTAACATTAAGATGTATATATACGAGTGCACACACACACATACACCATACACCCACACACACACACACACACAGAGAAACTAATTTGGATTTCATCTATTTCAAAGACAATCGTAAGTGTTGATGGCACTTTTTCTGCCTTCTATTTCACTTTTCTCGTTTCGAATGCAATTAAGCTGAATTTTTCTTGGCCTTATACATTTCTCAGTCAGATACATATACATATACATATACTGCTTGTGTGTGTATGTGTACGTGTGAGGGAATTCGAGTGTGTGCTGGTGTGTATATTCCTAACCCAAAAATTGGTTGTGCGGCAGCTGAGGTGGCCCGTTTTCGGCAACGCCGTTGTCCAACTAACTACCCTCAAAGAACTGAGCGCCGCTCGTCCGTGCCAGTCGCTGTTATAGTCGCTACTAGTGGTGAGTTTTCCGACCTCTCCCCAGCCCAGCCTCTAGCCTAGGCATAGTAAGCGACCAAACGACAGCCGGAGAGAGCGGCCGATTACAATCAATGAATTTTCCTGTCGGCGCTCGCGCACTTTTCCCAGTGCTGGTATTTCTCTGTACGACAGATAAATTCCGCCATTCCAAAATCATACGTTCTCACTTACGTGCACTATTCAATGTTGGCAATGCTGCGCGCCAAAGATTTAAACTGTTTCCTGCCCGCAAAAGTATGCTACAATTTCGTATTCTTCTGAACAACAAGCAACACGCAAAAACCATATGTATGCTCAAAAGAGGAAACCCCTATTTTGGAACGTTCCGTGGAAATATCTTTAGCAACAAACAAGTTATTCTTACAACTACTCGTCTTAGTCCAAGTTTGTCTTTACCCAGTAAGGAAATATACCATAAAAATTAGACAAAAAAAAAATATTTTTTTTTTACAATATCTCGAACTTGACCGTCAAACATTTGAGGTGAAACATTTGGACTTTTAGAACTCCTAATTAGACAAAAAATCGACTTTTTTGGCTCTCCAAAAATTGATGAATGAATTTTTGTTGTGGTTTACTTTTTTATTTTAATTGATCAATTTAATGCAATTTTGTATATTATTTTGAGGTAAAAGAGGTAAGAGTTTTGTCCTTCCTCTGCCATAATACCGCAAACGCGCAGGTTTCTCCTTCTTAAAGAGATCTGATTGAAGGTCTGATGAAGCTGTGATTGGACTCAATCAATCTTTCGACTTTGGGGATTGCCCGTTTGTCAACGTGGACATATCGCACAAGTAATGTCCAATGGTTATATCGACATTAAAGTAAATTGAGCGGAGCAATGAATCTGAGGGGCAACAAAATCTGTTAAGAGCTCCGCATATTGGTGGTTGAAACACATTTTTTCCCCCATAGAGGTGTCGATGTGTCCCCTCAAGGATGACCAGTTTTTTAATGTGAGTTCAACGGCGCCCTGCTTCCCTTCCCTTATCAGGACTCACGGTTTTTTATGTATCTTATTCGGGCGAATAGTCGGTCAGACTTCTCCACGACACGGAGGGCGCTGTGGACTACGGCTACAAGAAGGTAGTCGTAGTACCGTACAAGTCCGACTCCAAAGGCATGCAACCGACGGTCGAGCCAGACCTGGAGCCACCGGAGATCCCTAGTCTGGAGATCAAGCCTGCGGTGTCAGACGTGGCATCAGTGGTGTCGTTACGTGGTTACGTGTCAGACGTGAGCGATCTCACTAGGGATCTCAAGCACATCGGGGTCGCGGAGGAGTTGGACTCTTCGGAGAGCGACCACGACAGGACAATGGTGGAGGTGAACCTTAGGAATGTCACTGATACTCCTGCAGATAAACCTCCACCAGTGTAAGGCAGCATACGCTGCTCTCTTGCTCCACCTAGCCAAGGGTGGAGCCGACATAGTCCTCATTCAGGAGCCCTGGATCCTCGGAAACAGGGTCTCTGGTCTGAGGACTCCTGACTATAAGCTATACGTAGCTGACTCCGCAGGTAAAACTCGCACCTGCATCCTTGCAAAAAGAGATTTGCACTTATTTTTGCTCCCAAATTTCAGCAATGAAGACCAAACAGCAGTGAGCCTCGAAGGCCAGGGGTGCTCACTGAGAATCTGCTCCACGTACATGGGTCACGACCAACCAGACCCCCCTCCACAGGCGCTTAGGGCGCTAATCACAGACTGCGAGGCCAAGGACACCGGCCTAATCGTAGGGTGCGACGCCAATGCACACCACTGCCAGTGGGGAAGCACTGACACCAACGAAAGGGGTGAGTACCTTTTCAACTATTTACTGACCACTCAGATGGTCCTTTTAAATAGGGGGAGTGATCCCACCTTCATTATTAAAAACCGCAAGGAGGTCCTGGACCTCACACTTGCCTCTCATGAGTTACACGGGAACATCGTATCCTGGAGGGTCCTGGAAGAGCACTCCTTCTCGGACCACAGGTACGTGGAAACCGTATTCTCTTTTTCACTACCGAGACCAGCTCAATTTCGGAACCTTAGGCGGACAAACTGGGCTCGGTACTCAGACCACCTCTGTCGTGTTCTCCCTGAGACTCCACCTGAGGAGGAGATCTCCAGAGAAGCCACGACTCATCTTGTTAAACTATTTACCGACGCCTGCAATGAGGCGCTCGATAAATCCTGCCCCTCTAGCAAGAGCAGAGGCCGGAAGAAACCTGAATGGTGGAATCCGAAACTGAGGGAACTCCGGAAAGCCTCCCGAAGACTCTTCAATAAAGCTAAGGCTGAAAACGCTGAGCAGAACTGGGCCGATTACAAGGCCAGTCTGTCAGTTTACAATAAAGAACTGAGGAAGGCCAATCGCGCCTCATGGCGTAAGTTCTGTAGCGACATTGAGAATAACTCGGAAGCCTCGCGCTTGCGCAAAGTTCTCTCGAAGACTACACCCACTCTGGGCTACCTGAAGAACGCCGACCAATCATGGACAACGTCCAGCAATGAGTTGCTAAATCTTCTCCTTAACACCCATTTTCCCGGCTGCGATGAAAACAGACCACACTACATCGCGGCTCCCTCCGTTGCCTCAAGTGTTATCATGAACCTGCTAAGCCAGGAGAACATTTCCTGGGCAATAAAAAGCTTCAAACCATACAAATCCGCGGGACCAGATGGCATCATCCCTGCCCAACTGATTCACGCTGGACAAAAAGCCACTAATTGGCTCAAAAGGATATACGAGGGAATCTTCTCCCATGGATATATCCCGGAAACCTGGCTTCATACCAAAGTCGTCTTCATCCCCAAGGCAGGCAAGCCCTCGCACACTGCCCCCAAAGATTTCAGACCCATAAGTCTATCGTCCTTCCTTCTGAAGACGATGGAACGGCTTTTGGAGATGCATCTCACGGTAAATATTCCGCCTAGTCTATTCTCAGACTCCCAGCATGCCTATCGGAAAGGAAGATCCACCGAAACGGCCCTACACACGATCACATCGATCATAGAAGCGTCCCTCAACTGTAAGGAGTACACCCTGGTAGCCTTCCGCGACATAGAAGGCGCCTTTAATAACATCCTCCCGACCGCCATCACGGGTGCACTGACGGACCTGGGGGTTGACTCCCGGACGGTGAGCCTGATCGATCAGATGCTACAATGCAGGACGGTTGAGGCATCACTGGGGACGTCAACGTCCCAGATTTGTCAGTAGAGGCACCCCGCAGGGCGGAGTCCTCTCGCCCCTCCTATGGAACGTGGCAGTGAACGAACTGCTGCGGGAGATAGAGGGGGGTGGCTGCCGCGTGGTGGCGTATGCGGACGATGTTGCTATAGCATTCTCGGGTAAATTCCCGCAGACGCTGTGTGAGTGCCTGACAAGCACTCTCATGAAGATGTCAAAATGGGCAGACAAATGCGGTCTAGGCCTCAACCCGTCTAAAACGGAACTGGTGCTCTTCACTAGGAAGTACAAAGTTCCGGCACTGATTCCCCCAAGACTATGTGGGGAAAGGGCTAATCTTCAGCAACAACGCCAAGTATCTTGGTCTAATCCTCGATAGAAAGCTCGATTGGAAATTGAGCATAGAGGACCATACCACCATACGGTGGCCAGCCTTAGACAAAAGGACATGCCTCAATAAACTCAGCAGAGTTCAACGCATGGCAGAGCTATGCATAACTGGCGGGCTACGCACTACTCCAGGGGAAGCCCTGGATACTGTGCTGGACCTCCTCCCCATAGATCTCATGGGAAAGAAAGTGACAACACTTTCCGCACTCAGAATGAGAGAAGCCAGACTGTGGAAAGCGTCCGCGGTTGGGCACTCGGGAATCCTGACGAGACACCCGCAATTACCAGAGAGGACAGATTATTGTGTCCCTAGTGATCACCTCTCGACGCCTTTCCAGGTATCAATCCCACTTAGGGAGGACTGGGAGATGGGCGAACCAGGACCCGCAAATGCGGTTCACTTCTACACTGATGGCTCAAAGTTAGACGGCCGCGTGGGAGGCGGAGTCTACTGCAGCGAGCTGAACATCAGTCATTGCTTCAGGCTCCCGGACCAATGCAGTGTGTTCCAAGCGGAGGTTGTAGCCATCAAGGAGGCCATTTCCATCGTCTCCAAACTACTTCTAGACACGCACTTAGTGTGCGTTTTCTCGGACAGCCAAGCAGCTATTAAAGCTCTAGGCTCAATATCGTCGAACTCAGCGACTGTAAATGACTGCCGCAGGTCTCTGCACGAGATCGCAGATCAGTTAGACCTCTTCCTTATATGGGTCCCAGGCCACAGGGACATCGAGGGGACCGACGCCGCCGACGAGCTAGCAAGGCAGGGTACTACAATTCCTCTCCTTATGGAGAGGGAGCAGGTAGCGATGCCTCTGGCTACGTGCAGGCTTCTCACGCACGAATTGTTCGAGCAAAATGCCAATAGTAGATGGCAGCAAACCGTTTCCTGTAAAATCTCAAGATTGATATGGCCATATCGATCGAAGAAGCGCTCAGCCGAGCTGTATAGGCTCAGCAGAGCACAGTGCTCTGCAGTTACTCGAGCCATTACGGGACACTGGCAGATTGGCACTCATGCCTCTAGACTGTCAATCCCTCATAACGACTTCTGCAGGAGTTGTCGCGACGAGGAAGAGGAGGAATCGGTCCCCCACTTCTTCTGCCACTGCCCGGCCCTTGGAAATCGTCGTCTTCGTATTCTCGGGGCCGCTTTCCTCACAGACATTTCGGACCTGTCCGAAATCAAACCGGGGACCTTGTCCAGATTCATCCAAGCCTCCGGATGGGACTGCCCTTAATTTGCAACAGCCTGTTTCTCCACGGTTTTTAGGCACTGGGAAGGGGCACACGCCCATGCGGCACCACAACGGACCTTCTACAGGTCCAAGTGAGCTTGGGAGGGTTTCATCACTCCCCCAGGCTACCGCCTGAACCTAACCTAACCTATTCGGGCGAAAACTCATCACGGCACAGTCACCAATCCTTAATCCCCCGCTGCAGCGGGTGGTGGATTACAAAAACAACAAATTAGTTTCCGTGAAGAACGGTTCTCGGCGGGTGGGATAGCCCACAAATGGGCTATCATTTTCGGTGGTAAGCTGTGGAAGATTTCAAAGAATACGTAAGATGTGAGGTAAATAAATGTTCTCCTGCAGGTTCAGAGATCTGAGACAGATCGTGAATCACAAGCTAAAGAACGATCCCCGCACATTGCTGAAGAATACCATGTTATTGGATGCCGATCCATGCCAGCGGGAGGTTCCCAGTTTTTTAGGCCGCCTCCCATGAGACTCTGGAGCGCTTTCGGGTTTACCACTAGTATCGGATGTGCTATTGTTGTGCCCTCCTCTTTATACCTACACTACACAACCACAAAAATACATATATGTATATGCTCTCATATTATTGGAAACATTCAGTCTTTGTCTTCACCTTCCCGTTGGACGACGAAGAATCAGCCCCACTACAAACCTCCTGTTTTATTCGATTGCCGTTCCAGTATTAATCGGCTCTTATTTTGTTATATTTTTTGATGGGTGCAAAAAACCTACAAGCATTTTTTTTCACTTATTACATCTCTGGTTACGTCAACGCAAAATTTTACTGATCTGATCTGAGTACTAGTCTTAAAACCAGACTACAAAATGGACGCCAATTTTTTCGGTTTTACAGCACTAGTTATGTGGCGAAGTTTGTCAGCACTGTTAAATGCCGCTTAGCTTGATGGCTTTGTTTTGATCATTGACCATTTATATTTTGAAACAAGCATGGGCCCAATGGATACCAAGAAATACAGTGAGAAATGCTCGATTCCAGATCACGACGACTTGCTGCCCAACCGCAAGTACCACTGCAAGATGTGCCCTGGACGACAAGTATTTAAGGGGCTGCACCTGTATAATCGCCATTTGATGAAAATTCACAAGATAGAATTTGAAGAAAAGGATTGTTTTCACTGCCCGGTCAAGCAGTGTCCGAGCCATGAACATATGCCCAATAACGTCATCATGACAAAGCTCCACATGGTGCGTCGCCACTACCAGAATCATCACTTGGTGAAGAAATACAAATGCCAACAATGCAAACGAAGGTTCATTCTGAAGGAGCAGTATTTTAAACACAAATGTCGGCGTGGTCTGGAGGAAGAAACCGACTCGGAAACCGAAAACGATGAGAACCAATGTGTGGATGTGGAGAATATAGATGATACGATGAGTACAGCCGAGCAGGAAAGCATGGATAGCCAAAACGATGGAGGTAATAGTCTGGAGATTAATGACGCCATGGAGAACTACATGTTGTGCTGGGCTGACGAAAAACGATGCACAAAATGCCGTAGGAAGTACAAGCGCAAACATAGCTGCCAGGAGCATATCTGTAATTTGTGCAGCCGTATATTCTATCGCAAGTCAGACCTGGCCGCGCATATGGGTACTTTAGCCCATTTTACAAAAGAGAAGAAAAAGGTTCTTATGGAAGATATGGTTCTTATTGAAGATATGCAGAAATTGATTCGCAGAATAGAATCCAAAGATTTCCAGGACGAATCGTTGATAAATACGTTGGGTGCCCTTGTCCCGACGTTCCAGAAAATACAGGATTCTATTCCAAAGACATCAGCGCAAACGATCTTCAAATAAATTTGTTTTTCATTTTCAATCACTGGCCCCCGCGTTTCTTTGGGATTATTGGTTATTGGTGTCGGCGTCTGCTGTGCTGAAGATCAGATCCGCCTGAGCGGCGGAAAATTTTGTTTTAGACTTCGCTGAGTAGCTGATTTTCAAAAATAAATCGGAACTCTTTGCGCAAGTGAAAACCGAACCCTGCCTGAGTATCACATTTTAGACTTACATACATTAATTATATAGTACATAAGGAGTATCTAGATGCAGATGGTTGGAATCCCAATCCCAAACACAACGAAACTCCTTATCCGGAGTGAGGAAAACTTCGCTGCTGCTGCATGACGGAATGGAAATTTGAGTCTTTTGCCACTCTTTTGACGCGCCGTCCATGTGGGGGTCCGTCCCTCAAGCGCGTCTCTTGGTAATGACCAGTTCCCTGCACTGCCTAGATCTCGCGAGTACAATTTTTGTTGACGGCCTTTTCATGAGACGCAATGCAGATGCAATCTACTGAAGAGAAGATGTAGTACAGTACGTGTAGTATTATACATACTTTATAAGAACATTATTTGGTAACTTAAGCTACACGTGAACTATAGTTATTTATTGTATTTTTATTTTCGAGTCCGCGGAATGCAGTTTAAATGCGACGACGCTTGTTGCTCTGCACTGGCGGTGGTGTTGTTGAGGGGCTAATAGATTCATTTGACATCGATCCGCGGGTACGCTTGGCTGGACGTTTGGGTAGATCAATTGGCTTGGCCGATGACTTCTTCTCGGCGTCTTTAGAAGTGCTGTGCACCTGTGCTTTGGTTGTAGCTGGCGGAGCTGTAATCCAATTATCTTACATCAGTAATTTATTGCGCATGCAATTTAATACTTTACCTTTGCCGTTGCTGTCTGGAGCTGGAGCAACAACAGAAGCTGGACCGTCTGTGGTTTCTTCGCTGGAGCTAACCTCCACCTTTTTTTTGGTTAGTAGCGTTCCGTACTCTTGTTCTGGCAGGCAAAACTCTCGCTCCTCGTTTGGAAAAGGCAGTGTCTCAAGATCATCCAGCTCTTTCAGCTTATACATGGTACCCAAGTGCTTCCAAATCAGTTCACTCGGCATCTCGCGATTTAGAGATTTTGAGAGCCGCTGGGCAATGCACGACATATAGAAATGTTTATTAATGCCAACCGGACGTAGTCCTTCCATGGCGTGGAAAAGCTGCAACTCCTCTTCCGCAGACCACTCGCGGTCGCCTGTTGCCGGTATAGCCGTCCCAGTTCCAGCCATCCCCTTATCCTTGGCCATCATTTCTTTTTTGTGATTGATATTTCTCTGTTGTTTCGATGTCCGCGGCCTAGAAAATAAATAAGCTACGCCGTTCGGCAGACAGCATAATAACAAAACACCGACGACTAGGGATGGGAGTATCCCTGAGTATTTTTTCTTGTTGCCAAATCAGCTATTTTATCAGCTCTGGCTTAGTAAAGTGTTATCGTGTTAGCCAAGTATCAACTTTTTAAAGCTATTATTTTTTGAAAATTCAGCTCATTTTCATTTAATTTCTTCTACTTTCATATCGATACACGCTATCGATGGTCTATCGCCACGGACAAGTCCCTAGTTTAGTGGTTGTTTTCTGCGCGACGCATTGTTTTGCAGCCCTATGTAGCGACAAGTATATACAAAGATATATATATCGATGTATTGATTACATCCCTAGTTTTGGGTGTGTATCTGTTCATCAAAATTTGCTGCTGTCGTTCGGAAATAAAAATATATTAAACAACAAAGCTGGTAAATAAAAAGTTACGATTATAGTTGTGTGTTGTGTGTGCATTTACCTAAATTCTTTACTACTTCTAACGCTGTCACCGTGTTCGGCAAAATCCAGCAATCATGTGGCATACATTTGTATGTGTGCATATGAATGTTCCTTTATAGCTGCAAAAAAATATATATACTATATGTATGCGAAATCTTTTCTGTGATTTATATGTTATCCCGTAAATAGTGCCCGCCTACACGCCTACCGCCTCTCTTCCTCCTATAATTTTAACAAAACCTTGCTCTTGTTCTGTGCATAAGTTAAGGTTTTGGTTGCTTGCGCTGAAAAGTTAATCATATCATCGATCGATTAACTATGCCATGCCTACTCACGTTTTCGTATGTGGCGCTGTGTCAACCCCCTAATGAAATTTCCTAATTTACATGTGTATCTTACGAGTGACTCACAAATCTATCTATCTTTGGAATGTCTGAACCGAACCTCTACCTCTACCTACTCCTACTTAACTTTCTTTCAAGCTGTCCACCTGCAGAACAGAATATTATGTGTCTAGCTTTGTGTCGCTGTCGCTTGTTTAATGTTGTACTGGTGTGGAAAACACAATTGAAACAAATGCTTAAACGATTACCATGCTGCAATGCACTTCTTTTATTATTATTTCCAGCGAACAATTAAGAATCATCCAAAACACCAAACCAAACCGACATCCCTACAGAAATAATCAGATCAGAGCTTTCGAGCTCGCTAACTTTGTCCAGACCACACAACCACAACCAACCCAACCATCCCCACCCACCCCTGTAATTGCATATCACAGTATCACTGAGAAACTTTTCAACCATAGGCCTATCCGAGACAGCCATCATGGACGTAATGTCATCATCTCTACAACAACAGCGCATTGTCGTTGACCAGCTGCGTCGCGAGGCGTCGATGGAACGGCAGACCATTTCGGAGTCGTGCGCCAAAATGATGAAGTACATCACGGAGCACGAGCAGGAGGATTACCTTTTGACTGGATTCACCAGCCAGAAGGTAAATCCATTCCGTGAAAAGTCCTCATGCACCGTTCTTTAAGGAGGAGTTTGGAGTTGGCGATAGAAGGCGAACTGCGGACGGAGCAGTTGACTTCTGCATCAATGCGCAGATCGTATAGTTTATTTTTAGTTTAGCAAGATGGATTCTAAATATGTATATGTCTAATAATGACACCAGTACCAGTCAACGCCACCTGGATCAATATATCTCAATATAACTCTTTGTGCAAAAGCTATAATAACAACAAACAAATTGTCTCAAGCAATATATGCTAGAATATATAAAGATATATCAATATGTACCACTCACGTTAAAAGTTGTATTAGGTTATACAAAGCCCACAGAAAGATTCAAAATTCATAATCGAAGCATTTGTCCCAAAGATATATCAGAGTTGTCTCTATCCGAATAGTAAAGCTGTTCAGGTACGCGAGTATCCCAACTAACAAGAAAATCAATGCGCTGACTATAGCATCTACAACAACTACTACTACAACTACCTAAACTACAAGTATAAACCGAAACTCACACATATTCTATATACCCTATTATCAACTATTATCGATCCGACATACAAATTTATCAATAAACGTAAACCCAACAGAAGATACATATATTTTGGCTTCTTATTTCGAGAAACATCTGTTATATTTATTGAATATTGATAAAAGACAAGACAACTTAAACAATAATGTGAAGAAAATCGGATTGAGAAACGGAGAATATCCTTCTATTTTGAAGCAAAGTCACGAAGCTCGTTAACCACCAATTGCAATGGATGGGTAATGGAAACTACCAACAAAAACCAAATACATATACGCAAATATATTATCGAATTACTTTAAAAGCTTTAAAATGAGCAGAAATGCAAGAACCCACAAGCTAGTTGAACTTATCGCAAACTTTAGTGCGTTCATTATCAAGTTTTTCTTAGTCAAATATATTACGAACCGCTGTAGTAGCGCAGCAAGCATATAATAATACCCAAAAATTGAACAAATCCAAATATTTAACTCTTTCTCTAGCGTAGTTTATCAATTTTGATTCACACAATATGCCAATATGAAAATATCCAATGAAAATGAAACATTTGTATTTGCATTTTAGAACAATAATTAATTTCAGTTAAACCAGGCAAAATCCGAAAATTTTCTGCATTTTTAAGCTTACCGAAAATGACAATTGACAAAAATGTGTGATTTTTTTTCCAACCCTCTGGGAAAACATCCCAAATTTATGATACCACTATTATTTTCCTACACAATATCTCACAATTCATGGTCATGGTAATATAAAGGATTTAGAGGCAATCTATTAAAATGTAATTAGCATGAAACGCAAAGTAATAACGGAAGAAAAGTTATTTTTATACACTCTAATGTGGCAATGGGCATATTTGTATGGTATTGGAATGAACAGTAATGAGATTTCAGTTAAGGAAGGGACGCTTATCATACATACCATACCATACCATACTCGTACATGTTAAAAATGAAAAATACATTATATGTTGATTTTCATCGTGACAATCTGTCAGCCTCCGGCCAGAGAAGACATGTTGTAATGATGAAAATGATGCAAATAGATATATAATTTAATCGGTCGGTTCTTCCAGTGTTGCATTTAAATAGTTATTAATTGGCGGTGATTTTAGTTAATAATGAAAAATCGTAGAACAAAATTAATTTAAGAATCACACATTTTTGAAGAAGCGTTTGTTTTAAGAACTTTGTCTGAGATTTTGAACCACAGTTTGCTGTCGTGAGCAAACAGCAAAATGTGGCACAAAATGAACATTCGGATGGACTTTATAAATTTTGATTTAGGGGCCTTCAGATCAAAACTGCAGTTGGTTTAGGAGCCTGCCTACACATACTTTCCGACATTTAGCAGAACAATTTTCGATTTGCCAGACAATGGAATTCAGTTATTCATTGGTTGAGATATTCTTTCATTTGTTAGGGCCAGCCAGGGGATTTGCTGCGGCGGATGGGCGAACGAACCATCCATTGGAGCACGGATGGACTCGTTCCCGTTCGCTATGCGCAGACCCCCCGTCCAATTATTACCACTATTAATACTAAAAGGTAACCAAAAATAACCAATAACCAGCACACGCATCTTACTCAAAATCATGTACATCGATCAGATATCACACTTTAACAAGTTTTATTCACTTCAATTGAAAAGCGACAACGAGATCGTATTTTATTCGAAAACTAATAGAAATATTTTGGGACGGCACTGTCTCCGCACTGGGAGACGTTTGCCGAGTCCACACAAATATTATTGAAATGTATCTGCAAATAAGCATTTGAAATATCTATTGTACTCAACTCAAATGAACAAAACAAATAATCGTTTGCTTATATTCCAAAAATAAAAATGCGATAACTACCTTAGATGAGTTATCCTAGCGGAGGCACCAGGTTCGGTGCGAAAACACACCCAAACATTGTTTTATTTCCTCAAAAATGAAAGACCTACCTCAGTTTTCGTAAGTTACGTTTATTAATACAAGAAACTGTGTGCATGTAGGCATGAGTGT
The DNA here is from genome assembly GCF_003369915.1 of Drosophila miranda. Taxonomy (NCBI): domain Eukaryota; kingdom Metazoa; phylum Arthropoda; class Insecta; order Diptera; family Drosophilidae; genus Drosophila; species Drosophila miranda. The sequence goes on from NC_046676.1 coordinate 15,316,616, forward strand.
AAGTGAGTGTGTGAGAGATGTTAATGAAATTTATAATTTCCATAGGGCCTCTTGTGTGAAGCAATTTTTGCAGGAGCTGGAGAAACTAGGGGTAGTATGTTAGATGTTAGGCGAGATGTTTAGCTCTCATCATCACTGCCGGCAGCCTGACGCGGCTTGGGACCTCCGGCACGCTTGGCCATGATAATCTGATCCACCTTCAAGATGGTTGTGGCCGCACCAACAGCGTACTTGAGACCCCAGAACTTTCCCTGATACAGGTCGAAGATCTTTGCCTTCGCCGCATCTATTGTGCTCGCCGTCTCTGCTTCAATGTCGAAACCGATGTTCTTGCCGCTCTCGGAATTGTGAGCCAAATACAATAGGTTGACAGCTTCGGTGCCATTGAATCCAGAGTTTTCGGCCAGGGCCTTGGGGAACACTTCGAGAGCCTGGGCAAACTTGCGCACAGAGTACTGCTCCAGACCTGGCAGAGTGTCAGCATACGCCGACAGCTGGGTAGCCAGCTCGATTTCGGTGGCCCCGGCTCCTGGCAGATAGCGTCCATCGCGTGTCAGGCACTTGAAGCTGTTCACGGCGTCGTCCAGGGCGCGCTCGATGTCGTCCATGAAGTTGTCTGTGGCACCACGGATCACAACTGTGGCAATGCGCGAGTCTTTACCCTCGTTTCTAAAAGAACCCGATGTTATTTGGACAGTTTCACGACATTATTTAATGGCATTACTCACCTGAATGCTACGATTGTCGTGTCGCCCAACTCCTCAATGCACACCTTGTCACAGTAGCCCAACTCTTCCTGGCTAGGCGTGGTAATGCGAGGTAGAACAGTGGCGTTCACAGAACGACTCAAACGGCGCAAGTCGAACTTGGAGTTCAAACGCACAGCCATGAGGCCATATTTGTTGAGGAAATGTAAGGCCATGTCACCGACCTTACCACCGGCAACGATAACCTTTACACCGGCATCGGCAATGGCTTTGATTTGATTCTCCAGCAGACTCTCCTCTCCAGATGAGAACTTCATGAGTTCGTCCGCCGACTTAATTAGTACTGTGCCCTTGGTCTCCGTCTGAATAATGTCGACGGGGCACGAGAATATGGCGATCTTGGCCTTTTCGGCAAAAGTGACATCGCCCTCCACGAAGCGCTTGAAGACCATACCGCGGACTACCTCCGACTTGGGCAGACCACTACCGAGGATCTTGCATATGCGAATGTTGTCCACGTTGAATGTGCCTTCATCAGGCAATATGGAGACACAGGCCTTGCTCACCAGGTCATTGAGGAAGTCCTCCTGGCCGTACTGTTTCGACATGATGGTTGTGCGAAGGACATCCTTTACCTTGTCAACATTACGATAGTCCTCAATTTTATGGCAAACCAATTTGGGCAAAATTTCAAGAGCCTTTTCCAGTGCCTTTTCATAGCCATCGGCTATTTCGGCGGTGGTGATGCCCAAGCGCAGGAGCTCCTCGGCAGATTCGAGCAGAGCGCCGGCCAGAACCACAACGAAGTTTGTGCCATCTCCGACCTCAGCGTCCTGCATTTGACTAGCCATAACGATCAGCTTAGCGGCAGGGTGTTCAACATCCAGCTCGCGCATTATGGTTCCGGCATCGCTTGTCACAAACTGCTTCTCAATGTGGTTGATGATCATTTTGTTCATTCCATTGGGGCCGTAGGCGGAACGCATTGTCTGAGCAAACTCCTTGCAGGCACTGATGTTACGGTAGACGGCCTCCTCCAAGCCGCTATACATCTGAGGATATGAGACAAATTATGATTTCGAACATTTTTCAAGAAAATGCATGACTTTTGTCATGGCGATGACTAATCACGCGCCTCCCCGAGACGGCATGTTTTTATTTTACACAGAATATCAATGAAATCGCGTTTTATATGGGCCATTTGTTATGTATTCTTTATATTACACTTACCCGTGCGCCATCCTTTAGCATCTGCGACACTCCGGGTGCTTTTGGTACAGATAAAGCCATTTTTGTACACAGATTTCAATACACAGTGCTAGTCGGTCGGTAAGTTCCAGCAAGAGTTTGTCTAACCTCAAATAAATTTGACGGCGCCGAATATTCTGGACCTATTGTATTGAGGTGCTAGCGATGAGACTAATAACTATTCCATCGGAATGTATCGGATCTTTTTAATGATCCGTGACTGCCACTTATAAATATTTGTTATACATATATTTTAGTTTAAAATACCCTCTTCAGGTTCCCAAAACAGACTTAGATTATATCTAGACTATTTAAATCTAAAAACAGTTTACTACTGGCAAAGTTGAGTATATATAGTGGTTAGTGTTTGGGAGTTTTTGCATACCCGTCTCTGGGGTATTTTTAAATAAAACATCGGTGCCATTTGGTGACCGATATATTCAAATTTTCTATCGATAGGAATCGATAGAAGCCCCATTGCCGCAAATACGTAAATTTGTAAAATAACAATGTCGCAAGGCAAGAAGCACGTGTTGGGGTTTTCGCCCAATGGTGGTCAACTCTTTGCTTCTGTTGACGAGCTGGGAATACTGCGAGTATGGAACACAGAAACGAACACGCTGAAACAGGAGTTCACCCCGAACCTGCAGCTATCTGGCCCCTGCACAGCGCTCACGTGGGTTTTGGTGGCAGCGCAGCGGCCCAAGAGGTCTCGAAAGAGTCTGCCGACCCAAGAGGCGCCCAGCGACCAACTCTACATTGCTCTCGGCACGCTGAAAGGCGGCGTTGTTATATATTCATTGGCCGAGGGAAAGGTAAGAATTGATTAGTTCATGGAACCACAATCCCCAGTAATGTTCTCGTACCATTGCAGATTGAACGTACTCTGAGTGGCGACAGTCACGATGGTCCAGTCACCTCGATTGCTTACGACAACGCGGGGCTTTTGTATACCGTGGGAGCCGATTGCCGGGCACTTGTCTGGTCTTTGGAGAAAGAACGCTGCATCAGTGACTGGCAGGTTGGGCCCGAAAAGCCGCGAAATATTGTGTATCTCTCAAAGAGCCGGGCCTTGGCAGTTGGCTCGCGCCAGTTGAAGGTCTATGATGTTGATACTAAGGAGTTGGTGGAAACATTTACCGGGCACTCTGGCGAGGTTAATGCCATCAGCAGCGTTATGTGCACTGACAATGATGAATTCGTTCTGACTACAGCTCGTATGGAGAGAGTCATTTGCTTCTGGAAGATTGAGAAGAAGGGCAAAAACAAGGCCTCTTCCTGTACGCTGCTCATGGAGGATCTGTCGTACTGTTTGTCCAGCGAAGTTCACGACGACGGACAGCTGCGGGTGGCGAGTGTGACGCGCAACGGCATCATACACATATACCTGTTGAATTTGAACAGGTACACCATTGAGATTTAAACAAATAATACATAATCATGCTTATACTATCCGTAGTCTATCAGCCGAAAAGTTCGTTAAGCCGAAAACCTCCCTGCAAATCGTTTCGGATGGCGCCGATACGGTCGAGCCCATTCATGCTCTGGCGTCTCACTTTGTAACTGACACAAATCGTTCGCACGAGATTCTTTTCGGTTACGGAAATCGCAAACAGATACAATTCGAACGCATTACCCCTAACTATGCTGAGAAATTGAATGTTATCGTTCGCGCCGACCCGAAGAAGCTGTATGCTAAGAAAAAGGGCAAAGACCAGGCCTTGCAGGCCGCCCACAAAACTCTCGCTCCTGTAGTGAGTCAGAAGATTGTGGAGTACAATAGTGCTCTGCCGATTTCCCAGAAGAAAGTACAAAACGACGTTCCAATGGAGGCGCGCCTGCAGCACCTGCAAATCAAGGCCACCAAACAGGGTGCTGGAAAGCTGCAAACACAAAGCAAGACACAGCTTCTGATGCAGGCACTGCACAGCAAAGATCAGACGTATGTTGCTGATATAAATTGTATGCTGAAGAGCCCACTCAACAGTCTTCTATTTTAGCATGATTGACGCAGTCCTCAGTACCCATGACACGGAGACGATACAGTTGACATTAGACCGCCTGCCGCTCGAATATGTCAACCCATTGGTGAACGAACTCTCAATACTTATACAAGGAAAGCATGCCAAGTAAGCACATATTTCGTTGAGTGCACACTGAATGGCGGATTTACTTAAGTGGCTCCTTAAATTACAGTGTTACATCAGCCATACGCTGGCTGCAAGTACTGGCCTGCACGCACACGAGTGCCTTGATGTCTGAAGACAAACAGGCATTGCGCGAAAAGTTGGGAATTTGTCTTGGTGTTGCGGAGCAGCGCATGCATTGTCTTTCGGAGGCACTACAGTAAGTGTTTGGTAAATCGAAACAGTTTTATTGGCATTCAATTCGCATTAGGGCTTGCCCTTATTGGTCTTTGTGGATTTCTTCGGCTTCTCCACAGTGCCGTGGCGGCACTCGCAGATCTCAGCGTAGAAGGCCAACTTGGTGTGCAGTATGGTATCAATGTAGAATCTTTGAAAAGAAAACGAGCTCTGCGAACGCTCGCCCACCGCATAGTACAGAGTGTTGTAGCCCTCAAAGCGGTATGTGATCATTACTGGATAGTGCTTCTGCACCAGCTTTGAAACGGTTATGATGAATCGCACCTTTGCCACTGCCAGTGGGTTAGGACAGCGGGGCGTGGGCCGTGAGAAATGTGCATCGGCAAAGTAGATCTTTCCCTTGATGGGAATATCGTGTTGAATGGGGTTGCTCAGAACCGCACACTTTGTGTCTGGCGATAGCTGCCACAGGCCAATAAAGTCCTGGATCTCGGAAAGTACAGTGCTGTACTCGAATGACCCAATGGTCGTCGGTTTGCGAAGCAATCCGCTGGAGCCCGAGCTCGGACCATATTCACCCACTGCAACTTTTGTGGCAACAGTAGTGGTTTCATGCTCCCTGTCGGCAATTGTCGTCACCGTAAAATCGACCACACTGACCACGGGCTTCGGTTTTTCTGGAAGCTTGTAGCAAAACAGTCCCCGTGGATCGGACTGAACTATGGTCAGGGCTTCGCAAATGGTGGAATCGACCAAGTCCATGACGCACTGCAAGTCGGCGTCATCACAAACTGGCTTATTGCAATGGGCCACTGCATCGGCGATGCTTGCGATATTGCCCATGGGGGAGACTAGCGCATTCAAACCGTCATGCTCATTGTCCGAAGTCCTGTTCAATCGTCGCGAATTCATCAGAATGGAAACTTGCGAATATTTTCGCACATTTAGATCCGAGTCCGAGACGAGGTTTTCCATTTTAGCTTAATTTGGTGTTTTTTTATTTCAGTTAAATATATTTTGTATATGTACTGTTTAAAGTCAGATTTGTAATGTCTACTCTTAGAATATCTGGACGCGTCAACCTGATCATCAGTCAAATGAAGCGAAATGCAGATAACCATTTGAACGAAAGCAACGTTTTAATTGTGGACGAAGAAGAGGAAGGTTGGTATTGTGAAATTATTCTTTACCATAGTCCCACTAAACTAATCAACTTTTTTGTGCTTCAGATGAGCCCGCCGATACGCAGAGTGATAGCGCAAAGGGTGATAGCAACTGGAGCGATCTGGAAGACCAGAACATCAGCTTAAACAGTATTGCAGACGAAGACCTGGCAGCAGACGATGATGTGGCGGCCGATGAGGACGATCTGGCAATGACTCAAGGCTCGGACGATGACGATGATGATTTAAGCGATTAAGCGACTGACTCCAATGAATCAGCGGATTAGTTTATTCCTCTATACGTTAGGTTAGGTACCATTGCAATTTCTTTATTGTCCTATCCCCCAGCCAATTAAACTAGTGCAGTTTTTCACACTGAATTCCATGCAATTTTTATTTGTGTTTATTAACTACGTGCAACAACGAATAGGGAGCCAATTATTTTTGAATTTCCGACAATAAGATTTTGTCATTAGCAAGCAAACGTAAACATTTCATTTCCAATTCCAATCTATAAATATGGTAGAATATTGTGCCAAGAACAGGGGTTTGGTTTCTTTTCTATAGGTAGTTTGAGTATACATAAGTAGAAGCTCATCCAATAACAGCACAGGAACTACTAATAGGTGTTTTTGTGTGTGTGTTCGCGCGAACATTTTCATCTCATTTTAATTGTCAACAAATGGTCGAACAAATCTACTTCCAGTTTGCCTTAAGGAAATTAATTAGACCGTTCGTGGAACTGTCGTGAGAAGAGACCTCGACACAAGTGTCGAGCTCCGGCTCGATGGCCTTGGCCAGTTGCTTCCCCAACTCAACGCCCCACTGATCGAACGAGTTGATGTCCCAAATGATGCCTTGCACGAAGATCTTGTGCTCGTAGAGTGCTGAAAGTGAAACGAAATCAATAATTATTTAAAGTGTCTTGTGAAATTCAATTCGGCCAAACGTACCAATCAATGCGCCCAGTGTAAATGGCGACACTTTCTTCACCACAATTGAGTTCGTCGGCCGATTGCCAGCGAACACTTTGTGCGGCAGCAGGTTTTCCAGCTCGTTGCCGCACAATCCGGCCTTGGTAAGCTCCTGCTTGGCCTCATCGGACGTTTTGCCGGCCATTAGAGCCTCCGTTTGGGCCAGGAAATTTGAGAGTAGAATTTTGTGGTGCTTGCCGCCGGCAATGGGATTGTGCGTCTGGGCGGGGGCAATAAAATCGCATGGGATCAGGCGAGTGCCCTGATGGATAAGCTGGTAAAAGGCGTGTTGGCCATTGGTGCCTGGCTCGCCCCACACAATCGGACCGGTGCTATATTTAACTGGCTTGCCCGACTTGCTTACGAACTTTCCGTTGCTCTCCATGTCGCCCTGCTGGAAATAGGCAGCGAAGCGGTGCAAGTACTGATCGTATGGCAGTAGGGCGTGTGTTTCAGCATTGTAGAAGTTCGAATACCAGACGCCCAGCAGAGCCAGAATGACAGGTGCCTGAAAACCAAAAAACCAAATATTTAAACATAGGAGCTGCCCACAAATATCAATCTTGACTTACATTTTTGTCCAGCGGCGATGTCTTGAAGTGATTATCCATGTAATGGGCACCATCCAAGAGCTGCTCGAAGTTCTCGAACCCAATGGACAAGCAAATGGAAAGCCCAATAGCCGACCAGAGCGAGTAGCGTCCTCCCACCCAATCCCAGAAGCCGAACATGTTGGCGCTATCGATACCGAAGGCAGTCACCTTCTCCTTGTTGGTCGACAGAGCCACAAAATGCTTGGCAACGGCATCCGCCTAGAAGGGGAGAATGGGGGAAATCTATAGTAAATTCATACACCAGCACCTGGCAATCCACCTACATCCTTGGCATGCTCCAACAGCCAGGTCTTGGCCGAAGTCGCATTGGTGATGGTCTCCTGAGTGGTGAACGTCTTCGACGCTATAATGAACAATGTGGTCTCGTAGTTGACTTTCTTCAGAACCTCCGCCATATGGGTGCCGTCGATGTTGGACACGAAATGGGAGTACAAGCCCTTGCCATAGGGTTTCAGAGCTTCGGTAACCATCAAGGGTCCCAGATCGGAGCCACCGATTCCGATGTTGACCACGTCGGTGATCTGTTTGCCAGTGCTTCCACGCCACACTCCAGAGATTACCTTGTTGGTGAACTCCTTCATGTGCTGGAGCTCGGCCCGCACATCCGGCATCACATCCTTGTTATCCACCAGGACGGCGTCCGCACTCCGGTTCCGCAACGCCGTATGCAGGACGGCACGATTCTCGGTAATGTTTATGTGCTGGCCGCTGAACATGGCATCGCGGGCTGGCTCCACTCTCCGCGACTTGGCCAGATCGATGAGCAAGTTCCAGACATCATCGTTGACGCGATTCTTGGAGTAGTCCAGAAGTATTTCACCATCGTTTGGGGTACGCAAGCGTAGGCTGAAATAAAAACATAAAAGTTAAAATGGAAAATCTACCAGTAAGGCTGTAACGCTGCGTGCAAGACAATATGATCCCATTACCCCAATTAAAAAACTTAAACGAGGGGGAACGCTGTGAGTTGCTGCGGAGACCGCAACCGATCTGATCCAGATTCAGCAATCTGATGATATGGTCATTCTCTATGATTGTGCGTTTTTAGTTTTCTCGAATCTTCAATATTGTGTAGGCCACAGATTTTCGTTCTTTGTGGGGGCGGAAAGGGGTGGGGCCAAATTTTGAGATATACGTTTTATAGTGAGATCAAACAGGAGTGTGGATACCAAATTTGGTTGCTCTAGCTCTTATAGTCTCTGAGATCTAGGAACTCACATTTTGCAATTGGCCAAACCGACCATGAAACCTGTGTGTTAGAGAGAGACAGAGCGAGAGAGAATGAAATTGTTTTCTTGATTCTGGCTATAATAATGATACGATCTGGTTCCTCTACGATTCTGCGTTTTCAGTTTTTTCGTATCTTTGAAATTGATTTTCGCCCTTTGTGGGGGCGGAAGTGGGCGGGGCGAAGTTTTGAAATATTTTTGTAGCAGTGACAATCACAGAAGTCTGGATCCAAAACATCGTTGCTCTAGCTCTTATAGTCTTTGAGCACTAGGCGCTGAAGGGGACGGACAGACGGACGGACGGACGGACAGACGGACGGACGGACGGACAGACGGACGGACGGACGGAGAGACGGACAGACAGACAGGGCTCAATCGACTCGGCTATTGATGCTGATCAAGAATATATACATATACTTTATGGGGTCCATTTTCCATCCATTTTCACCACAAAACGAATATACCCCAATACTAATTTTAATAGGGTATAAAAACCTTACTTCGACCCTATGCCAGGAAAAACGGGTGGGTGGTGGAAGGGGGAGGGGGGGGGGTTGGGGTTTGGCAAACTTGTTGGTATACTCATTCTTAATTCTTAATCAAACCAATCATTTTAATTGATTTTTAATTGATGAAATGCTATTTTTTAATGCAAATGAACTCACCTGAACTTTGAAAATCGCTTCGGATCGTTAAAAAATAAATCTTTAATAACAATTTTATTGTGATTGGCGTCGTAGTATTCCTGGAGTTTTTTGAAAGCGGGCTCCTCGTTTAGAGGGGGCAGGGGGGTGGTTCCGGCCATTTTTCTTTGGGGGAGGTTGGGAGGTTTTTTTCGTTAAAAACTTAAGTTGCAAAAAAACACGAGAAAATCGCGAAACTTCACTTAAATACGGCCACTTGACACAGGTTCTTTTTTTTATAAATCCGGAATAATTCCGGAAAACAGGCCCACAGCTTCGCCGTTATAAATATTTGATTTTATTTATTAAAAAACAGCTGATTTTTTTTGATTTTATTTTTTTTTCCAAAAATTTTACAAAGTTCCTCCAATGTCAAATGAAAAACAAGACTCAGAGTTGTCACGTCACTGGCGGTTCTTCTGACAGGGTGGTACCACTGTGAAACTAGGGCTGCCAAGTGTCTCAACTATCGACTACTAATATCAATTGCCAATTATCGAATGGATAATATCGATAGCAATGCAATACCCTCGGGAAAAGAGGGTATTATAACACTGATGAAATGTTTGTCAATAATTTACTCAAAGATAATTTTGTAATTAAAATCTGGGAAAATGTCATTCTTCTGGGAGAGACGATTGGGTGTGAAAAACCCGATGGCCTTGTGGCAGATTATAGGCGGCTGAGCGTTCTTCTCCCGAAAGACTAAATGAACCATGCAAAAATAGGATGACTTGGTTTTACAAGCTGGAGCGGAGTTCTTTGTTGTACCGTTAAATGTCCTTGTTTTAATTTTTGAATGTTGTGTATCCATCTAAAATCAGCTGAGAAAAACCTTTATCGATTTCAGACTTTGATATTTCATTGAATGTGAAATACGGTCACACTGATTGCTCACACGTTGCGCTCTGCAACGAAAAAAAGAGTCGTAATTTTGAATGGGCTATAAAAAAAAGGGTATGGAAAACAGAAAAAACAGCCAAGGCAAATTGCAAGATTCCCACAAACCTCACCTCACCTTACGTATGGGAACAAAATCGACTTTTTGCCTTCAAGGTATATTAGGCAAATGGGGTGGATTTTACCTTGCATGCGTTGCACTTTCTGGGCCGTTTAGCGTGGTGTTCATACCCTCTTTTTCCTCCCATTAGCAGCAAATAACCAGTAACGAGTAACAAAAATTGTTTTACGAAAAAAAATATGCACTGCCTAAAGATGGCGACGGGCTACTTGTGTCGGAAAGAGAGGTAGGGTAGTTGTTTTTTCAACAAAAATATAGAAAACAATATAGAAGTGGTGCAAATTTCATAAACAAGAGGAGCTGGCTGTGTGTGCGTCGCAAACCGTAGTGAAAGACGAGCAAAAGCAGCGTCGAGAGAGTGAAGTGAAACTAATACAAACATTGGCATGTTAGTGGCGAGAGTGAGCAACAAGTGTCTAAAAAACATATTGTGGTAGTAAAAAATGTTAGGAAAAGCCATCAGCCCACCTGGCTACAGGTATATTGACTGCATCTGCCATAAATAAACAGGCAAAACTGGTAGAAAAGAGCATTTCCAACCAAGGAACCGAGTCTCGCACACGTAACCCTGTGTGTGCGTAGCACGGAAGCTGTTTCTTGGCTTGGGCTGTGGCAGTGCAACGCCAACAAAATCGGAATACTTGTTCGTATGTATGTGGTTTCGGTTCGTGAGCTGTTTTGATTTTATAAGCTAAACGGACCTATAATTTGCAGCGGATACGTGAAGCATTAGCCAGTAGAGTAAATATTCCAAAGACGTCGGGTACGTCACTGAAGATGGACAGCACATCTGGAGCTGGATCTGGAGCCGGAGCTGGCAGTGGTTCAAGTGGCAGCATCGCCGATGTTTGCCCCTGCTCAACGGCGGCTGCCACCGCTCACAACGAACAGCCGCAGACCAAGAGACAGAAAATTGAGAAGCAAATCAAAGTTGGCTCCAAGTCATTGCCCCCCCCGCCACCGTCACCGCCGGATATACTAGATCGGCGGGATGCCCTAGATGCCAATAGCAACAACAATAAGAATCATCACCTATGCTCATCGCTGTCATCGTCCTCCACGCACTCGCTGTCCACACCCAGCAGCACCAACAACTCACCCACAACGACGCCATGCAGCTCGAGGGCAACCTCCTATGCGCAGCTGCTCAGTGTACAGAGCTTAGTCCACAATATCTTGCCACAATCCGAGCTGCAAACCGACCCAGAGGCCACGAAGGATGAAGTGGACCGCGCCGCAAAATTGCCAGCACTGCTGACCATAACCACCGGCAGTAGCAGCAGCAATAGTAGTTGTAATATTAGCAATAGGAGCACCTGCATTGCGTCGGCTTCTTCATCGATTGATGATATGTTGGAGTTCGAGCAATCACTGACGCGCCAGTGCCTGTGTGGTGTTTCGGAGCGAACGCTTCGTAAGCCGTTCCAGTCGCACTACTCGCAGGACACAAACGGCCAGAAACGGATCGCCTACCTTAGGGAGTGGCCCACCAACAAGCTGCTGCAGTTCCTGTCCAATCTGCAGCTGCTGTTCGACATCTACTTGAAGCAGAATGCCAAGGGCTTCATTTGTACGAGAATAATGGACGTTTGTGATGCCCTCATTCGGAACGACAACAAGCTCATCGACGAGATCATCGTGCTGGCTGGCTACAACAATTCCTATGTGCAATTTCTGGCGGGACGTGTGCTAGCCGCATTTCTGGTGATTGCTAAACAGGAACTGAATGATGAGTGGCTGCAGAAAATCGTCGACCAGCTCTTCAATTTCGAGCTTCTCGACCAGGCGGCGGTGCAAAAGATCCACTTTAGCCTGGACATTATCAAGCGAATTGTCGAATGGAAGGATATAGAGACGCATCCGTTGGATGATGACTGGATGACGAGTACCACGGGTGTTGCTGGTGCTGCTGCGTCGTCCATTGCCGTGCCAGCGGATGCCGCTGTAAGCTACATGCACTTTCCAGTACAGGACCAGCCGCTGGCGACCAACTACTTTGCTCTACAATTCAGAGAGGATGCAGCGGGCGATGCCGAGAGGCAGAGGGAGCCTGAAAGCAGGGATAGAGAGACGGAGAGGCGCAGGCGGAATGGCGGCCTGTACGATGATGATTCGATAAGCCCGCACCCCGCACAACCCGCATCCGTACCCGGCGGCTGTCACGTGGTCACTCTCACCGACTCCGAGAGCTTTGACACCACACATCTAAAGTGCATCACGATACAGAAGCTAGAGCACAAGTGGCCCACGCTGGTGAAGAACATGTCGGAGCTGATGGCTCCCACCCACCAGGACACGGCGGAGCACTGCGTTCTCAACTTTCTGCAGCTGTGGGAGAACATCATTTCGGTCAAGGCCAATCTGTCCATCGACGAGACAAGACCCTACTACGCACAGCTGGACAAGTTTGAGCTCCTGCTCAACCACAGCCTGTCGTGCACCGTGTACAAGCAAATGCTGTGCCTGTTCAATGAGGCGCTGTGCTATGGCTCCACGCTAGCGCTGCAGGACATGCTGCCCGAAGAGACCTGCAAGCTGGCCCACCAGATCGTGTGTCATGTCCGTGGGTTTCGCATACTCGAATCATTGCCGCGACGCCAGCCGGACAATATGGTTAGCCTGATTGGCTACAACGGCACACCCCTTGTTTATGCGAATGGTGCCATCGCCATAGCGACGATGGCGCGATCGGCGGATGCTGCAGTGCAAGATGCAGGCGAGGATGGGGCGCCAATAGAAATGGACAAGACGCTGCTGCAGAAGATGGTGCTGCTGGTGCTAAAGTCAATTGCGGTGACAGTGAAAGAGATCCGCAGCGATTCGTCCGACTCGTCCATTGACTCGAGCGACTACGATGCATTCCAGGACATGATGCTGATCGAGCGCTCCATTCGGGATGTGCTGAGCAAGCTGGAAACGTTCATCAAGCAGACCCTGGAGTTCCACCCGGAGTGTCATTTCAGCAAGATACTGATTCACCTATTCGACGACCAGGACGATCATTTGATTGAGGCCATGGTCTGCACCCTGGACGTGACGTCGGGCATCTCCTTTCGCAACAATGCCTTTCCCGAACTGGTGGCCATGCTGAACCCTGTGTATACGTTTCTGGAGTTCCTCAAGATGACTTCGAATAGCTCGGACCTGCTGCTGGACCTGCTGGTGAGCAACGAGACCTGCTTCCTGCTGTATCTGCTGCGCCTGCTCAAGTACATCCGCATGAACTGGACCATGTTTGTGCACAGCTGCCACAGCTTTGGCATGGGCAACGCCATGCTGGACGAGGCCATGGGCGTGTTGATCAGACTGCGCCTGCAGATATCGCGCCTCGTCTCCCGCCAGCTCTATCCGTATGACATATCGCCGGTGCTGCGTCTGCTGGAGAGTTGCGAGAGTCTCTACGAGGGTAACGAGCTTAGTTAAATGCAACGGAATAAACACCTGTCCTGTCCTTTCCTGTTTAACCACATGCAATTAAAATACGTAATTTATTTTAAAATTTAATGTAATAGGAGAAGCTAGCGCAAAAATCGATAAAGAAGAATCCTTGTAGAATATCCTTGAAGTGTACTAGATCTAAGCCATATCGTGCCCCTGCTGATTGCAGCCCATATTCCATATAACTATCTCTAAATTAACGTTCCGTTCCGACTCAATAATCCAATACGATACGAGTATAAATATGTCATTAAGTTTTTTGTACACCCTGTCATCCGCTTTGAAGATCGACCTAACAATCTAGATACATAAACGTATGTAATTGTCACTGCAATGAGCATGACAAGATTGTAGCTAGCTCGTAGTTAATGGTAATGTTGTAGGTACTGAACTCCAAACTAAGCTGCACGCTAGCCTAAGATTGTTTTAATCTTGCCTTAAGTAGAATAATGTACCATAGTAATCGGCACGATGGATGGAGGAAAATACATTTTGCTCGTTCCGCCGCTCGCCGCTTGTGCAATTCGGGAAACGTGTGTACAAATTTTTGGTGTCTTCGCGATTGCATCGGCGGGTGCGTTTTAAAATACTTGAATAATACTATAGTTTAATGAATTAATTAACTAATTAACTGATTAAAAGAAACGCATTAAGAACAACAAAAAACAACACACACATGACAATGGTTTATCCAATTAATATTGGGAAAATAATGTAGTCTTCTTTCTGGGTAGGTTCTCTTGTAATCTCTTTCAATAGATTCGATTGTCTTGTGGATCGTTGCTGAAGCATTCATGGGTGGACGCGATAGTTAATGACGATTTATCATACGGACGCGACGTTTCAAGTCAAGCGATCCACTGGGCACAGCATTTGGATCTACATTTGGCGGATTAGGACCCGTGAGGCTAATAACAGAGCCGCGTCTGGCCAATTCGGAAGAGTATGGACTGCTATTTGATACATGAACTGTTTGATAGTCTATGCTGATGGGGACGGATGAGCGGCGATTGAGGCGCGTTTCTGCAGGAAAAAACAGTTTGGCTTAGAGCTGTTTGCGTGACATACCATACCGTGACAGTGACTGTGTGTTGTACCCGAGCGTGCTGCAGGATCTCCTGCCGGTCTGTAAGCTAACGGTGATGTGGCCCTGTGCTGATGATCGAGTGTCTTTGGGGTGCACACGGTGTGGTATCCCTCCTCGTTCAGTGTGTACTTATAGCGATCGACCGACACGGACCGCACCTCTCCCAATAGTATGTGGCTGCGTCGGAAAATCGCCGCCTCTTCGAGTACTGTGATGAAAGGCGGGTGAAAGCGTGTGTGCGTGCAGAAAGTGAAGATCAGATAGTATCAGATCAGTTCATATGGAGATCGGCAATGTTTTCAGTAACAGTAACACCCATTTGGAAAGTCAAATAAATGAAACGCAATCTCATAGACATGGCTACATACTCATAAAGTGATCACAGGAAGCACACAAGAATTGATTTATTTTACCTTTACTTACATACATATATAGTATAGTAGGACAGAGTTTGCCAGTAAGTAATAGATACATAGACACATATATACACATATCTTACATTCAGTACAGTTTCACACAGCACAGGAGTGAAGATAGGCAGAGTGTGAGGACGATTCAAAAACATATATCAACACACTAGTACATATAGAGTTATCACTAAGTATAGAGGTGCCATAGAAGGATTGTACAGATCAAAAGTATACAATATATAAGGGTTTGTTTTTCTGAAATAGTCAGAAAGGTAGCTCTCACACATGCATATGCATATATGCATGTATGAGTGGACAGTGCTTCGCAGTAGAGGAAGTTTACTAAATACACAAATAGTAGTAAATACGAGTAGAGTAGAGTACATTTAGATGTTTAAGTTGTTCCCTTATTAACCTGATCAGATGTGTAATCTCCGGCCCAGCGAGTTACATAACACCCCTAAAATTTTGGCAAAGTTTTTGGAGAAATACCTTTTGAGGCCCTCCGATCCTGTTTGTGTATTTGGGCATAGGACTGCAACGAACAACGGCGCAAGCGTTTGTCCCCTTTGTTTTGCTGTTAGTATACAAAGAAATCATGTAATTTTAGTACTTGTGTATTCCCATAAGTCCTACGAAGTATTATTCTTACCGATTTGTAGTGCTGATTGATGTCGGATGCTGCTTTTAGCAGCAGATAAATAAATACCAGGGCAAAGAGATATATTATGGGCTCTGCGGTGTTGCTCTTCTTTGGGGCTTCCTGTTTCTTCCTGTTGCTCTCCACAGCTTTACCACCTCGGAGGCGCTTGCTCGCCCCGACTCCAGTTGCTCCATTTCTTGTTCGCTTGCCAGCCTTGGACTGATATGGCTTTGCCATTTGTTTGCTAGAAAGATTGCTGTCATTTTCTTGTGCGGGTTCTTTTTGGAAGATATCCAGTTTCTCGCATGTCAGGTTGTTTACTGGCTCATCCTCAATAGCTTCCAGCTGCGGGTAGCCTTCATCGGGAGAAACATCGGGGGCGTGTAGGTCGAGGGCAGCGACGCCGGGCTCGAAATAGTATCTGTAATTGCGTTGCGCCCCAGCAACCACGAGATACATTGTGCAAAGTACCATGAGGATTCCCAGCGGGACCACATGGTGGTTGTTTCTCCCTTTGCTGGCCGTCGACGAGGCCTCGACTTCTTCCTCAGAAATGAACTTTTCGGTAAATGGCGATTGCATGGTCTATCGTCTAACCACACAGAATTTGTGGTTGACTATTAAACACTCAACAATAGCTGTAAGTGTGTACCAATGATTAAAGTAGTTATTCTGTTCGAGTCGGAAAATCGATAGGGACTACTGCGACCACACGGCTTCACATCTTTCGATTGGGCAGCCTTTAGATGCCAAAAGAGCACTGCTACTCCGTTGTACAACCGAATGTACTTCTTATCTGGTATTTAACTTAATTTATTGCTTTATTTTTGCAACAGCCAAACCACTGTTTCGGATAAAACACTCTCCACCATCAAAATTCCATACATATCTGCGTGTGTATGTCTCCCTGTACTCGTCGCACCTGCCCAATGGCATTTAGCTTGTGATGTACGTTAATTCAAATCGTGAGCCTTCGATTACGGAGTGCTTAAGACTATTTTCAATTATTTACAATCTGATGACGGAAGGTCCGCGTCAGCATTCAAAGACACCAGTGGACATTCCAGTGAGTTGTTCGAGTATATCTAAAAAAAATATTTCAAATAACTGTGTATTCAAACAAATTATTCTTTTCCGACTTACCAGTTATCTGGAGGTTTGCGGATTGGTTGCTGATTGTGGTATAAATGCGTTTGCTTTCCGCCATATTTTGTCGCTTAAACATAGCAGTGCGCAGACTTTCTCCTGCAAATCAGTACATATTTTCAAGAATATTTCAGAACTCATAATGCTTGCAATTTTACTTACGGCGGCGCACACTGTAATTGGCTGACTTTATGTTTTGATGATAACTTTCTTTAGGCCTTGTATCGTGGGTTCTAGCCAATCTCCTCCTACGCGCTGTGTCGTAGAGGATGCTGCCTTGACTAGTCGCAATGCCCGACAAGCTGGGTAAAAAGCTGACTGTTTCAGTCAGTTCTTCTTGGGATTCGTCCATTAAATGGGATTCCAAGTCGTCGGGCCCCTCTTCACGATACTTTGAAGCTCCGATACAGCCATGAAGCTTGCGCAAAATCGTCCGCAGGATCTTGAAGCGCTTGATGATACGTTTTGGCTCCACCTGGGACGCACACATCAGAATGGCCTTGCACTCGCGTAGTATTCGGATGAACTGTTGCAAGTACTCCTGCCCGATCTGAAGCTTTGTTTCAGCCAAAACCGTTCGATTGACTTCCACTTGAAAATGCTCCAGCACGAACAGGGCCATTTCCAGCAAGTCCTCTAATGGGACCTTTTCGTAGTGCTTTTCGGCAGCACTAATGCCGGACGTGAGTATCTCCAAACAACAGCCAAGAAACGCGCGACTGTCAATGATCTCCTGCAGAGTAGCCTTAAACTTTGCCACTTCCTCGTCGAAGTGCTGCTCCAAAACGTCGGAGTGCAGGTCGGAACCGTTGGCCTGCAGGGAAGGTATCAGGGTGGTGTCCAACGACTCAAAGGAAGCCAGACAGCTGCGCATCATCGTTTTCACTATCGGAAAATATTTAATTGGATTTGCGCACTTTTCAATTCAGGATATTCAAAAGATAAGGATCGCATACTTTTCAAGTTGGGGGCAAAGGCAATTGCAAAAATGCCAATCTGGGTGGCTCGATCGATATTCACATCAAAATCGGCAATGAATTCATCAGCTATAGCGTCATCATCCGAACTGCTCTTCAGAAGGGTGCGGATTTTGTCCACTGAGAACTTTTGAAAATCTAAAAAGCAGGTGAACACCAAACGCAGCAAGGCATCATTAATGAAATCTTCTAGCTGATAAAGCGCCTGTTCCAGTGTCATGGCTTTCAGTTTGAGATTGGAGTTCGAAGAGTTCGGGACTTTGCATTCATCTTGAAATGCGTTGAGTTCACGAATTACCTTCGATGACAAAATATAAGTCTAATAAAAAGTAAGATACATCGATCTGCCTACCTTCTGGCACAGTGCACTTAGCGCCCTTTTATCCTGTTGCAGGGCCACATTCGCAAACCCCAATGTTTGGCCCAACAGCAAATCAATGTTAACGCGCAGCTGTCCGCTTAGGCCCAGGATTTCTGAAGGTGTATGCTGAAAGTTCATTAAATCACTGTTTTCTTCATTGTTCGAACTAAACAGAGCTAATGTGTCCAGCGTGGAATCTAGCAATTTGAGAAAGGAGCGCCCCTGGCTATCTTCTGCCGCCTCCTCCCTCGAATAAAGATGCAACAGGCGTTGCAGACACCAGCGAATGCGATCGAGGAAATAGAGGTGGCTCGCCTAATGAAAGATATGCAGAAATATGTGTATGTATGCAATTTTCTTGAGATATTTACCGAAACTGCAGAGCCAGACGCCAGTTTCATTGTGCACTCTACCTGCCGCACACAAACCATAATCTGGGTGAGGCAAAGACAAACCAATTCTTCGGACGCGTGGCTTTTGTCGTTCTGCTTCCGGTCGCTCAAAGATTTGTGGACAGCAGATGCAAATTCCAATAGAGCCGCACAGAAGTCCTGCGAACAAAGAAGCATTGCAATATCTTCTCTGGCATTGCGGACCTTTTACCGTACATTCAGCCAGTTCATATTTCTGACACTAGTGGTTTCAATACTATTGTCTAGTATAAGACGGCACGCGTCTAGTTTTTTCCTCAGGACTTCCATATTTACTGAAATATACGATTTTATTTGGGTAGACTCAAATCGTAAACAATCTATTTGAAAGGTGGCTTGCTTTGAAGCGGCACTCCTAAAACCGTCTGGCAAGGCCGTACACACTGTTGCATTTCAAAAAAAGTACAGGAAGTTCCAGAACCTTAACATTTTTTTTTACACACATATGTAACGATCTTGAAATAAATTTGTTTTTCAAACACCAAGACTTCCGTTTTAAAAAGTAAATAGGAAAGCTTTGCGCACGTGAAAACCGAAGTCTGCCCGATGTCGTCGGTGTTTTGCGGTTAGTTGGCGCGCCCATGATATCGATAATATGTGCATTTAAATATTTATTCACAAATTTAGTATTAATTGTGCTAGCAATGAATGCGCTGGATTATTATCAAACGGAATTGAGGCCTTGCGGCGGATAGACGAAGTGCAGTGCAGAAATATCTTGCATAAGTTATATAAGATTGTATATATAAACTGATCATACATTGGGTGCCGTTCGGACACAATATATATATCGATAGTGATATTTTCATAGTGAGACAAGATCCAATAAAAGCAAGTTGTTAAGATAAGCCAGTCAGGTAGAAAATTGATTCATTAATCGGATAAAATTATGTGGGCAGGGCTGAGGGTTTTATTTACCTAGTAATATTCCACGGAATATCAAAAACGAGGAATATGTATAATAGAACATGAATTTTTCAGTATATTTACGGTATATTTTTCAAATGAGACGATATATTTCTGAGGGTCGGACGGTATACTCTAACGATAAGTCCGCGGTCACACTGCTTTTCGGTAAAAAACTTTTCTGATAAAATTAAAATTAAAAATTGCTTGTTTGTCTCCATGCAAAATAATAGATAAGGTCTAAACCTCTTCGTCTCCCACGCCACGTTGCACTAGCGCACACGTACATCCTCGTACATTCACAAATACCAATACAATACATCGGAGCGGAGCGAAGAGACAAGTGCAAGAAAATGAGTTCTTCAAATGCAGGCCAACGCACCAAACTGATACAGGAAAAATGTCAAACCTTATTAACTCAAATGCTACGCGACGAAGATAACAAATATTGCGTTGACTGCGATGCCAAGGGTAGGTGCAATACATAATTTATAATTTATGATAAATTTCGCTCCTGGTGACGCACGGATGTGCATCGGTACACATATGCATCCATACTTATCTATGTATATGTGTACATATGTACACCACATTGTAAACAGAATAGAATGGGCGGACTCGTGAGATAAATAAAATTGATTGCTTGCCAGGATTGCAAAGAATTTATCTTTATCTTTTACATATGTATGTAAATCTATGTACAGTCGCTTAAAAGCACTATAATACATGAACTGCATTCATTAACAGGTCCTCGCTGGGCGTCTTGGAACTTGGGCATGTTCCTGTGCATCCGCTGCGCTGGCATCCACCGGAATTTGGGCGTTCATATATCACGTGTGAAGTCGGTGAATCTGGATACCTGGACGCCGGAGCAAGTGATCTCGCTGCAGCAAATGGGAAACTCTAGGGCCCGCGCTGTGTACGAGGCGCAGCTTCCAGACGGATTCCGACGACCACAGGTGGACACCGCATTGGAGAACTTTATTCGCGCAAAATACGAACACAAAAAGTATTTGGCCCGCGAATGGGTGCCGCCGTCACCACCCAAAGTAGACTGGGCCAAAGAAATCGATGAAGAACTAGAGCGGCAGAAGAGGAAAAAGAAAAGTACACAAGCCAGCTTGGGTCTTAGTGGCGTTGTTAGCGCTTCCGACAAGCGGGCCTCCACCTCGGCGACTGCATCCAAAAACTCGCCACTACCCGCCCCATTGCCCAAGCCCAAGCCGAACCAAGTCGGCGGCTGCAGCCCAAAGACCACACATCGTGTACAATTGAATAGCAGCAATAGCAGCGCCGGCGAAAGTGATCTTTTGGGACTTTCATCGCCCACTAAGCCAATAATCGGCGGCGGGGCTGCCACCACGGCTAGCCAAGACCTTCAAAACGAAAGTTTCACCAGCTTTCTAAGTGCCAGCAGCTGTGGCATCATCCCGACTGATACTGCCACAGGCCAGCAAGAGAAATTCAATGGGAACAATGGGGATACCCTGCTGGCCTCAAAACCCAATTCATTGGCCCAGGAGGAGCAGGACTTCTTCAACCAAGGCTCGCTGGGGAACGGGGCCAGTGACAAGGACCAGTCTGGAAAGCTGTCCAAGGATAGTATCCTCGCCTTGTATGGAAATGCACCTACCACTCATAGTTCTCAACTGAATTTCGGCGGATTCACAGGCATGGCTCCTGGGGGATACATGCATCAGCAACAGCAGCAGCAGATTCCGCATCAGTTTATGACGCCGCCGAATTCCGTTAGCATGTACAATGCTCCTGTAATGGCTGCCCCAAACGCGTTCAGCAACGCCCCCATCAGCTCGAGTGCCAATTCAATGAGCCTGGCGGGAGTGGGTGGAGTCGGCTTTGGCGGTGGCCAGTTTCTAAACTCTGGGACCAGTCCGTATGCTGCAGGCGGAAGCTTGCCCGTGCAAGGATCTGGATCGAATCTGATGCAGACAAATCAAAGCATTCTTAGTGGGATGCCCCTGTTTGGGGCACACCCACAAGCGGTTCCACAGCAGCAGCAACACCCGCAGCTGGCGGGCCTCTCCATGAATGTCATGCAACCTCTATCCAGTGGCTTGCCTATGGCGCCCCAAACCGGTCCGATTGGATTCCCCACCTCGGCTGGCCCCACTGCCTCCTCAGTACCATCCAATCTGAACCAGCAATTCGGAAACTTAAATATCGGTAATGTTTGGCAATAAATACAGATTGTATTTATGTATATGTATTCCTTTAATTAATTTTAAGACAAACGTATGTCTCGTGTTCCAGCATGTGTGCAAGATGAGATGATAAGTAATACTTGTTTATATCCATTTGATGTACAACTTGCCAGTTAGTTAGTTGTGTTGAGACTTGTTCGAGCAAAACATACGTATTGATAGCAGAATTATCCACTTGCCTCTCGCGACGAGCCATGTTTTAGATAATGTTCAAGCTTAGCAGGGAGTGCAGTACGGCGGCCGTTCGTCGAATCTATTCCAATTATACCATAACTATGTGTAACACCAAAATAATAAAAATCTAACTAAATCTAAAAGCAACGCAACTAATGCACTTCCGAAATAAATGTACATGTTCTTTTGAAATATTAGCTAGGTATTTAATAGGTACTTATACCTTCTATATGCCTAAATAGTCCACGCAGGAAAAAAGTATGTAAAGTAAAAGATTTGGCTCTGTACTTTTAAATGCTCCGTATCTTAAGATAATCTCTCATTTTTTTTCTCAAGGTGATTATTAAATATCATGGCTGGAGTGTCGGCGGATTAATGTATGCATTCGTTTTGTAAGTGGCTACATTTAAGGAATAAATTAAACAACTTCGAACTGTGTAATATTAATTGATTTAAATTCTCGTGCATTTATTCTTAATACCACTTTCAAGAGTCTTCTGCTTTTCTCTAACATGGGGTCCCAGGACAAGAGACTCGCGGATGAACTAACGACGAGGCTAAACAAGTCCATACCAGACGTGGACACAGTGATGCTGAACCTAGATGGCAAGGACTTCACAGTGGAACCAGTGATTCTGTAGACACTGATTCAAATTTTCTGCAAACAAAAACTTTAAGCCTGTACCGCTCTGTATCGCTGATTTACTGTAAAGATCTGCTCAAGGTTTGTAGGCGTTTCGCGCTTGGCGCTCCGCATGATAAGGGGCTTCGGGCGGAGCTAGTCTACCACATGCTCTACGCCAACCTGCTGCAGCTCTATTTAAAGGATTACACCGACTTCTTCGATCAGTCGGCACCTGGTTAACGGCCATGTCAGTGAAAATCAGGGTAAATCCTCCCTTCAAAAAACCTCAACTCAACTGTTGGATACACCCTTCGGATGCCCTTCCGATATATTGGTATCGATATATATAAACATCGGGCACGCAAACATCGATGTTATACACGTCAACCGAGTAGTAAAGAAAATTCATAACAAATAAATTTATTTTCTCGAGAGAAATGAGCGAGCAAATCGAAGAAATCGACCCCACTGTCAGCCAGGACCTGACAACGAAGGAAGCGTATTTCGCCAGTCTTTCCGAATGGGCAAAGCAAGCATCCATCTCCCAAAACGCAATGGCGCTGTTTCCATATTACTTGCTCGCCAACTACCCGCAACTGTTTCAGACGAATCCCCTCCTGTCGAGTCCCCCTCTACGGGCACAGGAAACTGGAAATGCCACCGCTCCCGCAGCAGCTCCGCCCGCCTTCCACCGCTTCCGGGTGCTGGACGAAGTCCAGCAGCAAGAGACCATTCAGCGTGTGGGAGGTTATGAGTATGTGGTGGCGCCGTTTTGGAAACGAGCCGTTGCGGAGGCCATTGACATGCTCATCCTGTTCATACTGAAAATAATTGTTACCTTTGGCATAGTGAATCTCTTTGAGATCGATTTTGACAAGGACGTCATGCGCAGAACGCTGGAAGACGAGGATCTCTTTGTGAACTTCTTCGACCTCTCCATGGACTTTATAAATATGTCATCCGATCTGCTCATGATCGAGATGCTAACCAAGATGATAGTATGCTGTTATGAGGCTGTTTGGACGGTCTGGTACAACGGAGCTACGCCTGGAAAATCGCTGATGAAGATACGCATACACTATGTGGAAGCAGTTCTTCCTTTGCAGGCGCCCGTCTTGCCACAATTTGTTTTCCAGCCGCAGCGGGAACCACTGCGAGCCCTGCTCTATCCCGCTGAGACACCAAAGTTGCTGAGGGCATTCGCACGGGCCCTCGCGAAGAACCTTGTCATGACGCTGCTGTTTCCCATCTGCGTTGTTATGATATTCTTTAAGAACAACAGAACTGCATACGACATAATGACAAAGACTATAGTCGTCGAGTCCAATTCCAATGCCATATACCGTACCGACGTGCCGCAGCAGCAGCAACGTAATCGCTAACAATCAGTCAGTTATAGGAAGTCCAATACCACACTCACCGCCAAATTGTGTACGGAGTATATATTATGCATATAATTTATCTATTCATATACAAAAGATACTGTTAATACTAAATTTAATGTCGTTATGTTGATGTAAAATAAAATTAAATCCCTGAAACGCTGAGTAAGTGGACTACGAGGCGCGAGTGTCAGAATATGTTCGTTTATTGGTTTACTTCACATTGACGTTTTTCAGGGATTGAGATACAATATTGCCCTTGCCAGGAACATGCAGAGCTGAGCCCTTGTAGCATGCCACCAGGTCGGCATTGGTCATTAGGTCAGGAGCACATGTTTCGAAGATCTTCTTCTTAGGATTTAGCTGAGCATCCGGCTGCCGTGTGTATCCCTCGCAGTGAACCAGATCGCCGGGAACTGCGCCTGCAGGTGGGCTCAACACTTCCACTTTTTCCGGTGTCGATGCACACATTACCATGGCCTCTGAGGTCACGCCACGCATTTTAGCTGGTTTCAGATTGCACATTACCACAACCATACGGTTTTGCATCTCCTCCAGCGGCACAAACTTGACCAGGCCTGAGACGACCGTACGTGGGGCGGCTTCGCCACAGTCAATCTTTTCTAGATACAAGCTATCCGCATCGGGGTGACGACCCACCTCAATAATCTTTCCCACGCGCAGATCCAAGCGGCCGACATCAACTGGAGCCTCGGCGACAGGACTGGGCTTCTCGGCAGCAGGTTTCTTTTCCTTCACCTTTTTCTCCTTTTGTGGAGCGGAAGGGGTTTTCGCTTCACTTGCGGGTCCATTTGAAGGGGCAGCTGCTGCCGTCTTGGAGCCAGCTTCCGCCGCGGCGTCGGTGCAGAATTCTCGGGAGCCTGGGACCAATATCTGCTGCTTGCCATTTCGTAGTTCGAGTTGCACTAGCTGTGCCAGAGCCGCTTCGATTTCTTTTTCAAGTGCGGCGTTTTCCTTGATTAGCTCTTGTTTCTTGCGGAGCACGAGCTGACTTTGGATCCCGGCCATCTGTTTTCGCAAAGTTGAGATGAAAATAGAATTTCACAGAGCCCTGTAATACTTGCCTCTGACTTGAGGGAGTCAACCAACGCTGAAGCGCGTTCATTGTTTTGCACAATTTGCTGCAACGCTGCCATCTTTTTTGAAAAATTATTTTCAAAATAAATTCCAATTCCGTATTTCCTGCTGACGGTGGATGTTATACGCCGCATTGTATTTCGATCAGTTCAGTGGTATTTATCGAATATCGACGGAATATCAAAAACGGTATATTTTAAAAATGAGACGGTATTTTTCGGTGTATTTCTGAGGGTGAGACCGTATATTTTATCAAAGGGTCCGCGGTCGTACTGATTTTCTTGCCACCATGTCTAGCTCACTCACTTTGCCAATTTTAAACATTTCATAAAATGATCTAGTATTTTCCAGTATATTTTACTCACCCTCTTGTCCAATGCACCAATGTCGAAACCGTGTAGAAATGCCATTTAAATCCATATCCCTGATCGATTTCCATCTAAATCGAAATTTTTTCAAAATTTTCTGGAAAAAATTCATGTTAAACAGTAAATAACGGACGTTTTCCACACTGTCGCTTCCATATAAATAAAACCCGCAATTTGGCAATTACATACAAATATAGTTAATATGTAGCAAATGTAGTTCACGTGTAATTACCACGCAATGAAATTAATTTAGTAGAAATTGTTTATGAAAACTTAATTTTAACCAGTCTTGTAGGCAATTGATTTAATAATCAGATAAAACTATGACTTCAGAACTGAGGGTCTTAGCTGCTAGTAATATTCAACCGAACATCAAAAACGAGGAATATGATGCAACTTGAATACAAATAGTTTGTCAGTATATTTTGAAATTTGTGACGTATTCGGTATCTTTCTGAGGGTCATCACACTGATGCAAACGAAAACAGAAACGAACTAAACTTAGTTCAACTAAAAAAAAAAAACAAAAGAAATATAAGCAGACGAGCACAATTTAGTAGATGGATTACGTTTATTGTGGCTCCGAAATCGGCGCCTCAGAGGATATTTTAAGTATGTCGCATTTCACCGATATGTGCATACGAATACAAACACACACGTTTGCATATGTATGCGTCTGCATTATTTAAATTGCCAAAATCAGAAAAGCTTTCTCCTTTGTTTACGTTTCAGGTGTCTACGATGGGGGAGCAGCGCGCGGCACTGGACACTTCTCCCCAAGTTTCAATGGCTTCAATATAGGCACCACCGACCCGGACTATGTGGAACTTGCCCCAGTTCTTGCCGATGGCGGGGAGCACTTTGGCGTCTCCAGTGTGGTCTTCGATGACTATGAGGAGCTGCTGTGGATGGGAAACCAGGGAGTAAGAGGAAGCTAATTGAAGCATTGATATTTCTCACCTAACGCAATGCGTAACTTCAGGGCCATGTCACCTCCTACTATACGAGTTCCATGCAAAAATATACATCATTCCAAGTGCACGCAAGCGACATAGTCCGTCAAATCGCAACCCTGGACTCGGGAGTGCTTGTGCTAACGCAGACCTCGCTGCGTCACCAAATTAGAAGAGGTCTTCCCAAGTTTACTCACAAGTAAGTGAAGAAATGTCTAAAAAGCTGAATGATTTCAATGGATCGGCTGGGATCCTTACAGATCCAATCATATGGCGGAAATGGTGTGCATGCTGCAACTATCCCCCAACCGCTTGGTTATGGCTGGGCTCCAGGAGGAGCTCATTGACTTTGACTTGCGTACGCTCAAGGAAACCCGATTGGAGCATGTGGGCGCCGCCGGCTGCACGGTTCTGCGCAAGAACTCGCGATATCTTTTTGCCGGTGATCAGTTTGGGACTGTCACGCTACGTGACTTGAACAGCTTGAGTGTGCAGCATACAATTAAAACTCATACCAATGTCCTCTCCGACTTTAGTGTGCAAGGCAACCTTCTTATCTCGTGCGGTTACAGCGGACGGCAGAACAACTTGGCCATAGATCGATTCCTCATGGTTTACGACCTGCGTATGCTGCGACTAATTTCGCCGATACAAGTTCTCATTGATCCTCAAATGCTCAAGTTCCTTCCGTCACTGACATCCCGCTTGGCCGTCGTGTCCAGCTACGGCCAAATTCAGTTGGTTGACACAGTCGAGCTAAGCGAGCCGCGAGTTTCAATGTATCAAATCAACACAAATGGCAGCCAGTGCCTCAGCTTCGACATAAGCTCCTCTTCGCAGGCGATGGCGTTCGGCGACCAGTCGGGCCACATCAACATGGTTGCGTCAGTGCAAACCCCTCAGCCGCAGTTCAATCCCTTCTCGCGCAACACCGAGTTCGCGGATGTGGTGCCGCAGCTGCCAATGGTTTCGATTACGGATACGAACTTTCCGCTGTCATCGGTCATGCTGCCCCACCTGACGACGGGTACACAGTGGTTCTCCGATTGGCCCGATGAGCTGCTGCACTATCGCTACCACAGACCCAAGACCATTGAGCCCGATGTCTTGAGCAGCATGAAAATGCAAGGACCCATTGGGTACTCGCCGAATCCACGCACAGCTCGACGGAATCAAATTCCGTATGTAATTGAACCAGGAGGAGCAGGCAGCACTAATTTGAATGGAGCTGCGGCGGTTACCAAGGCAGAGAACGGCGTCAAAATCATTCCAAGGCGATATCGCAAAGTTGAGCTCAAGTATACAAAGCTGGGCACACAAGACTTCGACTTTGATCAACACAATCAGACATGCTTCGCTGGATTGGAGGCGACGCTGCCCAATTCCTACTGCAATTCCATGCTGCAGGTCCGATTGGTTGATTAGCCAATGATAGCCAATGCATTTAAATAATTGTATCTACCTTGTTCAGATCCTGTATTTTACAGAGCCGCTGCGCATGAAACTCATCGAACATGTCTGCACAAAGGAGTTCTGCTTGTCCTGCGAACTGGGCTTCCTGTTCAACATGCTGGACAAGAGTAGCGGTTGGTCCACATTTGCCCAAGAAACAAGCGGTGAAGTATATTTAATTTCGCTTTTGTTTTGCAGCTTCATCGCCTTGTCAAGCCAGCAACTTTCTGCGTTCCTTTCGCACTGTCCCAGAGGCCTCGGCCTTGGGCTTGATTCTCACTGATAGGTCGGCAAATGTAAACCTAATCACATTGATACAGGTAAGTTTTATATATGTATGTAGTATTATCATAAACTTTGGAGACAAACATCTCTGCATCTACAGAACTGGAACCGATTTATACTGCATCAAATGCATTACGAAATCTTCGATTCCAGCAAGAACTCATCTGTGGGAGGCGGCACTGTGTATGCCCCGAATAGTGGTAACCATGAACAATCTTGATTGGGTGTGAATACTAAACAAAGTTTATGTTTCAGCTGAGAGCTCGAGCACAGTCGACGCAAGTGGCTCCACAGATCTATGCGACTCAATTTGTGGTAGGTGTTTGAGAGAGAAACTTCTTGAATTGGATAATGTTGTATATACACGGGTTTCTTCCACACTAATAGATGACACCGCCAAGGATGATGACAGGGAACGCAGCAAGATTAACGCAGAAACGGATATAAGTAAAATATTCGGCACCAAGCAGATCTGTATAAACCGCTGCATCAAATGTCACGTTGAGGTAGAAATTAATAAATTATATTGTGCATGTGCAAGGTTTTTAAAAGAGTTAATTTTACAGAAATCGAAGGAAAACCTGCTGCTGGCCTGCAACATGTCGTATCCCACTCACATTAAAGATAGTGAGCAGTATTTCAACTTTGGAACTATTTTGAAGCGTTCTCTCAGCTCGGAAAAGAGCATTCAGGCATTCTGCGAGAACTGTAAAAAGTTTTCGCCCACTAATCAGAGCGTAAAGGTAAGAGATTTCACGCACCTGATGGCGAGATTGTCATTTATAATGGAATTTAATCTTCGCAGGTCACATCTCTTCCGCAAATGCTGGCTATCAACTGCGGTCTCAATAACGAAAAGGACATAGGTTTTCTAAAGCGCCAGCTTAATCGCTGCAACGAGAAGGCCTCTGTGGAGGTATCTGCTTCCCTCAGCACAAGCAAACCCTGTCGCTATGGAGCCAACTGCTCGCGAAGCGACTGCCACTTTATGCACCCGGATCGGTTAGCTCTGTTTAGATATATTCAAAAGCTTCGTCTGTGTAAATGTTTATGAACTTATTGCAGAAAGTCCCCGTCGCACACGAGCCAATCAAACAACTCTAGCAGTTCGCCCAACGGTCGTCAGAAATCATGGTTCCCGCTTACCTTTACCATGACCATTACCGACCAGGGAGAGCTGGTCGTGGAAACGCAATCGGATACGGAGAAGGGCGAACAGGAGGAGGAGGAGGGGGACAAGCCTCCCAAAGAAAAGGGCGAGATTAATCGAATGTATTCATTACACGCTGTCGTCTGCCAAGTCGATGATGGCACCCAGAAGAACCTTGTTTCCTTGATAAATGTGCGGCGGCAGTACCACACCATGAAGCTGGCAGCCTCGGAGTCCTCGGAGGATTCGCAGCACCAGTGGTACATTTTCAATGATTTCAGGTAAGTTAACTTGCAACTAACACTAACACTGACACTGACGCTGAGTTCTCGGATTGACCATCCTCAAATGATACAATCCTTAGCATTTCTCCTGTGTCACCGCAAGAGTCGGTTTGGTTCACTTTGGATTGGAAAGTGCCGTGCGTGCTCTTTTACAGAAGCATCGAGGAGGAATCTGATTCGTCGAGCAGCTCCGAATCAACAGAAGTCCCCGAAGAGTCACCTCCATCAGACGACGCAAGCGATTTATCTGTTAGCTTGTCCAATCCGTTTCTACAAGTGAGTGTAACGAACCATTAGCTTGTTGAATGTAGTAATGATCGGTGCAATTTATTAGGACATGGTGAGTCCCATTTCAAGCAACTTGAGCACAGACGCAACTCTGAAGCCGCTGCAATCCAATGAAATGCCACAGTCAGGAGACTTGGTCGCAATGGATGCAGAATTCGTGACCCTAAATCCGGAAGAGAATGAAATTCGTCCGGATGGTAAAACAGCGACCATCAAACCATGCCATATGAGCGTGGCCCGCATTTCATGTATTCGAGGGTAAGTAATTTCGCTAGTCAAGTACTTGAACGAAATCCCTTCTATAAACAAGAAATCCTGTGCCCATAGACAAGGAGCGAGCGAGGGAGTACCATTCATGGACGACTACATCTCAACACAAGAGAAGGTTGTGGATTACCTAACACAATTTTCTGGGATCAAACCGGGCGACTTGGATGCGAACTTCAGCAACAAACGGCTGACGGCCCTCAAGTATTCGTATCAGAAGTTGAAATATCTGGTTGATGTTGGTGTCATATTTGTGGGACACGGTCTGAAAAATGATTTCAGGTGAGAAACCGAAATATATCAGAGATTACAGCCATTACAATAGACTCGGGCCATTTTAGGGTCATCAATATATATGTTCCCTCCGAGCAAATAATCGACACTGTGCACCTGTTCCACATGCCACACCATCGAATGGTGTCGCTGCGGTTTCTGGCCTGGCATTTCTTGGGTTTGTAATTGTTTCGTCCCTTGAATACCATATGCTAATTACTTCTTCGATCGGTCAGGCACAAAGATACAGTCCGAGACACACGACTCCATTGAGGATGCACGGACCACTCTGCAGCTTTATAAGCACTATTTAAAATTGCAGGCCGACAAGAAGTTCACGAGTGCTCTCAAAAACCTGTACGAGCGCGGAAAGCAGCTGCAGTGGAAAGTGCCTGAGGAATAGCTCGTTGAACTCATTGCCAACGCCAATTCAACGTCAGTACAAATGCTACACCGATCTACCGCTCCTACGAAACTGCAGCTTTCCGTTAAATGGATGGTTTTTCTCAATTGGAATTTTATTTGTTTGTCAATTCACCTTGTAACTAAAACTATGGAACGAAGTAAAGGATTTTAATCGTATAAAATAATTATAATGTATACAAATTGTTCCTTTCTTTGCAAAATTTTCGGCTTTTCGATAGATTTGAGTCGGAAAGTTCGACAGGAAATCTGCATAGAATATAAAATTCAATCAGTTGGGTAGACAAAGGCTCGTAAAAAACAATTGCCTCGTTGCTCTGGGTCAATACTGCAACAATAGTACGTATTGTAAGACGTTTTCTGAAATTCCCGATCGCATTCCCTTATCAAATAAGATTGTGACGTTTGGGAAATTCAGAGGCGGCTGCTGAAAGCTCACCCAGCTGCTAATGTGATAGGTAGTTCATGTCTTGATGTCTGACGACCGCTTAGCTACTATAAATACTGGCAGCCGGTCAAGCAGAGCTCAGTTGCAGCTCAGAATTGTGTCTGAGAACACCACAGAATATAATGAAGTCGTTTGGATCAGTGGTTTTAGTGGTTTGTGGCGTTTTATGCGTCGGTAAGCAACCTGAATGGCCTGGATGTCCTCAACATTGTAATTCGAAAAAATATATATTTCCTTATAGCTGCCGATCCCCAACACACCTACGACGGACGCAATGGGCCCCATGTATTTGGAGATCCTGGCAATCAGGTATATATACGGGGACAAAATGAAGGCACCTATAGTGTGCCCGGTGTAGGCGGCCAATTTCAGAACACTCCATCGCGGGGCGAACACGTCTATACGGATGAAGGTGGCAACACTTATGTGAACCGAAAAAATGCCGGAGGGCCAGGTACAGTCAAGCCATACGAGTTTTATAAGAATTCCACTATATGAGTATATCTGTAGGAACGCACACCATCAGCGGTCCCAGCTTCTCAGCTACAAATGGACAGCATAAAATTATTAATGGAAACCACGCAGACAAGGATTTGCACGCCGGACGTCGTACCCGACGGGACCCCCAATTGCACGTGGAACGTCCCGGTCGTACAGTAGATGTCGGTCCGGCCGGATATGTTATTCAACGTGGACGTCGCAGCCCACAATTTCACGTTGAGCGTCCTGGTCGAACAGTAGATGTTGGTCCCGGAGGATTTGTAGTTCAGCGTGGACGCCGAAGCCCACAATTTCACGTTGAGCGTCCTGGTCGAACAGTAGATGTTGGTCCCGGAGGATTTGTAGTTCAGCGTGGACGCCGTGGTATTAACGATGCTCGGGTGCAGGGAGAAAACTTTGTAGCCCGTGAGAATCAGGCTGGCGTGTGGAACTCGAAAGTTTCAGTATGGACGCGTCCGGATGGCCGCACAGTTTCTGTTGACGAACACGGAAATTCCATTGTCGGCCGACCAGGCCGACCCTCACAGCGTGTAAGTTATAGCTATCTCAAACGAATTCAACTTCTAATCGCCTTTAAATTTTCAGTATTAATACCTAAATCATACAAATTTATGATAATAAAAATATTTAACAAAACTTGTAGTCTTATGTATAGAATATAACGAGTTATGAGTTATTTTAAAGTAAGATGCACCTTGACATTGACAAGCAAACAGATCAGCAAGATTACAGCAGCGCAATACAATATTTGTATTGGATGCAAAGAATAACCAGTTGCGTTGGGAATTTCCCGATCAGATTTGATTATTGGATGCATACTTATACTATGCACGACTGGCCAGAACACTTGGTTAGGTTCTGAAGCCGCAGCCTATACAGAGCTCTCACAATCGGCAGCAGGTCGTAGACAATGTTTACCATTTGATAAGGATCCTGTCGCAGGTCATATGCCTCGGAAAAGTTCTGTTACAAAGAGATAATAATTTGGAAATGTATATTTTTTTGTGTAGGTTGATACCTTACCTCGCTATCACTAAACTGACAGTATATGCGATCGTCATTATATTTAAAGTCCCGCAGGCAAGCGAATGTGTTGTTCCACGAATCTTGACAATGACAAGCGGCTTCAGGTGTACATTCCGCCAATCGATCACTGCGTCGCCACGGGCATGACGGATTGTAGGTGTCATCGTTACCCTCGCCCCAATACTCTATTAGCAACGAGTGGCGGTATGGGGGATGTAGCGAAATATCCCCGTCTGTCCGACCCGCCTGTAACAGATCCCCGTAAATTGATCGCCCATCCATGTAGTGGGGAACGGTTATGCCGGCCCAATCCAGAACTGTCGGCGCCAGATCTATCAAGCTGACGGCTACGTGTAGGTGGCTTTCTGCAGCTATTCCTGGACCCCGTATTAGCAGGGGTACGTGAATGTCGGTTTCATACGGCTGTCGCTTGTCAAACGGCTGGGCGAACTGCCCCATATGATACCCATTGTCCGAGGTGTATATGATATAGGTATTTTCGAGCGATTTCGTCTCACTTAGCACTGCCACCAAGGCGGCCACCAACTCGTCGACAGCCAGAAGTGATTCCCAGCGCCCCTGAAAGTATCTGTCTATTGTGGCGATTGTGTCATTCGACAGATGTGCGGACGATCCAACCAACCAATGTTTATCTGGGGCATTCAATTGGACAATCATAAAAAAATACATACGAGTATATGTGGCAAAGCTTACCCTCTGTAGGATTGTTGAAACTAGGGGTGCGCAGAGCTTTCGTATTGGAAAAGACTCCCCGATGGCGCGGTGCCGGTGTGTATGGGGCATGAGGTGCTGGCGGAGCAACCATTGCAAAAAATGGCCTGTGCTCGTCGCCTTGGGTGGCACTGCGTAGGAAGTCAACCGCACGATCACGCAGCAGGTCAGTTAGATAAGTGGACGTATAGCTGACATTCTGAGAATTCTCGCGCAGCGTGTAATTGTAATAGCGGGAGTTTCCATGCAGTCCATAAAACTCGTTCCAACCGCGCGGCACCTTCGCCCCCCTAAACTGGTTTAGATATTTTCCAGCGAAGAACGTACGATAGCCGTGGTTTTGAAGAATAACGGGCAAAGCCCGGGGCTCAGACCGATGCAGCCAGTCCGGGCCGTTGCAGCCTCCACTGACAGAATTGTTAAAGGTTCTGTGATTGTGCGCATATTGCCCAGTGAGAAGACTTGCCCTGGCGGGACAGCAAATGGGCGTGGGCGTGAAGGCATTGTGGAACTGTGCTCCGGCTTGTCCCAAGAGCTTGTTGGTTTCATACATCGGGTACATTCCGTGCAGCTCGACATCCTGATCATCTGTCAAGATCAGCAGTATATTGGGCAACTGTTGTCCTAAGACCCAGTCTACCCAGAAAATACTGATGGCGAGAGACAGCAAGAAGCTGGCCTATGTATGTTTTGCATGAGAAGGATTCAAATAAAAGATATTATACAATTACCATGTTGATCGAAATTTGTTACCGTTTTCCCGGCTCGCTTTGTTTGGAAAATCATCACAAATCATATTAATCGTTGAGCTTTTAGTGCTGGTAAGTGCTTAGCTGGCAATTTCATTGGGGTATTCTCGTAAGTGTTGTTTGCCTGATACACAACTGTCGACAATAGCTTTCACCAATTCCGCAATTAATGTGAAAGTAACACTACCACACTCAATTATATACAAATTAAGTTCGAATATACCAAAAGCCACATTTTGGTGATTACTGTAACTGGACTGTAAAGCTCTCGGCGTATTTGTAATATATAGTAGAGAAAAGAAGAAATCTAGATTGCGTTTCAAATCTCGTGAAATACGAATACAGCTACATACATATATACGATTTCACTTCACTTTGACTTGACGTTGTCCCGCCCTCCTTTAAATAGTCAAACTCATTGTCGAGAAATATGATTTATTTTCAACGAAAATATATAAATGATTTAGTGACCAAAAATTACAGGATCTTTGCCGACAGACATCATCAACGTTGAAATTTAATGCTTATATAGGTACAAATGTTTACAGTATTTAGTTACTTAGATTTAGTATTAGAAAAAGAATGCAAGTCTGTGTCCGTATCACAAAGCAGCACAAAGGATAAGGACAGATACGAATGACATGATCGAACGAATTTCTAGGCCTCTTCACTCTCTTTTCCGATCTTAAAAAATAAATAACAGCAAAGATATTCGCATATGTGTGTGTTCCATATTTAATATTCCTATGTATGTATGTATATGTACTAAATATTGTTCCTATAAGACGTTTAAGTTACATTACTGTGAGGTTAATGTAAGACACATAAAGAATAAATGTTACTAGTGTGATGTTTGGCCTACCAGAATAGTGATTGCTCTCACTTCTGCTCAGGTGCTCTGATCGTAATATTTTTATGGGTATGTCCGCTACGCTATCGCTTCCGTACAAATCGTGTGTGTTCAAATTTAAATGTTCATGTTATCCCTTGGGATTTGAATATGTACATTGGTAAGTTATCATTAAATTTTTTTGCATTGCTGGTCCTTGCGGTAGCTGTACAGCCCAGCGATTCGAACGTCGTCCCTCCGGGACTAGTTGCCTTCGGGTTTTGGCAAATTGGTATCATATGCACGTATAACTATAGACTGGGGCACAGCTCCGCCCTCCTCCTGTGAGAAAGCGTAGCCATCTGAGAACATAAATAATACAGTCAATAATCGTCATATAGGCATGGTCATCAATGTATGAATGCAGGTCTTGATGTGTAGAATCGGTTATGTGTGGATGAGCTTTGTGTTTATTTGTGTGTGTGTTTGAGGTACACGGTATAACGATTCTCCTTCTAATGGAAAAAAATCCCAGAAATACGATATATGAATCATATTTATTTCTAGATTTCGGACCAGATTTAAAACCTACAGGTCAAGTCCTACCACTCCACTGAGTTCTACGAGTACAGGTATATTCCTGGAACTGAGTGGTTAAAGGCGGTTCGGTTGTACTCACGGGATAGTTCTAGTTCCGTTTCGACTCTCGTGTTGGCCCGACGAGTAAATACATTACGTAGCAGCCTCGCAGTTTCCGTGAATCTGTAGGGTTAATTTTTTGAGCGGGGGCGGATATGGTTTAGTATCGGATTTAATTTTGTATAGGATTTGAGTTTTGAGTTATTGCAGTTTATGTTAATCTAAGATTTTCCATTTTGAATTGTTAGCACTTTACTTTTCACAACATTACAATTATTCAAGTATTCAATCCAATCTCTATTGTATAGAAAACGTAGCTGAAACAGATCGAGGCTCTTGGCGGGGGGCAGGTCAGGGCTGGGCATTAAGTACATACATATAATCAAATCAGGATGATCAACTGAATAACGAGGTGTGTACAGGTGTACAAAATTGTAGGGGCATGCAGAGTACATAATAAAGGGAGATGAGCCTACTAATATTTGAGAGTTGGCAAATAAAAGGAAACGATGCGAGTCTTACAAAAATTACAACGAATCGTTGACACTACGAAAAATAGTAAACAATAAAATCCATAAATAAAGTGTTTGAATATAATATACGCGTATATAATTGAGTGGTGTCCTGTTCTAATCCCAATTGGGTTTACCACTGATTTCGTCCCGCAAAACCCCCTATCCTATCGAATCCTTTTGTGGTGGTGTCAATGGTATGGTATTGTGTGGTATGGTATGGTATGGTATGGTATGGTATGTTACGGCAGTGTGATGTGTGTACGAGTACGGGTGGTGTGGTTTGGTGCGGTGTGGTGTGGTGTTGTGTTGTGTGAGAATGGGATGTCAGTTTTATCTACGATTTACTTACACCGAAGAATCGATCCCAAGGCATACATAGTACTGCGCACACAGACATTTACGCAGAAAATGTTCATAGAAATTTCAATTAAACATTTTAAATAATTTTGCTGTTGACTTATTGATTTATTAAATTATTGATTATTGGTTATTGTTGTGTGTTCTTGGGTTTCAGGTTTCAGATGTTGGGTGTGGTTGGATTTGATTGGTTAAAGTCGCTTTGTTGTGTGTTATGTTGATTAATACAAAATAAAATAATATAAATACAATATACGTAAGTGCAGAGCAGATCGGATCATATCATATCCGATGAGAGTCAAGATTAAATCATTCAACAGCCATAGAGTAAGTGTATATCATCGGCCTAGTAAAATTGCATGCGGGCTGTGAAGGACGGTGCGGTATACATAAAAACATTCATTTGCATATAATATATATTCAAAACTGATACATACATAAATATCATCTGGGAATATCATCACATTCCGTAAATATGTATATAGGTAGGTAGGAGGTATACGTAGTTCATAATAGATTGTTGGATAAGATTGAACAAAGCACCTCTAACTGGGGTGAACACCCACTTAAGTACAAATAGTAGCTGAACTTTTACAACCTTTTACAACGTCTCTTAAAACTGTAAATTATACTACATCCGGCCATGGAAAAAATACAACCAAATACTTAAGTACAATATTAATTATAAATTATTTATATATATGTTCCTATATACCTATGTATGTAATATATGTTGGGAATGCTTTTGACATCCTGTCTATCCTAGCGTGTCTATCCATCTACATATGTACATATATACTCTTCAGACACTATCACAGTTGGCAAATAGTTAGCACATACAATACCACATACTCGTTTGTATAAATATTCCGCATTCGCACATTTCCATAAATTTACACATTATACATTGACTTATGTTCGTTGTGATATGAATTCGACAGTTGCTAGAAGGTACTCAAAGCGCATACTTAAGAATTTATGTATACTTATTCACTATAACAAATATTACACTATTAAGACAATTCGACTGACATATTGCTTTGCTTTTCCTTGCCTTGATCCGACTGATACGCTTGATTTGATCCAGCTGTTCACATATGCAGCGTAGTAGTGATAGTGGAGGTGGTGGAGCTGTTGCTCATAACAGACTCGCCGGCACTCCGTCGCGCCCTTCTTACCTCGCTCCGCCTCTTTCTGCTCCGCTGCTGGCCAACGCTGTCGTCTTCGAGGTCCAGGTGCTCTATGCTCAGGCTGGGAGCTCGCTGGCCGACTGGGAATTCTTTGCTGCCAGTGAATGATGTCCGGCGGGATATGAGGACTGAGCTGGAACGCAATAGCTTGCCCAGGGCGTAAGCAAAACCAGAATCTCTAATGACGGCAAATGGGTGCATGGATTTTGATTGTTTGATTGATTGATTGATTGATTGATTGCAAGGAGAAGATCAAGGAGCCATCAGCGAAAATGATGTACAAAAGTGTTTGCAAGTTGATTGTATTGTGGATGGATGGGGGATAGAGAAGGATAAAAAGATTACATTTTAGGAAATTCAATTCAAAAGATACTTGCTCAAAACTGAGTAAGACACTGAATAACAAACAATCCATGTGGTAAGGTAAGAGTAACAGTGGGAGTAAGAGTAAAGTCTGATTCTGATGGATAGTTTTGCACTCTGGACTGGAGCCAGTGAAATTGTGTTTGTTTCTTTAAATGCGCTGATTTCAATCAATGATACACTGCTAGCAATGCAATGCTGCCTTAAGAGTTTTCACTAAACATTTCCAATTTTCAATATAAATTTCATTCAAAATTGCTCAATAAGATCTGATCTACAAAATGCGTACACAACTAAGTAAACATACATATACACTCGTAAGTAAATTTAAAAAAAATCTCTTTTTTTCATCAGCTAAGTGTGCATTATATTGTATAAGTATGATCTATAGTTTATATAGTATTGTAGGTATAGTTAGGGGTCTGTTACAGGTCATTGTATGAATGATCAGCAGTGTAAAGAGTGTTTGTGCTGCACTGGAACAACTAATAACTAACAACAGGTTCAGCTCTAAGACTATGTACACATTTTTTCTCTATTACTAAGTTTGTTTCCTTATAGGTTTCGCACACTGGTGTGTGTCCTCGCGTCCTTATGTCGATTATATGTTGGGTTGCGTTTCGTTTTGATATTTTGTATACAATTTGAGATAGGGTTCGAGCAATTTTTAGTGACCAATGTTCAACAAGAGACTTTGGTTGCACGAAAATAAGCACTAACTTACATCGAAAGTTCAACAAACACAATTTGGGGAGGTGGAAGTGGGAGTGGCAGTGCGATTACTGGGATGAGGCATGAGGCATGGCGTAAGATTAAGTTAATGCCAAATGCATAATGACCCAAAAACAAATGCTAAGTAATTCTGAGAGCTAAAGATACTGTAAACTTTGGTGCAAACTATTCACTACAGGAAGCATATCGATATATATGTATATATATAGTTTATGTAGTATAAGGCACGTATGTAGGTTTAATAAGCCTTTGATTGGTTAGAATGGAATTGGTAGAGATAGAGGTAGAGGGGTCTACATATTCAAGTTTCAACAAATGCGCAACAATTCAAATTGAAAATATATGTATGTACGATTAGATGTTGATTCTCTGTTTGGAGACAAACAAAAGCCTAAATACGAATACATATGCATGTACGATATGTATTGTAAAGGGAAAGCGTGACTCTACGAGAGGTGCCTGGCGTAGCGTGGCGTCGATACTTACGAAGATCGAGGCTCGTTCATCACTTCGGCGAGATCGTTGCGCCTAATCTCGGTTTCGCGCACTGCCTCCGTGAGTGTTTTGAACACGGTGTTGTGTATCCTGTAACGAAGGCGGACAGGAGAGGAGAAAGCACACATTGTAATATACCGAATATTAAGGGGAAGAGTAGGGTTGTTCAATGACGCACAGTTTGCAGATGACATCGATCAGCAGGGTGGTGATTGGCACCAGAACCAGGCCCAAATAGAACATCGGCGTGCTCAGCATCATGATGTCCATGCCAGGGAAGTTGCTGCCGATGTTGAAGGTCGGAAAGCAGTGACTGTAGATCAGAACAAAGCCGAACCAGAGCACTATGGAGCCCCAAATGGCCATATGCGTCAGCCAGGTCCAGGAGTTTGTGATGAGGCCCGCCTTCAAGCAGACCGTCACAATCACATACTGCAATCGAAATGCAATGCAAAATTCAATCTAATGTCGAATGGTTAATTGAGAAGTGTGTGAGCGCCTCACCGTATACACCATATTGCCCATCATTAGGTAGTCGTTGGCCTTGCCATCCCTCCAGATGGTATCCGATGCGTACGCGGCCATGGGCAGCCAGAAGAGGAACACCGAGTGCAGCAGGGCGTTGAAGATCCAAATCCAAAATACCTTCACATTGAACAACTTGGCGTTCTGCGAGGGCTTGTACAGCATCGGGTACTTGAGCATCGTCTCGGCCGTACAGAACTTCTCGAACAGACCCATGGCGAACGGGGGCATGGCCGTGAACACCACATTGTAGAGACCAATGGTCCACCGCTCGAACAGGATCTGGCCCGACCAGCCGGAGTAGAGGGCGAACCACAGTTCGATGACGTAGAGACAGACATTCTTGTAGAAGCTGTACAGGATCAGCTTGCTGATACGCGCATAGTTCCAAGCCCCGTGCACGAGCAGCAGTCGCTGCAGGTACCGAAATTGGGCAATCGAATAGTCCGAGGCGCAGGCCGCTTGCAAACCCTCAACGCCGGATATACCAATGCCAACGTTTGCCTTCTGTATCATGGCCACATCGTTGGCACCGTCCCCGATGGCCAGCGTCACCGCCTTGGTGCTCTGGGTGACCATCTCGACCACCTCCGCCTTCTGCATGGGCGACACGCGGCAGCAGATGACCACGCGGCAGAGTAGGCAGAGCTCCTGAAAATCGCCCCGTAGATCACAACTCAGGGCGTATTTTAGTGTGGTGCCATCGATGACCAGGGCCACGTTCATGTCGTTGGCCGTCGAGCTCTTAAATTCCCCTAAGTGGCGAAGGATGACGTCGCGGGTTGCCTGAGGAGAGAGAAACAATTACATAAGTTTCAATTTGTTGATCAAGTGACACTTGGGCTTACGTCGAGGCTTTCCTCGTTCAGGATGAGTATGTCCATGGTGTGGGAGATCAGCCTGCAGGAGTATCCTATATTTATGGCCGTTTCTTGCTTGTCGCCGGTCAGCACCCAAATATAGATGCCGGCATCCATCAGCGCCGCAATCGTCTCCGGCACGCCGTCCTGCAAGCGATCTTCGATGGCCGTGGCGCCCAGTAGGCGCAGATTGATCTCAATCAAGTCCGCCGCATCCTCCAGCTTGCGTTCGCGGTGCTGCAGCGCCGTCGCTGCCTTGTGGTAGGTGTTGCGCCACTCCTCGTACACATCTGGCTGAATGTCGGCCACGGCCAGACAAAGTGTGCGCAGACCCTCCGATGCGAACTCCTCGAGGTGCTGCAGCGTCCGGTCACGGTACTGTCTATCTTGGGCGGACAGGCGTTCGTAAATCACCGAATCGGCGCCCTTGCAGAAGAGCTTGATCTTGCCCTCTGGCGTCCGCACTATCAGCGACATGCGCTTTCGCGCCGATGTGAACTCCAGAACATTGAGTACCTGATATCGCCGCCGCTGGCCCAGCGCATTGATCTCCACGTATTCGGGCGTGCGGGTGTCGAAGATGTAGCCAAAGAAGTGGGCGCCCTCAACCAGGGCGCGTTCGTCCGGACTAGCGGCGTGGTAGATGATGCCCTCATCGCTTCGCTCAGGTATTACGGTGTGGCAGACGGAAAGCAGCACCAGGAACTCCTCGATGACTTCTGCCGACTCGTGCCGTCTGAGGATGTTCTGAACCAGCAGCGACTCCTCCGGAGTGCGCTGCGGGGCATAGATATGCCCCGCTATTGAGCACTTCTTGAAGACCATCACATTCTGCGTGAGCGTGCCCGTCTTGTCAGAAAATATGTACTTTACCATGCCCAGCTCCT
This sequence comes from Drosophila miranda, assembly GCF_003369915.1. NCBI lineage: Eukaryota > Metazoa > Arthropoda > Insecta > Diptera > Drosophilidae > Drosophila > Drosophila miranda. Next base: position 15,358,070 of record NC_046676.1, read on the forward strand.
CGTTGAGGTTCGAGGTGCGGGCCATGGCCGGCGTGTCCGAGGGCTCGTGGTACATCTCGATGTCGTAGTTGATGAAGATGGCCTGCAGGAAGCGCACCAGCTCGAGGGTGACCTGCAGCGATATGGGTATCAGGTTGTTGTACAGAATGAAGAAGGTGAGGAGATTGTAGCCGAGGCTCAAGCTCTTGAAGTCGCTCAGGCCCAGATACCAGTCCGTTTCCGAGTGCTCCCGGGTCCAGAACAGATTGCACAGTCCACTGGTGATGCAAAGCGAGATCAGGATCATGAACAACATCAGGATCTGGGTGTTGGTTAGCTTGTCGACGGTGGACCGCTTCAGCGGCGCTGAGGTAGAGTTCTTCATGAGCTTCGTCTCCTGACCCGAGTAGACAACGACCCCAAACACCCAGGCCGTGTTTCGCAACATAGCGCCACGCTGCAGGACCTGATCGTTGCCCAGGGACACGGATCTTCAAAGGACACATAGAGATATCAAGATGGAACAGTAACACAGTCGATTGAACAACTACTCACTGCTTTCCGAATTCCTTTAGCACCCCGTTAAACTCGTACAGATGCCGATTGGGCAGCTCGCACTCGATCCTTCCCTGCAGCATTGCGAGGTCCTTTGTCTCCAGCAGTCCCGCAGTGGCAGTCACTCCCTGGCGTATCTTCAGGTTGGTCTCCCCATCCAGATTGGCCGTCTCAATGAAACACATGGCCTGGGGCTCACTGGAAAGTGGGTCGGGCTGGGATCAACATATGGCCACAATGGAGTGTGCTGGCGCTCACGCTTACCTGGACGATAAGATAATTAGGTCCGCGGGGAAGAATGTGTTTATCGACACTTTTATAATGTCCCCCACGGTCAGCTCCGCCCACCGGACTGTCGACCAGGTGCCGTTCTCTAGCCGCTCGATGTGTCGATGATTGATCTCATTATCAGCGCGATGGCGCTTCTGTGGATGGGGAAAAAAACCGTATGAGCCTCGTATGCAAAGTAAGCCCTCGGCTGACAAATACTTACCACATCTTCGATTATCTCCTTGATGGCGCTGACAGATAGGATGAACATCAGGGGCACCAGAGTGGTGTAGCGACCCGTGGGCGATACATCTGGGATTTGCTGCAGCAATGCGATTAGCAGGAAAAAACAGTTCGAGTACCGTCGGAACTGTTCGAACAGGAACGAGGGCAGAAAGCTGATGAAGCTGCAGATGAAACAGATACAAATCAATCAGTTAGTATCGTTTCTAATCAATCTCATTAATTGATAGCGGAATGCTTACTTGTACTTGGCCGTCGATATACGATTGTTGCAGTACTTTACGGGCTGGGCGCCATTTAGGATTATGACACGCCGCTCTCCATCCTCTGCATCGTAGCCGGCGGACGAGGTGATGTCCTCATCATCTGAAAGCAGGCGGCAAATGTTCGAGGAATAAGTATTTTATAAAAACTATAATATCTATTTATAAATTGCTCATTGGTTTATTTTTTAAACAAAATTAATCGGCAGTCCAATTCCAAGCCCATTCCCACTTGGCCACAAAGAAATTCGCGGCAATGGGACTACCCAAGGCGTACTTCTTCGCGAACCCATTCACATCGAAGTGGGCACGTCCCTCCGTGTCGGCGGCCGTCAGGTACGGCTCGTCGAAGTCCAACTCGAGGTACTGCCGGTAGGCCAGGAAGAGACTGCGATGGAGTTCCTTGCCCTCCGACGAGCGCTTGTCCATGTAGGCCACAATCCTCTCCCCCCGCACCACATCGCATCCGGGGATGTTGCCCACCAGCCAGAGCAGGTAATGGCCCTTGGCCTTTGGCATGTCCAGGTCGATCATCACAAAGGTGTAAAACTTGCTCGCCTCCGATTTCCATCGAATGATAGGCTCTTTGACCGCCTCATCGACTGAAATGGTGATGCCTGGCTGCACCTCGATGTCGCAAGGGTACAGCACCTGAATGACTGCCTGCGGCTCGCAGGTCAGCACATCCGGGATAATGCGAGCACGCCTGAGACTCTCGACCAGGTGCTTCGCGGGATTCGGCGGAGGGCAGCTCACAAACATGGTGCTATCGTTTCAAAGAGCAGCAATTTCGAGATCCCGTATAGAAATGATTGAGTTTCCAGAGCTTACTAGGATTATACGACACTTACGGCTCCAGCGCATGCGCAGCGCCTTGTAGACATTCCGGAGGGCCATTCTGTACCAATGGCGTTGGTGCTGGTGCTGTTGCTGTTGCTGGTGTTGGGCAGGTGCTTGCCGGGGCCGATCCGCAAACGCAGATGCGCCAGCGTTGGCGCCACTCGACTCCAGCGTCTCTTCTTCCTCCACCTCGGCCGCGTGCAGTTCTTCGGATCCCGAATCGCACTCACCGACGGGCACGAAGGCGATGCTCTCGCCCGGAGACTCGTTTTGACGTTTGGAGAAAAACAGGATGACAGGTCTCTACTACTCCCCTGGCCAGAGAGATGCTGTGCCACAAGTGGGCGTAAACGTTCGCGCTAAAAGAAAATCTGACGCCTGCGCTCCGCTCGGTCACTTTGCATTCGAATTCGTGTTTTTATTTCAAATCAACTGGATTCCGCTTCTGGTGCAGGCGATTCGGTTCGATTCGATTCTATTGCTCTTCACTTTTGGTTTCTTAGTACTGTTGTTGGTCCTTCACCATCGCCTGGCAACAAGGTGCGTAACATGTTATGGGCACCGTCTAACGGTATCGATTTGTCACACCTCGGATGAGATAGAGCACGTGATGGCCGAGCATTATCGGATTATTATCGGCTTGGCTTTATTGGAGCTATGTTCCTAGAGTCTGATTCTGTGGAAGTTGTGGTTTCTGGAGCGGTGGTGTCGAAAAAAAGCACAGTTACACTTAAACTGTTATCCTGTTAATACACACAGACAAACAAAAACACAGATGCGCGAATGAAATTCACGAGCAGTATTTTTCTGAGAACTTTTCCGATGTGCTTCTCTCCTGCGACTGAAATTCCACGACGGAATGTGTGCCGTTGGGGCAGGGCTGCAAAAGGACAACGATACTCTTAAAAGGGGTGACGAGGAGAGGAGGAGCTCGCTTCGGCTTCAGGTTATTGTGCCAGGAAGCCACCCCCAACACCACCCCCAAAACACACCTCCCGAACACATTGGGAATGGATACGCCCGAAGATGCGCCATGCGTGTGCAGTTAAGGGTGGGACTGGCAGTCCGAGAATGGATGGAGAGGTGCAGATGCAAATACAAAAGCGAAAGCGAATACTCTTAGCAAAACAAAACGAGAGAATCCAAGAGGGAGGGAAAGAAAGAGCGCCGGCGCTGTTAATCGAAAGCTTTAAGCTGCAACAGCAACAAAAGAAAACAAAGGAAAATAAATGAAACGAGGTGGAACGTTGTGAGTTGCTGCGGACACCGCAACTCTACAGTTATACCCGATACTAAGTCAGTATGGCTCTCCTCCGGCAGACGCCGCTAATATTAAACGACACGACAAAGAGAGAGACAGAAAATCAGTCTGAGCGTGACGTCGGGCGCTGCGTAGCCAGTGCAAATTGATTTGTTCCTTTTGGCTATAAAAATTATCTGATCTGGTCCAGATTCAGCAATCTGATAGATATGGTCGTTATCTATGATTCTGCGTTTTTAGTTTTCTCGAATGTGCAATATTGTGGATGCAACAGATTTTCGTCCTTTGTGGGGGCGGAAGGGGGTGGGGCGAAATTCTGAGATATACGTTTTATAGTGAGATCTAACAGAAGTGCGGACACCAAATTTGGTTACTCTAGCCTTAATAATCTCTGAGATTTGTGGATGCCCCAGATTTTCGTCCTTTGGGGGGGCGGAAGGGGGTGTGGCGAAATTTGGACACGAAAAGGTCAAGGTCCGATATCACAGGAGTGTGGATACCAAATTTGGTTGCTCTGGCTCTTATAGGTTCTGAGATCCTTGAACTCATATTTTGCAATTGGCAAAACCGACCATGAAACCTGTGTGTTAGAGAGAGACAGAGCGAGAAAGAATGAAATTGTTTTCTTGATTCTGGCTATAATAATTATACGATCTGGTTGAGATCTTACATTCTAAAACATATAGTCATCCTCTACGATTCTGCGTTTTTGGTTTTATCGTATCTTTAAAAATGTGGATGCCACAGATTTTCGTCCTTTGTGGGGGCGGAAGTGGGCAAGGCGAAGTTTTGAAATATTTTTGTAGCAGTGACATATCACAGAAGTCTGGATACAAAACATCGTTGCTCTAGCTCTTATAGTCTTTGAGCACTAGGCGCTGAAGGGGACGGACAGACGGACAGACGGACAGACAGACATGGCTCAATCGACTCGGCTATTGATGCTGATCAAGAATATATATACTTTATGGGGTCGGAAACGATTCCTTCTGGACGTTACACACATCCACTTTGACCACAAATCTAATACTCAATTTGAGTATCGGGTATAAAAAACAATCGTAGTAAAGAAATATTCGCTAGCAAAACTAAAAATCTAACGAAATTGCAGTGTGCTGGAAACAAAATTGTTTGATAGATTTTGATTTTGGGGCTATATACAAGATTTTCCATTACACCGGCATATTCTTCATGAGTAATATTATTTATGACACCAATATTAATCTCCAGCCATCGGGATTCCACTTTGCATCTATTCTTATTACCTTTCTTTACTAAAGAATTTGGGTACATTTTTTAAACTACCCTCAAAAGCTGTCCTGCATACGGAAAACAAAAAGGGCAACAATTCGGTGTTTCTACGGACGGAAACAGCCTTCTTTCCGCCAGAGTTGCTCAGGAATATCCCATAAAAGAATCGAAACAAATAAAAGAAATCTTAGGACTCGTTATTCCAAAGCCTCGTAAATGTACCCGTACCCGTACCCGTATGCATACATATTTGTGACCGAAGGAAAGGAACTAAGTTTTAAATGGCTGTATATGATATAAGAAAATGAAAAGCACCTTTACGTAAGTTCCTTCTTATGCCGGTTTTATCCAATAGGTAGGTGGTGAACTTGTTCCCCACCCGGAACGAGGCAGTCAGGCGGCTGTGATTGATGCTGGCATCGGTCTCCGACCGATCGACCACACTCGCGTTCTCGCCTATCCGCGACGGCGAGGTAGTTGGGGTGTTTCCCTCGGCGGACGGTTCATGCTCCGCAGGAGGCCTTCCGCCGTCCTCCCCACCAGGGGGCGGTCTGTCGCCTCCCTCGGCGGAGATTCCCATGTTCGATGGTCCCGTGGATGCTGTCCTCCGCATCGCTTCCCCCCTCAGCCAGCGCACGCTGCTGGCAATCCAACTCTGCACCCGCTCCGGCAGGCTCCACAGATCGACGCTGGCTTGGGCGGGTGTCGCAGCCGGATGAGTCCTGCTCCCAGCTGCCTCCTGCTGTTGCTGCTGCTGTCCCCGGCTCTGTCCGTTGCCATTATGGCCGACTCCTCCGTCCTGTGCTGAGCTGCTGCTCCGTGTCCTAGCGATGCTGTCGCTCTCATTCTTTCTGCGATCTGCCATGTTAACATGGTTGTCGAACACCCATTAAGTACACTATTCGGATCTAATGCGATGTGAATTTATTTCATTAGTTTTCGTAGGTTTCACTGCACTTTTGGTTTTACGTTTATGTCACTTTGATTGGTTCAGATATTAACTGTGTGTATATTTGATATATTTGATTTTCAAAGGTTGCTGCGCTGATTACTGCTTTTACGGTATTGATTTGCTGGCCAGAACATGGCTTTTCCATTCTATTGCCGAGTGTATAGTACTATTGTGAGCAAGCACACAACCCCGCTAGCCATCTAGAATGGTAAACAACTCGGTCTCCAAGTGCGCGACATTGGCAGGACAATGCCGACATTTCACACAGCGCTAAGTGCCATATTTTCCTGTACAGTGAACGCTCCACTCCGCTGCCCACTTTGGCTACAATATATCGACCCTAACCGAAACGCCCTGTACGCCCGAAACGAAACGTGGAAATAATTAAAGGCGGCAACTGGTCAAACTCCTGGATGGTAAACACGCTAGACAAACCCATAGATAGATCCATGAAAATAATTAACCACTCGTACTATGGTTTGAGGGACTGACTAGGGAACATCGACCTCGTCTGCGAAAGCGGAAGTCAACGAAACTTTCTCGGTTTGTCTGCTCCGTTCCATTCAGACCGATTGACAGGAACGAAAGAAATTCTATTTGCGTGCACTGTGTTACCTTACGTGTTTTCCGGCAATAACTGTGTGGTCATTACTCGTTGCCCGAAACATACTCACGTATGAGCCGAAACATGACACTCAAAAGGCTTTGAAATGGTCACCAGGAGAGCGCAGGAGGAGTGCAGTGCCATTGCCATTAGCTCCGATCCGATTGGATTCCTTTGGCAAACGGAATACACTTGAGTTGGCAAATGCCAATGTGAGTGAGTAGCTTATCGATTGTTCCAGTTTCTTACAAGTGTCCGGTCCTGCACTCCCCAGCACCCACAAACACTGTGCGGGGGTCCTTGATATGTCCACCTGGGGCTGGGCTGCTCAGCCATGGCTATGCCCAGGCGGGTAATTGCATATTAGGTCTCAGTGGTTAACGGGAAATTGGCCATAAATATTTATTAGCAAAGTTTCCACCTAATGGATGCTCCTCAGCGAAAATTGGTCTGTTTTCTATGGAGTCCGACGTAAATAGTCGGTCCATCGTTCGGGCAGATAGGCGCATGGATCTGTATTGTGTGGGCCCACAAATGTACATATGTATGTACGTTTATTGTATGTACATATGTTTGCATATTCACGACGCTATTCAAATTTATTCCCCCAGCTACGACGCGCTCTAAAAATACCAGCATCAAACACAGGAATAAGTATTTTGGATTCATTCCAATCGTATTTACTTATTTGTGGATTTCATATACATACATGTACATATGTACTAGTAGAACCAAATCTGGGACTTTTAACTGCTTCTCAACTGGAAAAGGTCGCTCCAACGAGTGCACACGGACTTTTGTATGGGCAATCGGTTGCTAACTCGCAAGAAAAGACTCAGTCGAGCCGAATGCAAACAGGTGATAATTACCCCTCAGCCACATCAAGCAAACGACGTACACGTACGTATACCCCTCCAAGTAAAACATGACAACAACAGAAGCAGTTCATACGAATACTAGAATGAATCGTATTTATTATCCGATGGCGTGGGGGGACAATAACAAAGGTAAACACACACATCCGTCGCACCTAAAGATACAGAGGGAATACTTGTCTATGTCACCGATTCGGTGAAGTCAGAACTGCGACAGTTCAACAAAGACGTCCACAGACATTTTGAAATCAAATCGATAGAAATTATTGGCAATCGACCAACATTAGAGGGGAAATACACATTTCGATGTCACCACTAAGCGGCGGAATAAATCGTTTGTTAGGCCCCCAATGGAGCATTCCTACCCATGGATTTCCATGTGTACATATGTACAGGGGAACTCTTTGTCCGTTTGGAGGAGAGTTACTGTACATATTCCCACAGTGCAGTCATAGTAAAATATAAGTACTGTTTGTTCTTATGTAAGTGGGAGTGGAATGTCAATAGTTGTGTGACTAATTTTTCGAATCCCACATTCGAGTTAGCAAACAATGAATATGTGATGTGATGTTCTTTCGCTCTATATTTATTAATTTGCATTTGGCAAATGAAAGCAAAAGTGACGAAAATTATTAAAAGAAACAACATTCTACATATGTATATGCGGTGGCAGTGCGGCACAGTTTTGGCATCCGATCAGCGAAAATCAGCTGTGTATTAACTTTTTTGAAATACCACATTATAACGATGACGAACCCCACGACTGACTCACGAAAAGGTGATGTGAGAGTTCATCTTTCGAGTCGGCATCATCTGTGAACAGTCAACTCCCTCGGGGAAAGGGGTATCTCAAGTTCGTTCCACCTGTTCAAGAGCATAGGAGTGGCTCCGATTGCCAAAGAGAGCGATCGTGCAGCAGTTACAACAATTACAACATTGGCAGACGGCGAGAGAGGATTTCGAGAGTTAATAACGGCTTGAAAGCGAATTAAAAACCACTTTCTATGCGAATTGGCACTCATATGAGAGGGGTACACAGAAAGAAAGAGAGAGACAGAGAGAGAGAGAGAGAGAGAGAGAGAGAGAGAGAGAGGGAGAGCCGAGTTGCTTGACAATTCCATGGATTCTACAAATTGTATGCTCTGGCACAGCTGTTTCTCTTCGTTTGGGGCCGCGCGGCGTATGAAAATCCCACCATAAATTCACGGAGCACAGCACTCTACTCTTATACATAGAATGCTATTTCTTGTTTCCATGTCCATGCAACAAACGTCCAATCAAATATAATTACAAATGACCTTTATTAGGTGTTGTTTTCTCTGCACGAGTATTTTTCATACACTCCCTAATATCTAATATCCAGCCATTCTCAGGCATCTGATACCAGGCCAGACGGACGGTACGCACTGTGATCACCCCGAAAACCAAGTTAAATGTAGAATTGGCATCCAGTTTATTTACTTGGCTTACAATTTTATCTCGCGTTTATTTAACACGTCGACCTCGTTAACCGGTCCCATACACAAGTCCCGTCCCACCTGGCGCACAAACGTTTTTCTTGGAGCTCCGAAAGCAACTGAGCAAATGTCGCACTGGGCATCAAGTGTTTGCGTGTGGGAGAGAGGCGATTTGTGTACCCTCAAAGAGGGTATTATATTGTTGGGCAGATGTTTGTAACACAAAGAATACTTTATTCGAGTATAGTATCATGTGTATAATATATCTTAACTATGCTCTCAGTTTTACCGGCATCTCTACGATAAATAGATATTCATATATGGGCATGTCCATTCCGGCGTACGACAAAATCTTAAAAAAATAGTGAAAAGCTTCAAGTTTGAATACAATTTTGGATTTAAGTATATAAATTAAAATACGTGATGTTACGTTACTATTTTATGCGATTTTTTGATTCATTGAGAAAAAACTTTTATCAATAATAATCTTTTTTATAGGGAAAGTTATTGCAATTTTATGTCAATGGGCTAAATTAGCTAACATTCAATAAATTTTGAAAATATATCTCTTTTTATTGCATTTTAATATTTGTTTGGTATGGTGGACAATTTTGTATGGAAATGCCGAGAGATAGATAGAGTTATTAGTTGAAGCCGGGGATTTTATTGGTCGTCGAACTTCGAGGGTATACAAGGTTCGACTGGCAAAAGTAAGCTCTTACCGGTTGGCGTGACAGAGTTGCCAGACCGCAAAGAGTAGAAATCAATTTTACTCTACGCGAAATTGTTTCATTTCATTGCTAGTGGTCACTGATTTACATACGCGGGCATGTACAATGTGTACCGCCGACATAGGTACAATTAGTAATTAGTCTAAACAAAAAAGCTTTTTTATCAGACATCTAAAGCAGACAAACAGACTGTTTTGCTGTCAAGCAATGAAAAGTCGACTGACAAATGATGAGAATGACGGGACAGACCAAGCCCAGGCCGAATTATTATCATCATTTTCCATCAGCACCCATTAAAATATTGTGCAAAGAGAAAATAAGGGTAGAAAAGAGAAAAAAAGTCATCATGGCCCATGGGGGGATCGAACCCGCGGCCTTCGCGTTATTAGCACGACGCTCTAACCAGCTGAGCTAATGGGCCTTGTTGGACAGATGCGGATTTATTAAAATCACAATCTTAGCACAATAGCTAGTTCATAACGGTGAAGCATTTCCACTGCTCAAATACTAAATAATGCCACAGACAAAAATAATTTAATCTATTAATTTATCGAATGTAAAAAAAACAACAGCAAAAAACAAAAAAAGTTTGTCAGAAGTGGGATTCGAACCCACGCCCTCAGAGAGGACCAGAACGCTCAACACTTTCGTTCAGAAAGCAAGATTTCAAACACCTTGAGTCTGGCGCCTTAGACCGCTCGGCCATCCTGACATATGCTGATTCCGTGTCACATACCGCATTTGTGCCAGCAACGTTAAATGTTGTATAACACAAAATACCGTCGAACAGTTCTCGTTCTGAGAAAATTTCGTGCTACAGAATTTACTGCGCAAGCAGTCCACTTTAGCGTCCAATCAGACTCAGGCTCTGATTTAACTTTTGGCGAGCATGAGACATGTGGCCCATTAGCTCAGCTGGTTAGAGCGTCGTGCTAATAACGCGAAGGTCGCGGGTTCGATCCCCTCATGGGCCAGAAAATACTTTTTTCTTTTTTTTAATCTGTTTTTCACAGCACTCTAGAAATTAAAAAGTTGTGTATACGGTATAAGGTTCGACCGTTTGCCTGGATGCGATTAATACGGAGCCAGATAAGCTAAGCCCGTTAGAGGTTGTGCGCAATTATGTTATCTCATGCCGTGCACATAGGGATACCATGTAATGGGCAACCAACCCAACAGCAGCGATGATGTCATGGGAGACAGCGATGGATGATCTCACGTGTCAATTCCTTGCAAGACAGCCAAGTGAAATGTCAATTCAATTTGCCATCAAGGATGATTGAATTACCCAACCTCGGGGCAAGCAGACATATTGCCATATTGTATAAGCGTATGGCATATCTTAATGTCAGTTTTCAATCTATTTAAACGGTTTATTGCGGGATCTTATCGGGGAAATTAGTTCTAAGTGCTCGGGTATAAAATTTATGGTTTAGAAATGGGCTGTTCTATGTGAAAAGAAATTTTATTGATGTTGGAATTTATGGGCGTTCTGATTTACAACGAAAATGCCAGCACTTTCGCAGAACACACTGAAATAAATGAAGTTTCATGAGAATATTTATTATTATTTAACGGAGCTTTTTTAGCAATGACCAATCCAAGTGTCAGGATGGCCGAGCGGTCTAAGGCGCCAGACTCAAGGTATTGAAATCTTGCTTTCTGAACGAAAGTGTTGAGCGTTCTGGTCCTCTCTGAGGGCGTGGGTTCGAATCCCACTTCTGACAAATATTTTTTGCTTCTTATGTGATAAACATACCCATGGCAAAGCATTCATTTTGAATATTTCTCTTGGAAGTTCTCTACTGTCTACATTAAAAATAAGTATCATATTTTTCTAGAAATTATTATGACTCACCTAGAGACGCCGAAAGATTTACTCAAGCCCATTCTAATCCTAAGGGATGCTGGCTCGAGCGGGGACGGGATGTCGACCAAGAAGCCAAAGAAGCACGTCACCTTCAAGCGCGTCGTTGAGTACTACACCTACTCAGACAACATGAAGATGCAGCTGGAAAAGACGATCCTGCTCCCAGACGAGAACTTGGTAAGCGCGAAGTTGTTCCATTATCAGATCTAATAGTAATTGTGGATTATGCACACACTCGTGTATGTATTTTGTGTAGCAACTGAGTGGGGTGGAGATACCAAAGCGGCGCTTCAGCGAGGGCAATTTATAACTTCTCCCAGGGCCATTTACGACACTCCGAAAATCAAACAGAAAGAAGCGGATGCGGAAACGGTAACGGATGTTGGAAATTGGCGACGTGACACTTTTAACCTAATTGGAAAACAAACGTGTCTCTGTGCCCCATATTTTGCACTTTATTATGGACAGGACAGGGTATATGCGATACACACAATAATCTATATATTTCATCTAAAATAGCTTTAGCCGCTATTCGGCATTGCATCAAAATGTTTTGGGTATTACCAAGCACGCAGGTTGTTTGTGCTTTCTGCAAATAAATATTTTTAGAGGAGGGAAACAAAGACAATTTACAACGACTTGGCTGTTTGGGCCCCCTTCTGGCCTTCTATCGGCAGCGAAATATTTACAATTGGTAAGGCCCAATCAATCCGTGGGCTAAGTACGAGCATTATGGCCCTTTTAAGGCGCATAAGCACAGCCAGCTGATAAGGACACTGCACTGGTCCCAGGGCCACTGACCTACGTCAAACAGGCACACACTCTCTCCGCCTTCCGATGCCCGGCTCCCAAACCGGGAAATCAATAGTCATTTAGAAATTTAAAGCACCCATAGGGAAGAGACAGGAGACAATTGCTGACTGATGGCAGCAATCACCTGCAAGTTAGAAGAGGGGGTTAGCACCGCAATCAGTTATTTGCGGTCGTATTGGGTTTGATATATGGCCTCCTGCTCATAAAGCCACATGCCTGGGCCATAGCCGTAATCGCTGGGCAGCTACTACTATATAAGGCCCGCCTTGGTCGTCACTTAGCCACCGAAAGCTAAAGAGAGTTCCAGAGAAATGTTCCTCCCAATCGCCACCCTCCTAGCCCTACTGGCCTCCTCATATGGGGCTGCGCTACCCTCGGGCCTGGAGCCACAGGCCCCGCTCAGCGGCAGGATCGTGGGTGGAACGAAGACCACCATTGCAGACCATCCCTGGCAGGTATCGCTGCAGCGGTCGGGCTCCCACTACTGCGGCGGATCCATCCTTAGCAACACCATCATCGTGACCGCCGCCCACTGCCTACTGTCCCCGGTCACGGCCTCCGTCCTCAAGGTGCGAGCCGGCACCAGCTACAAGAACCTGGGCGGGTCCCTCGTCCAGGTGGCCGCCTTCCAGGTGCACGAGGAATACAACGCCAGCTCGAGGATGAACGACATCGGAGTGATTCGCCTGAAGACCAAGCTCACATTGAGCTCAACGATCAAGGCCATCGCGCTGGCCGCCTCCGCGCCCGTCCATGGAGCAGCGGCGAGCATCTCCGGCTGGGGATCGACCTCGTACTCGGGATCCAGCTCCGCCCAGCTGCTGTACATCGACACGCGCATTGTCGGCCGGTCGGAGTGCGGCAGCTCCACGTACGGATACGGAGGCACCATCCGGGAGACCATGATTTGTGCGGCAGCAGCCAACAAGGATGCCTGCCAGGGTGATTCCGGCGGCCCCTTGGTCTCCGGCGGCGTTCTTGTTGGCGTTGTGTCCTGGGGCCGCCAGTGCGCCCTTGCCAACTATCCGGGAGTCTTTGCCGATGTGGCAGCCCTCAGGGAATGGCTGCTGGCAGCCCAAAAGACAGTATAGTAGAATAAAATCTCTTCTTAAATGCAACTCGCATGACTTTTTCGCTCATTTAACTGTTCACCAAACGACTTCTGCCTCTGTCACGATGCACACACACAAATGGCCAAACGTGCGACAGGATGTGTGGATCCTGTGGGGTGGGGTGGGGTAGGGTGGCGTGATTTCTGCGGTAGTATAAAAGGAATCTAGGTCAGTCTGCCCAGAAGCGGGGGACTGCGCTTTGTGGTAGGGAGGGAGGGTCTTAAAAATAAGTGGAGAGCCGTAGAAGGAAAACATGTTTAAATACTTAAATTTTTAGAGGCCTCTCCTCCTCTGGTTTTCTGACAGAGACTCTATCCGGACTCCCGCACGACAACAACACCCCACCAAAGGCCAGACTTCAGGTCGTCGTCTGTATTGATCCGTCGAATGTCGCGACAAAATGGGATGCTTATTGCCACATCTTGGACAGGGCATGAGGCAGAATAAAAGACCAGTTACCGTACTCACCTTCGTACTCCTTCCGTTTCCTGCGTAGAAATGAGGTTGTCATTCGCAGGCCACGCTGAGCCAGGCTCTGTCTGGAGAGGATGGACCCCTTGGAGTCCTTACGACTGCGATGGGAGCTCTGCGGTAGCCCGGCGGCGCCTTGGCGAGATGAGAGCGTGCCGGCTACAGAGGTGGAGACGGATGCGGGCGGCTGCAGGCCACCGCAGAGGGAGGTCGAGGTCGATCTGGGAGGAGTGATCGGCGTGTTGGGGGTGTCGGAGTCTATGAATCCCAGGTTGCTGTTGGCACTGTTCAGATGGATGCTGAAGTGGTCCGTATTCGTATTCCCGCCCCGACTGCCGCAGAGCGTGGAGCTCCCACCGCTGTGGACGCTGGTCGAGACGGAGGCGGCCAACTGCTCGTCCAGGCCGCAGCTGGTCTTGGGCGTCAGATGCTCCAGGGACTCGAAGTCTCGGTTGACGGCCGGCGGCATGGAGTGACGGAACCACGACTCCTGGCGGTGCTGGGCCACCCGCTGCTGGCGACGTGTCTGGCTGGCGCTGGCGCTGGAGCCGAGCATATTCCGAAAACGGCTGTCCGCTACATCGTCCAGCGAGCTGTTGTCAGGACTACGCAGTTCCAGGCTCTGGCGCTGATAGCTCCTCCCCGACATCTCAGTTGTGTATGTATTTGGTTGCTTGTTCCGTATAATTCCAAAGGCACTGGTTTAAGGCTCAGTCCGTGTACTGATAGGCACTCGGTTTGTGTTTGGATCCATCAATAAAGGCACTTTGATCCACAGTCTCCCGGGACTCGATTTTTACATCGCTTGCTTATGTAAGGCGAATCGCTCAAACCCTTGATGCGCCGCGGTGGGTCCCAGTCCGGGTGGGATGTTCCGCTTTCACATCCAAATACAAATCAAAATCCTTTGGCAATTGCCTTCCGACTCGCCTCCCCGTCCAACCTTGACTCAGACAGGTGTTGAGAACCAAAACAACTGCTGCCCTGCCATCCAGCAATCCGGCAATCCGGCAATGGGTAATTTTTAGGGGGAGCCCAAACGTCGCCTCGTATGCCGAAATGGCTGGCAAGTAGTCGAAATACTTTCAACTGTTAGAAAGCATCAAAAATTCATTGCATTTGTGGCATTTAAAAGCGTTTCCTTGTCACGCACATGCATTAGGAGACAGACCATTGGAGCGGGGGACACACAAAATATCAATTTTTGAGTGCCGCTGCCTTAAAACTCAAAAGCCAAGGGACGGCTACTTAGCTTAAACATCGGAGCTATTGCCTTGTTGGTCCCTTTTCTGGACAGATATATGTACACACGCGCTTAAGCAGTTGCAACGAAAGCTCTAATAAATCTGTCGCGACCCCGTTGCGAGTGGCAGTCTAAATAATTAAAAAACACGTCAGGGGGAGAACCTTCAGATTATTGAACTTCTTGTTAGCGGCACTAGCCCTACAAAATGGTCAACTGCAGCCATAAATAAAGCGTTTAGTCCTCTCCAATTACACTCCTCGCATGCTTTAGTTCAGGTACGGATGTGGATGGGCCACGACTTCCGCAGCTTTCAACAAAATTCACACGGAAAAGGCAAAGTGTTGGGTCTTGTCTGCGGCGACAAAGCGGAAACAGGACCAAGCCGCACTGAAGTCAAAAAGCAACTGCGGATCCTCCACAGGCAAAGGCACAAAGTTGCCTCCAACGACTGCGTCGCCCCACGAACCGCTTCGGCTCTTGGCCGAAGTGAAAGTGGACCATGAAGTGCCATACGTATACTCTTACATATTCTAGTGTATGCCAGAAATACATGCATATGTTAATCTGGAAGCACTCGGAAATAACTTGGAGAGTAATACAAAGGGGAATACCCCTAAAATTAAACAAATCGTTCTTTTTTTTCGAGTAGTATATGGAATGATATGCATATGCAAGTGGGCTCTAGAAATACACTTTACTCTGCAGCTCCCATCAAGTTGCCTTTTGGCGGACCGAGTCGCCGTGGCCCATTAGCTCAGTTGGTTAGAGCGTCGTGCTAATAACGCGAAGGTCGCGGGTTCGATCCCCTCATGGGCCAGAGTTTAACATTTTGTATTTTTCTTCTTTTTTTTTATCAAAGGTAAACAGTAGGGGGAGACTGTGCAGAAGAATCGTATCCAGGTGTTTGGGGGAACAGTCGAAACAATCTTATCGCCGCTTTTAGAGAGAACTGTCGAGATTTAACATTTCTTTATCAATTCTTTTTACTTTTCAGACTATTTTTAGGGGGTGTTCTTAGAACGATTGGTAATAATGAATCATAAATACAGTGTGCGTCCCTACAGTTCCCTTCCCTAATCACGGAACTGTATTTACCGGGATGCCGATAGGGATTGATTCCAAGATCAAAGGTTATGCTATGATGCAGGTACTATACAATTAAACCAATGCCTAACTTTACGAAATAAATTTTACTCACAAGAATTCAAAAGACCTGGCCCGGCGAACTCTGTCCGTCGGTAGTATAGGCGCAAGCGGGACCCGGAGGGCATATCAACTTGGAATCGGAGAAGCAACTGGTGCGGCGCTGCCGTTGTTTGGCTTCAATTTTCACGCAATCAATTCGACGCACTGCAGGGACGGAAATATTTGAATATGCAATTTTTGTTATGGCAAACACAAATGTATGTACAAATATGTATTTACCGTGTACATATGTACACTATGGGGGATTCTATTTAAGCGCACAATGAATAATGTCTGTTTGATAAGGCGAACAACACGAAGGGGGCAGATAAGTCAGCCTACACCGGTTAGCTGTGTGCAAATACCCCTTTTCCACGAGTAACCGACATACATTTACTATTACATTGCTATTTCATATTAATTTAAAGGTATTTGAACAAAACGCCGAATGTGTTTTTATTTTTATTTCCCATCAGTGTGACCGCGGATTTATCGTTAAAAATTATACGGTCCGACCCTCAGAAATATACCGAAACATACCGTCTTACTAAACAAATATACCGTAAATATACTGACAAGCTCACGTTCTATTTTACATATTCCTCGTTTTTTATCTTCCGTGGAATATTACTAGCTAGATAGAACTTTCCAGCATGTCCACATAATTTTATCCGATTAATGAATAATTTTCTACTTAGCTGGCTAGTTTTTAGTCATTGCTTTTATTGTATTTTGACTAAAACAAGGTTTAAACAAAATAGTTCAACGAAAAAACAGTCGCAATGTCCCTGGTATTTTAAGACATGATGCGCGCATAGACCTTTGTATACCCTATTCCGTTAATTTGATATGAAGATACAACGTAATTTATAAAGAACTTTTCTCAAATTGATATGTTTTAGACATATTCATGTATTTTATTAGTATCTTGTATATATTTATCTCGATCCTGATACCTACGGAGCCTGGGACGACAACCATTTTCTCAATTCTATAATATCCTTTTCCCTAGGGTATGAGAATTAGTGTTGCCGGTAATCATTGTTGTCAACCGGTTATTACGACTAATTCCTGATTATTCTTTCTTCCGTCGAATATTCCCAGCTATATAGAACATTTAGCCATGCCCACATAATTTTATCCGATAAGTGAATCAATTTTCTACCTGACTGGTCTATTCTAAATACTTGCTTTTGTTGAATTTCAGAACCCCGAATGTTTTTTTATATTTTGCTTGAACTTTTTATTTCTCACGCTTCTTTGCGGCTTGTACGGAACTAGTTCGTAACCCTGAAACAACGGTCACGCTGCTTTTTTTAAATTCATCCTTATATGATTATTAAATAATAAATAAACTTCTTAGTTTATGCCCTCTTTGTACACATGTTTTAAATATTTATTTATGTATTTATTTTATTAATTTATTTAGTTAGACAGTGTTGTGTTTACTTAGGAGATTGTTGATATAGGTGTTTATTTATTTATTTCAATTAATCCATTTATATATTTAAATAAATCTATTTTGGTATATAAATTAACCGATTTATTTATTTAATCATTGAGGTAATTATTCGCGTATTTATTTATTTATTTATTGTCCTGTTGTCATTAAATGTATTTAGGATTAATCAGTCAGGTACTACTTTTTTAGTGGAGTCAGTTTAGTTAGCACCATCATACATACATATATGTATATGTGAATTTAGTTCTTCGCATTGGCGAGTAAATAGGGATTAGCGGTAGGAGGAGTACCTGGGGATATATGTCCACACATTCACACTGATCTACCTCTTTCCAAAGAAATGTTTACAAAGTTATCTCGTCATAAGTATAGTCACAATCGTAATGTGTGGTCCCGACGACTTAATTCATAAATTATAAAGTTACACTGTCGCACACATACGGTTAGCGGTAATTACGTTAACTTGATTATCGAAGTAAGCAAAAGTGAAGGCTGAAGTATAAGTTTTAAAATGATCGTCGATGAGAAATAGCGATTTTTGTTTCTTCCGAAACAGTTATTAAACTATATAACGTTTTTGGTTATTGTGCTTATATTATTGTTATTATAATATAATTTTATTATAATTATAAATATATTACTACGATTAGATACATATGTATATAGTACGATCATATTGTAATGTTTTTGAAAAAATTAATAAAAAGCCTTGAAATATGTGTCCTGGAAACCACAAACTTTCTTGCTATATTAACAATGAATCATCAATGCAAAAAAAAAATATTTCAAATAAATCGGTAAGTTGGTTAAAAAGATATGGCGGTTTGACTTTTAAAAATTGTTTATTATTTATTATTTTGTTTTCTGGCTTCTTTATGTTAAAATTAAAATTGTTAAATTAATATTTGGCTTAAATAAATTTAGAAATAAAACCAAAAACAAAGTAAAATTGTTATTTGTATTGGCAAATGGTTTTGATAAAGGATTCATAAGGAATTAAAGTAAAAATTAAACATTTCAAAAATTGTTTTTTTTTTATTAAATAAATGCAGTAATAACACTGCAAGCAAAATAAGACTATTAGTTTTAATTTCACAATTAAAATTGTACCTGTTTTTGGCTTTTTTTGACTACAAAATGTATTTAAATGAAGGTTGTTAAACTGATATTTGGCTTAAATAAATTTAGAAATATAAAAAAAAATACAATTGTTAGATTTGAAATCGGAACTCGTTGGATAATGGCGATTCATGGGTAATTAAATATTAACTAAAAAAATAAAAAAAATAATAAAATCGAGAATTGTACAAGTAGTATCGACATATTTACAAGCATACCTAACATTAACTAGTATCCTCACAATCTTTTTTTGTCCTGACTGATGTCCTGGGCCACTAGCATGCCATGGAAAATGGTGGCCTGCTCCCTGAAAATGATTTTTTCTTGTGGTATGGCTTCCTTGGCAATCATGTAGCCCCCACTGCTGCCAGACTCTGTGAAATAATGCAAATTGATTAGAATGGATCACAGCACAGGAATGTGTATTCATTTACATTTCATGAATGGGATCGGTCTTCTCTTGATCATTGACTGATTTAGCATTCCAAGCAACCGAGGAGCTTTTCCGCCTCCGCATCTGGAGCAAGCTCCTTTGAAGAGGATCTAAATAGGGGGTTCCCCTGATCGCGCCAGAACCGTCATATTTCGGCACACGATTTCTTAACTCCTGGCAATGCAGCTTCTTTTCAACCGGCAGAGCGTGAAGTGCTTTGATGGCCTTATATTCATCCTGCCTCTCGTCCTTAGCCAACCGATGCATAAAATAAAAAACTTGTAATGGCATTACGGTTTCTGAAAAGATGCAAACAAAATTTGTTAGGTTGTGGGATAACGGAAAACACTTTATTTATTAACAAAACAAAAATTCAACGCAGTTGCGCCTTTAATTCTTTCATGCGCCCGAGTACCCCTAGCTTGAGCACCGTCCCGACGTCGCCTCTGGGCCGTGGCCCAACGATTTCCGGGTCCCACCAATCGATCGTGCTGCAGGTGGCCCATTCTCGAGTCGCATTGTCGAACTCGGCGCGGAAGTATGCAAACTGGGGGGCCACGTCCATAAACATGGACAGAACACGAGCTCGAAGGTCCTGGAGGGCATCATTGTACGCATGCCAGCGACTATTGTAGATGTATGCCCCCAGATCACAGAGGATGTCCTGCAAATCAGATCGCAGTCGAGCCGACATATAGGGAAATAGGGTTTCCATCAGGGCACCCCGCACGTTGCACAACATGCCGTTTATCTTGATCAACGCATCATGATAGGAACTGCCCACGATATAGCCATCGATCCTGTGCTTGATTATCTGTTCTGTTGTCAGTGCTCTGAAGTATCGGTAGCGCTCCACCTCTCGAAAGATAACGCAAATCTGCAGCACAGGCGGGGGCCCCTGGTCGCTAATCTTGTCACTACCTGTTACAGTGATAGCGTTTTCATTTACCTTGCGCAGCGTAACGTTTGGAGCATCCAATAGGGCGTCCAGCTGGGAGGATGCTAGAAGGGTGTTGTCTAAAGCAAAATCCTGCGAAGCGGTGATTGTAGGCTCCTTTTCCTTGGCAGAAGCGACTTGCAAGGAAGTGGTTGGTTGCTCGTCCTCTAGCCCGGGAGCAGAGTCTGTGGATCCCAAGCCTACCACGGCTTGGAGCGGAAGGGCGCGGAACTCGTGTCGCAACTGCGGCACCTTCTCGTTCGTTCTCGTTCTCAGACGCGGCTTCTTGCCCACTTCGTTTGAGGCAGACGTTTTATCTTTGCGTTTTATGGGCTCGTTTAGAGGCGGCACCAGCGCCTCCTTCTGCATTACATTCAGCTGCGGCTCTGCCTCAGGCTGAGACTCTATAATTTCTGACTCCGTGGATATATTAGGGTTTTCACTTTCAGGAAACTGTGGAAATGCATTTGCATTCGATGGCGCAATTTCTGTCGCTTTGCGGATGGCAAAGCAAGCTAGGCCCGAAAGTGACTCCTGACTGTCATCCAAGTTAATAATTTGTTCGTTTGAATCAATGCTCTCCCACAGGAAGTCTTGGCTGTTGATACAGCTGCCGCGCAACTTGTCGAGGAACTTAATTGCCTCCTGCTTGACCGGAACCTGCATGCTCTCCCTAAGCGGATCATTCTCTGTGTCTGGCATTTGTGAAGCCGGAACCACTTCGTCCATATCCACAAAGTTGGTAGATTGAGCGTTGAGCTCAGTGGGTGGGCAAATGTATACTTCTGTAATTACAAGCAGAGTAGACTGCGTAAAGGCTGCGTAAGTGGACAAGCGCAACCAGGCAAACAACTTACCAGATTGTGTGGGTGTGGCGTTGTCTGACTCAATAGTTATCGCCGAGGCCTGGCTTTCCTCCACTCGATAGAGTAGCTCTGGCAATATAATGCACATTTAGAATATACCCACGAATCAAATGTAAAACACTTACTTAATACTGCACCTGCAACAGCAGAATCATCACCAAAGATTGGCTCATTTAATGCTTCATTCGTGATCTTCGGCACTTGGCGTATCCATTGATCATGCGTCCAGCAGCTCGCATAAAACTGCTCACGTTCCTGGAACAGCAATTCCGCATCGTCGATCTGCTTGCCGGTGCGATCCGCGTAATGCTGCTCAACAATTTCATCGAAATCGGTGAGCAGCATTAGATCGCTCCAATGCAAGATCTTTGGCGACAGCTGCAGCAGATCCAGCGACTGCATTTCCACTCCTTTGCTGTGCAATAGTCGGCGCAACATGGGCAGCTTCACATACAAATTAAGTGGCCAATAGCCTTGGTCCACAACCTGCTGATGACATCGCTGCAGCATGCCTTCGTTTTCATAGAGAGCCTCGCCATTGTGGATGCTTGTGTAGGTGCGGAACTCCTCTTGGCTCAGCTGGAAGAGTATGCGCCAAATCGTTCTCCTTAGGCCGGTGCTTTGGAAGATTAAATGCTTGATAGTGTGCTCCTGTTAAGGGACAGACAGGGTGTGGTTTAGTTTTTGGTTGCGCCAATCGCTGCTTGTTGCCTATCCTACCTGGTAGCTCGGCGCAGCAAAGATTTCCACTGTTTGTTCAAGTTGTTCAATAAGGTGGCTCAAAGTGACTGCAGATGCCTCAGAATGCACTGTTTCTGCGGAGCTGCATGCTGCTGCTGCTGTTTGCTCAGATGCTGCTGTCTGCACTTCATTAGATGTTGTTACAGACGTAGTGGTCCCTGGATTCGTCGTTTTTTCAACCTCTGGTAGAGTAGTAGAGCACTGATTGTTCGCGCTGCTGGCTGGAACACTTGCTGTTGTACTCTCTGGCACAGTGTCGCCCCTTACTCTGTTTTCTTTTGGAGATTCAACTTCCCCTTCAACTTCAATAGAGGCTGCTGGACATTCTGCAGGTTCACGGCCAGTCGCTGCTGTAGTTCCTACGCCTATCGTTGCAGCCACTGGTGTAGCCTCTGTCTTCTCTTCTTCACCGATTTCCCTCCTAGCTGTATCCAGCCCCGAGACACTGATAGCCGCTGCCTCATTCAAATCCCTTACCGTTTCGACTATGTACTTCTCAACGACAGCTCTTCTCTCGGGACATGCAACACGACGAGCTATGTAGGAGCTCAGATTGTGGGGCACGTAGTTGACCACGTTAAGCTTTTGTTTGCTGAAAGAAAGGAAGAGAGACAATGCATCTAAAGAATCCTGGGGCTAGGAAACTCAAATTTCTTACCCATCAAGCTCTGCTTTCCTATCCGCATACAATCTGTCAAAATCTAGAGTGCTCGGACGCTGGCCAGATACGTTTCTCTGCGGGTATCTGAGATTAGACAGGTTATCCGGCTTGGGGGGGATATGCAGTAGGTTGGCCCTCATGCCGGCCGGGCAGGGCTTTATTCTACAAGGATACTTGTCCCGTATGCTGGGCGTGCTATAGAAGGCCTCGTAGTACAGCCGTTGGCACTCTGCTTCCGTCATTGCAGCGAAGTGTGGATGCAGCTGCATTTTGCTAACTGCATCTTCGAGATACAACAGTTTGGAAAATACTTTAAAGGAAATCTGTGGTGAGACGCCACAGCGCTCTAACAGAGCTGGTTTGCGCTTCAAAGTAGGTTCAGCTTCTGGTCTTCCACGACTACCAATCGATCGTCGGCGCTTTTGCACGTCTTCCACTTTCTGCTTGGCACTCTCATTCAATGGTACTGCATAGTCGCACAGCTTTTTCAGCAGCTCTTCGTCCCCCCCACAGTTGAATCGATATGCGTGTTGCTTGCGAAAATAGGGGAATGCGTAGAACCCGACATAAAACTGACGGAAATACCTTTCGTATTGTGGGTTCTGCGGGTTGGCAGTCTGGGCCTGGAGCTGCGGCTTGACGGTAGATTTTCCCAGCCGGGACCGGACGATTTCGTCGTAGTTTATAGAGCGCCTGAATACCCCCAAGGACACGGGAAACTTGAAGCGAGCAGAGCTTCAGAGAGAAGAGCACGAGATTATTAGTGTGGTCACAAAAAAGATATGGCATTCTCTTACCCAATAGTTACTACGTCATCACGCGCGGAGCTCAAAGAAGACGGCTTTCTGAAATTACAATTAAGATAATGCCTGTTCAAATGAAAATCTTGCATTATAAGCGAATATACCCACATTGTCTTCTTAGGCGGAATGTTTTCAGACTGCTCTTCGGATGGTTCAGGATGTTCCACTGCATAGCGGAGCAGCAGCTTGCACTTCTTGGCGGGACAGGGCTTGAACTTACATTCGAAGCGTTCACGCATCTGGGGCATGGAATAGAACCCCTGGTAGTACTCCTTAGCACACTGCTCTTCGGACTTCTCTCTGTACTCCTCGCTATGCTGCATTTTCTGTACAATTTCGCTGAGATTCGTCACATTACGCTTGAACTCCTTGAACGTAACTGGAAACTTTTTATTGTTGTTGTTATCGTTTCTGAAAGCAAACAAAAAGGGATTTTAAATCTTTAGACAATCATAATTCATTATTTCTAACTCGACACAATGCTCCTCCTCAGGCAGAGGCTCGCTAAAACATAAATATAGATGTAATCTACCAATCAAAAGCCACACAAGCATTGAAAACAGAGACACTTACGGGTCTGACTGACGACTGCTTTCCTTTATTGGAGCTGGTCGGTTCTGTTCGGCTGCCTTTTCAGCTCCATTCGATGGCCTGCAATGCACAAACATTTTCAAATTAAATGTGAAATGCCTTCATATTTTCATTTACCCGTCTGAGCAGGCCGGTCGACCCAGCAATCTTCCGCGTACCATTCCGGGACAAGGCTTCAGTTTATACTGGAATCGTTCGCGTATTTCTGGCGAGCTATAAAACTGCCTGAAGTATTCCGCGCCACACTCCTCTTCGGATAAGTCCTTGTACTCGTCGCAGCATCGCATTTGCTGACTGATGTCATCCAGATTCACGATATACTTTTTGAAAAACTTAAAGTCGACAGGTGCCACTGCTGGTTCTGTGACCAAATCGGGACTTTTGGGTCGCTCCAGATCTGGCGATGGTTTAATCAACTCTGGCAAATTTCGCCTGAGCTTTTCGGCTTCCTCGCGGCTGGGTATGGCAAGTAGGCGGGCACTCAGGTCCGACGTACACGGCTTTAGGATGTACTTGTATCTGTCACGAATCTCCGGCGTTAGATAAAATGCCAAGTAATAGCAATAGGCCCCCTCCTCAAAGTCCTTGACCACATACTCGGGATCGTTGAGCTTCAGCTGCCACACAATATCGTAGAGGTTCGCCAGATGTTTCTCGAATACTTGGAAGCTCACAATGGGAAAGTCGCTGTCGAGCGTAAAAATTGAAGCGCTCTGCTGGGGGAACATTTGTATTTATAGCGTGGACTTACCTGGTTGCTTCAGGACCTTCAGGAGCTTCAGGCTCCCGATGCCTCTCGTGCTCTTGGACTGTTGGACCCTTTTTTTTATGCTCTGCTAAACTGCTGCCTGTTGCTTCATCTACGGGATAGCCAGGTCTTAGCAACTTCACTAAAAGAGCAGGCGGTGCCTCAGGGAATATATTGGTGGACTTTCGCTCTTCTGGAAACATGTAGAATGAGTTGTAGAATTTCTGCAACTGACTTCGTTTCTGTTTGCTATCGGGCTGTATGTCTTCTGTGCTTGTTTCCTTCTGAGTCGTAAGCTTGCATATCATATCCTTGTCAGCGTACTTTGCAAAGTCTTCGAAGGTTACGGGAAACCTGAACATTCCCATTCTGTCAATGGTTAAGAGAATTAGCCAAAAATGTGGCATACATTGGGTGGTACTTATACTTACTTTTCCACTTTGACTGCAACACCATCAGCCGATTCATGCTCACTCTCTTCGGGCGTCTCATCTATTTCTGCCTCTGGCAGACTGAGCAACTTATCCTTCTTTAGCTTGGCACAAGCGCGCACCTTGAACTTGTACCGCTTTCGTACACTGGGATCCTTGTAGAAGGCTTCGTAGTACCACTGGGCGCACTCGTCCAGCGTTTTGTTTGATCCTTCCTCAGCTTGGTCGCTTTGCACGTCGAATGCAATGTCCGGCAGGTTCTTAATTAGCTTACTAAACTCCCGAAAAGAGACTGCTGGACGGTGTGCTTTTTTTCGATGCGAATACATTTTTATTATGTTAATAAACTTCAGTTTCTTGTACGCCTTTTTGGATTTTGCGCCTTTTTTGTTTTTATCTGTTTTGCTTTTTGGCTTGAGCGAACTTAGCCCACTGATGCCCCCTTTATTTAAACAGGATATCAGATTGAGTTTAACTGCGGAAAATAATAATATTTACTGTTGTAGGTCCATCCTATCCTTCACCTTTCCTTAAAAAAAAAAGACCACGATATCTTTCACCTAAACTGCGTTCAAATGCAAATTTAGCAGATTGATGAAATTTATGCCGATATTTAACATTTTTCCACACTAAGTTTATATAATTTATTATTAATTGTAATTATATCCTGCACGAGCAGTTCTTATAATATTGCTACTGGTAAATGGTAAATGTAACCAGCTATTTTGCAGTTTTGTTTTTTCTGTTCTTAGATCTAGGCTTTGAAATAAGATAAGTATGGAAAACTAAATGAACTACAACTATCAATCAGCCTGGGATATATTTTGGGCGGCACTAATCAAGGTGTCGTGAATGTCCTTCGCTGACTGAACGTGCACTCGCACCGTATTCAAGTAAGTGGGGTACGGAATAGGCCCGGCGTTTTCGGGCATAAAGCTTTCCATTCGCATCGGCGTAACCAGACCAGGCAGATAATGGTTCGAGGAGTTCTGCTGCTGCAGGCACTGCATCGCCGTTTTCAGATGTAGCTCGATTTGGTCACAGCAGGCATAGAAGTCTTCCAGATGTTTATCGAATCGTGGCACATGATGCCCATGGGCTCCTGTATCCCGTTTCAAATTGTCCGCCAGGTTGTTCTGCTGCAGCGTGAATGCACTCGATCGGATGGTTAGGAACATCGACTCCCGCAGGGGTCCCAGTAGACTTTTAACCCGCGATATGTTGTCCAGTTTCTCGGCCGGTTGTTGCTGTTGCAAGGGCTGTTGGGGCACGGGGCCGGGAGGGACAGCCGGCATCATGGGCTGAGGCGACGACTGCATCACTTGCATCATCTGCGGTCCCGACATAGGCATCATGTTCATGTTGGGGTTCATGTTGATGTACTGCTCGGAATTCTTGTTTTTTTTTACGAGAATTATTTAAATGTTTGAGAATTTTCTATTTACAAACGCGTTAGGGGATTTCGATACAATTACTTGCTCACAAGTGCGCAAAGCTATCGATGTCAAATCCGATAGCATACGCTAGCAGAACGATTCCGAACAGCTGTCCTGCTAAAACACATTTTTCTATCATAATTAATTGGCGCTAGGCGCATTATTAAATCGTAAGGAGCTACTGAATAACTATGACTCGGTAAGTGAGCTGTCCTGTCCTCTGTAGAGACCACTACCCACAGCTCCCTCCAAAAATCCTAACCTAAAAGTGTGCGTCGCTTCGGGTCTGATTTTCTTGGTTTTTTTTATTTTGTAGAAATAGCATCGACTTGGGCGACGTTACGCCGCATAACATAAAACAACTGAAAAAGCTCAATACAGTTGTGTTCCCGGTCTCCTACAATGACAAATTCTATGTGGATGTTTTGGAAGCTGGCGAATTGGCCAAATTGGCCTACTACAACGACATTGTGGTCGGGGCCGTCTGCTGCCGCATCGATACAACGGAGAACCAGCGTCGCCTCTATATCATGACACTTGGCTGCCTGTCGCCCTACCGGCGCTTGGGTATCGGCACCGTCATGTTCGAGCACATACTGAACTACGCGGAGAAGGACGGCAACTTTGACAGCATTTTTCTGTAAGGGAACCACAAATATTACATTACAGATTATTGTATGGTTTTCAGTGACTATCGATCGCATTTCAGGCATGTGCAGATCAACAACGATGGCGCCATTGAGTTTTACAAGAAATTTGGGTTCGAAATCGTCGACACCAAGGAGCAGTACTACAAACGCATCGAGCCCGCGGATGCCCATGTCCTGCAGAAGGCACTGCGCCGCAACCCACCGAATGCCAACAACATCAACACTAGCACTAACACCGCCAACAACCCGAATCCAAGAAGTAAAGTACGCCAATACACTTTTGTATGAATTTTAAATAAATAAAAATCGCTCCGCCAATGGCAAATACTGTTCAGTTGTGCTGTCATATCTACATATTTGTAATAAATGGTTAATCAATAGTAATTCATAATATAATCCTATGTACGCCTCGGTTATTGTCATTTGGGCACAAGCAAAAAGAACAAATCCTATACTCTGTACATCGGATGAAATGTAACGGTAGGTTACCTTCCGTAAGGTTCCCAACAACGAAAGCATCGGCACCCCCAAGTTTATATAGACTTGATATTAATCGTCCTATAAAAGATTGAGCTGAGATAAATGAATTTTCGTAGGGAATTCCTATGGTGTAGGCCAACGACGGAAATTACTCGGCATTAATAGTTTCATAGCAGCAAACTTTAAGTTTCATAGCAGCCTGTTTTTACAGCATTGTAGCAGTCAGCTTAAATACTTGCATAGATCTCAATTTTAAATAATTTTTTTAGCCACCTCATGGAGAAAAAAAGCCATGTTATAGTTGATAATTTATGGCATTATTTATATTCGCGTTTCTAGCACTTCACTTGGACCGATCTTGATTCGTTTAGAGAGAAAAAAATTATGTGTGATACCTATGTGTACATATGTATGTACGTATGTATGTACCCAAGTGTATAGACTTTTGGTATCATTTTATACAAGCGCAACACCCTTGACAAACGATGTATTCAATTAGTCCGATGCTATCGCTCTTAATTACCTCTGTACGCGAGGATAAGAACCTCTGCACGCCTCTGGCCAGGATTATTCAGCGGCGGCCACATGAAGCCCCGCAAGTCGTCGAGCGATGGCTTCATCTACTGCTACGGCAACCTCTACAGCCTGCTCTTCTACTGGGGACTGGTGACCTTCCGGGTGCGCACCCAGAGTGACGGCGGAGCAGCTTCTTCCCCTGTGAGCGTGTTGTATGCGGTCTGCGTCCGGTGTTTCGCCGTCTGCGGCTACCTGGGCAGCGTGCTGATTAAGCTGGAGGATGAGCGAATGGCCGCCGCCATGATTGGCCACCTCACTCCCGTGGTCAAGGTGATCATCATGTGGGAGTGCCTCAGCTGCTCGATTACCTACGTGGAAAACTTCCTCACGCTGGACGTCCAGCGGCGCCGCCACGTCAAGCTGCTGGCCAACATGCAGGGCTTCGACCTGGACATTTCCGAGGAGTTTCCCTCCGTGCGGTGGAACTACCAGCGTACTCGCTCCAAGTACTGGTACGGGACTGTGATTGTGACTATCTGCTTCTTCTCCTTCTCTCTGTCGCTCATCCTCGACATGGCTCGGTGCACCTGCGGCCTCTCGTCCACCCTGCTGATGGCCGGCACCTACATCCTGCTGACGAGCTCCCTGGGCCTGGTGGGATTTGTTCACATTGCCATCATGGATTTCGTGCGCCTGCGCCTGCGCCTCATCCAGAAGCTGCTCCATCAAGAGTACGAAGGGAGTACTGGTAGAGATCGTCCACAAACGACGGTCCATCGGAAGATTGCCAAGCTGTTCGAGTTCACCAAGCGCTGCTCCCATTTGCTGGCAGAGTTGAATGCCGTGTTTGGGTTCGCGGCTGCCGCCGGGTTCTTCTACGAGTTCAGCCTGATGACCTGCTTCGTGTACATGATCTGCCAGAAGGTTCTGGCGTCCGAGGCCTGGGACCTAGAGTACACATTCATGCTGCTCCACGTCACACTTCACTCCTACAAGCTAATCATCACCAGCACCTATGGCTATCTGCTTCAGCGGGAGGTGAGTGCTCTGATGCGATAACTAAGGGAGATCATCCTTGTTTGTGCCTGCTCCGCAGAAGCGAAACTGCCTCCGCCTCCTTGGCCTCTACTCGCAGCACTTTCCCCAACAGCCACTGGCCCGCAGTCAGGTGGAGGACTTCCAGCATTGGCGCATGCACAACAGGCAGGCGGCCCTCATCGGGAGAAGCATACCGCTCAGTGTGTCCACTATTTTCCTGGTGAGCTGAGCCCCTAACCCTATATTCTGCCAAGAGTTCCTCCCAGTAGCTACGTCTCGCCATTGCAGGTGTACAGCGGCATGGCCAACTATGTGATTATCCTGGTGCAACTGCTATTCCAGCAGCAGCAGATCAAGGAGCGGCAGAGGGTATTGGGTAGGGACGTGGACATTGTGGGGCCAATGGGTCCCCGCACTCATTTGGATTAGCTCATCGCGTTCGCCTTTAATGTTCATTAATGCATACAAAAACATTTCTTTGGATAGTTCCTCGTGCTTATCACAGGACACAAGATTTTTCTGCGTATACGATGTATCCTAACTAAATGAATCTAAATCTATTCTTTTATTTGAAAAAAAACTGTTGCGCAAGCGCTTCTCGGATATTTGGTTTCGAAGTGGTTTGTGATTGGAATAAGTGTAGAAAATCTTGAAAGCTTCCTTCAGAACACTCGCATCCTCCGCCATCTCGGCCTTGCTGGAATTGCTAAGAAGACGGCGGCCTGCGCGAAATCAATAAGAAACTCCCGGGCGTACGACATGGCGTGGATGGTGTGGCAGCTGTTGCGCCTATTGTAGCTCAGCAGGTAGATCTCACGCCTTCCCCTGACAGTGGATCCATGGGCTTTGCCGAGGAATCCATTCATTCAGCAGGTTTTCCATTATAAAGATGTTTCAGGGCACATTCTGGAAATTCAAATGATAGAATCCCGGTCGTCCCTGATCCTTTTTCAATGTAATCTTCTCATAGGAGTGGAACTGTATCTCCATCATGATATTGTACTTGTTGCTGTAGCAATAAGTAAGTAAGTAAAGCATAAAATTAAGCACATCAGGATTTCATTCATAAATATCACTATAAAAAGTCTCACAGAACAGAGAGAGAACATGGATGCAATACTTAAGTTTCCAAATCGTATATGGACTGGCCTGTGGCACAGTGGAGCCAAAGACAATTTAATATTATTAACACATCGTATACATGTTATAATCTATAATTAATGCCGTAAGAAGCATACTTGGCTAATCATTGTGAGCCCCAGATCATATGGGCTAGAAGCTGCTACTCTTTCGTTTTCGTATTGGACAAAACATTGTATGTCGGCATACTTGAGAACGCATTTCATCCATGTTCCAGTTACTAAATGCGTTTAGGAAAGATCTTTCAACAGGTCAATGGAACCAAAAACTTAAGAAATCCCGCTTGAGATTAGGTTGCCTCCGAAAAGATTGATGTTTTGCCATGTCCAGCTCAGTAAAGGGATCTTCGTCTTATCAAAAACTTATAATGGAATTTGCAATTCATAATTGCCAATACTAATCCGTCAACACATGAATTTATATTTGTGAATTTCTATGATTAAGGTAAATCTAGAAATTAATATTTTAATCAATCAATCAAAAGTGTACGCCTGCGGGATATCCTTTCGGCGTGCGGTGACCGCCAGGCAGTACTCCCAATAAACGGGATCTTTGTTAGGATCTGATTTTGAGCTGGAAGATGGAAAGATGGAAGATTTCTTTTGCCTGACGATAAATTTCAAGATAGATAGATATTTCTATGTAGATATTTCTAAGGCAAATTTTGTCAACAGGGGTCTAAGGCATGACGAAAGAGGAATGGCGGTCAGGTCAGGTGCAAGCGAGTATGTATGGGTTTGCCCTCATGCATATGTGGGCTGATTGCATCAAACTCCAGAGCGCCGCTGACCAGCCGTGGGACACATGCTTTGGGCCGCTTTGCACCGACCAACACTCACACTAAGGCACGATGTTGTACATATACATATGTACAATTTATATATATGATATGTAATGCAACCAGAGTATATACAAAATCACACATACATATACATAACATATACATACATACTATGTATGTACTTACACACGTATGTACATGTGTAGAGGGAGGGACACGCAAAGCGCTCGACTATGCCGCACTCCGGACATCGTTTATCGATTTACAAAAGGCAGCAACAACAACAACAACACCATGTTTTCCAGCGGCGGTAGGTAGGCCGCTCTCTGCACCGTCCACCCCCTTACCCACTTCCGCCCCTGCTCCACAAACACAACCAAAACAGCAGCGGAGAGACAGA
This sequence comes from Drosophila miranda, assembly GCF_003369915.1. NCBI lineage: Eukaryota > Metazoa > Arthropoda > Insecta > Diptera > Drosophilidae > Drosophila > Drosophila miranda. The sequence goes on from NC_046676.1 coordinate 15,389,281, forward strand.
AGTACACACACACACACACACACACAACTAATACATACGCCCATGCATAGCCATGCCATAGCCGCCGCCGAACAACGACGGGCAAAACGCCCAACGTCCCACCTTCCCCCACCCTGCGGCACATCTCTCCACAAAATGTTGTTGCTGCTGCTACTTGGGGGAGTAGTGGGGGCTGGGCTGGCAGAAGCCGATGATGATGATGGCGATGATGATGATGACTATGGAAGAGGCATGCCGGGAGCTGACACAGCGGTGGGAGGGGGGCCGGCCGCCAGGACGAGGCAGGCGGCTGCCACTGTGCCGACTGCCTGTGTTTACGTGTGTGTGTGCGCGTGTGTACAGTAAGAGAGAAACAGAGAGCCAGGGGAGCTAGGTGGAACGGACGTCGCAGTAGGAGCTGTCGCTGGCTGAAGGCTGAAGGAAGGCACGGGCATAGAGAGAGAAAAGCGAAAAATATAATAAAAGCAACAAAAACCCGCACAAGCGAAAGAGATACAAACACACACGCAACTGGCACATATACACACACACACACACACACAGGCGCCATCTACGTGTTAGTTTGGGGCTCAGCTCAGTCCGCCTCGCACAAGGAGCCAAGGGGGCGCGGACGGGCGGGCGTGCAGTGGCTGGCTGTCGAGAGGGGGGTTAACTGGTCGTAGGTTCGGTCGCCAGCAGTCAGCACTGGGGCTGAGTGGGGGCCGACGCCAACGACGACGACTACGGCGCTGGCAACAAAAACAGCTTGGAAAAGGAAAAAGAGTCGCAACAAAAGCAACAACACGAACTGATGTCAGAGGAGATGAGGGAGCCGTGGGGCGGGGGAGAGAAGAGAAGAGAGGGGAGAGCGGCGGGCACAGAAATTCTACGGGACTTGCTTGGATCGATGGAATGGAGCAACTTTTCTGGGCCCCGTCGCCTGCTCTCTCCCCCTCTTGGATGCTGGGCTAAAGCGGTACAACACATACATATGTATGGACATGCATACTGATGTACGTACATACATGCATATGTACAAGAAACGACGCTTTCACAGTAAAAGCTCTGACGCAGCGACGGCCGAGCCGATAAGGACAGGGAGCGAAGAGCACAGTGATCTCTGCTTAAGCAGGCCATAGCCGGGGATTGGTAATTGTGCGATATTTCTTTCATTTCCGTATGCCACCAAATCAATGACCTTGAACTTCAGAGATGCATCTGTGTGGTATGTGTGAGTGCAGGCAACAACATATTCTGGCGGCACGACACGTGATGAAGGTGCAACAGTTTCTGCATCGGCAATCAAATAAAGCTGCCTCGAAAGCTAAGGCTGCAATGCCAATGCCTGGGAGAAGAGGGACAGAGAGAGGGAGAGAGATGGTGAGAGAGGTAGGGTGTGGGTGTTGGCATCCACATCCACTGCCCCGCACTGTTGCGATTTTGTCGCGCTCACGCACACACAGAACAACAACAAAATGAAACGGCAGCAGCCACAACTAACAGCAACAACAATCTCATGTTTTTGCCTTGTGGGGAGGGAGGCGGCGAATGTGGGCGGTTAACGTTTCTGCTGCTGCTGCTGTGGCTGCGGCTGTTGGAGCGGTGCGACGCTGCGCGTTTTATTGCGAGCGCCAAACTGCGCTGCTGCCGTCTATATGCCTGTTGTATGTGCCTCTACCTCTACCTCCTCCTACTCCTCCTCCTTCTCCTCCACTGCCTTTGCCACTGCCAGCTATGATGATGATGAGGTTGCCTTCTTGTTCTTCTTTACACGTCCTCCAACGACGGTCGGCCGCGTCGCTGTTGGGGCCCGCTTTTGTTGTTGCTGCTGGTGGTGCTGCTGCGGCTGCTCTGTGTCTGTGTGTATAAGTGAGTGCGCAAGAAGAGTGCGGGCCGGAGGGTGGGTGGAGAGGAATGGTCTCCCTGCTGCCTGGCTTGGCGCCGCTGCTGCCGTTGCCGATTCTGCTGCTGCTGGTGCTGCTGCTGCTGCTGTTGGGTTTGTGCATGCAGCTCATCGTCTCATTCAAGTGTCCAACTTTTGTCGAAGCGGTCATACAAAACGGCAGTCGGACGGTTTCTCGCTCGCAGTTTACTCTCTCTCGCTCTCTCCGTTGGCGTTCCGTTCGGCTCTCTGCTTACGCCTGTGTTGGTGGCTGGTGGAGCGGCCGGGGAGAAACACAGAACGCGGCTGGGCGGTCAGTAGAGCGCCTACACGCCTATAAAAAGACTTCGCCCGCCCCGAGCACTGTGGAACAGAGGTTTTGTGTTTTCGAATAACCGTTAGCTGAGCCAGCCAGTATACCGTTAACAGGATGAAGGACACGAAAGCGGCGCGCGCAATTAGCGAGTCCTCAACCACATCCGATAACACCTCCGACTTCATCGATATCGTGAAGCGGTACGACGTGGTCTACAACAACCACAATCCGGACTACAAGAACGTGGAAGTGAAGCTGAAGGTGTGGACGCAAATCGCGGACGAGATTGGGCTCTCAGTGGGTATGTACCAAAGATAGTACCTACTTAAGTAGGTCTAGAAATAGCAGCCCTGCGGAACACGCTTAGTCAGGGTATACAACATATGTACAAACATATTTATGTACATATTAAAGTATGTATTCAAAGGAACTTAGTCTTGTGCCTTGAATGCTCTGGCGGCGGTTGAAATTGAATTACGTAGAACACACACACATGCATACTTAGTCTACATACACATGCAGACATTCATATGTGTGTACCTGTCAGCCGCCAGCGGACAAACTCTGCCGCCGACTCTGCTGCGTCGCTGCGAATAGCGAACCGCCCGGCCTGATATTTTTCGTACGCTTGTGTTCGTACACCTACAAACATACATACATATGTACATGCATATATACAGACGAGGCGCTGGCGGGAGCGGGGAGCCGGGAGCAGGGACGTGGACAGGACGGGGGCGGGCAGCGCGACTGCGGTCGGCAAATTGCAGCGAGAAGCAGAAAAAAGAAGCAAAACACTGCCACTGGCACGCAGCAAAAACAAACAAGCACGGAAGAGCGAAACTGATACAAACTGCGCGCTCTGATGCTGAGAGAGAGCGGCCAAGCGACGACCGGACAGAGAGAGAGGAGAGAGCGCTTGTCAAAACAAAAATATTGCGCGGCGTTGCCAATTGCGAGCCAAAATAACAAACAGGCAACCACCTGTGCCAGACTTTCGTTAGAATTGAAAAATTGATTCTGCACGAGACCAATGATAAGGCTACGCGAAGCCACGGTTAGGCAATCATTAAATCCAGTACGTACTCCACGTGCTCGTGAATGTGTATGATAAAATTGTAATTGGCAGCATATGTGTATACACACACACATATGTGTACATACAGATACAGTAGCAGCCATTGCAAACCTTGCATTACCGGGAAATCGTGGCTGTGGCTTTTTTTTTGCCGGACGGAGGACCAGGCTCACGATTAAGTTGTCCTTTAAAATGTATACATAGAACCCATTGCAACGGGCTGCTAAATACATAGATTGATTATGATGATCACACCATCCCAACGTAAAAGTGCTTGGAACCGAGTTTTTGGAAAATTCTTTTATATTGCAATACTTACGAGCTTATTTAGTTTATAATTTATAATTTAACACACGAAAGTACTCCAAAGTACGTATTTTTCCTTCTATTCAAACGTTTTTGGTACCTTAAGATGGCGAAGATGCGTTTTCGCGCTCGGCCTTACTGCTGCAAGTTCGCTATCGATTTCGGAATTGTTGGTGGTTTTTGCACTGATAGGCAGAAAGCGCAAAAATAGCAAACCCGGTCACACTGTAAAGAACCGTCTAATAACGTACAATTGTTTTTGCAGAAGCATCAAAGCGAAAATGGAAGAACTTACGCGACAGTTACACAAAATATCTGCGCTCCTTTCGAGTGGGTACCAAAACCTCCAAGAAATACCAGTATTGGGCCCATGCCGATCACATGGAGTTCCTTAAGCCCTTCCAGGGACCTGGCAGGTAAGTGAACATTGATATGACCAATGGACCCTTCTTGATGGAATCTGTTGTTGATTGTAGAAACTCAGCCAACGGAAATGGAAAGTCAAACGATGAGGATGACACCGAATGCGACTTCGGCTACCAAGTTCTGGCCAAGGCGACCAGCAACGGCGGGGAGGACGAGCTGAAGATAACCATAGCTACGGCATCGGCCAGCAGCTCGGCAATGAGCACGAACACAGTGAACACATACACGACGGCCATGACAAGCACAGGGGCGCCCATACTAACACCCAGCCTGGGCGTGGCTACTCCACCGAATCTGATCTCCCCTGGAAGCAACACCGGAATGGGTCCTCATAACCATAACAGCAACAGCAACGGGAGCCTCAACTGTGCCGCAGTGGCTCCCCTCAGTGCCCAGACGCCGCCTGCCAGCACGAGCTGCAATAGCGCCGTGGTCCTGCCCCTGCCCGCCACCGTCAGCAAAGCCAACGCCAATGCCCTGGGCTCTCTGGCCACTCACCCTCACCTGCCCCTCGGCATGGGCGTGGGTGTGGGTGGACTGGCCCAGCAGATGTTCCCACTGGCCACGCTAAAGGCGGCTGCGGCCGCCGCTGGAATACAGCTGCCGCCCACTGTCACGCCTCCCAGCTGTAGTAACGCCAGCAATAGCAACGTGGGCTGCCTGATCATCGAGCCGCATCTGTTTGCGGCTGCCGACAACTTCAAGAAGGAGCTGAACGCAGCTGCTGCGGCCGGGACACCGCTCGGTCTCTTCCAGAACCTGGCCAATCAGGTCCAGAACGCGAATAACATAAGCCTAAACCGGCTGAATGGCAGCAATGTACTCCCTACTGGCCTGGGAGATCCAACACCACCACCTCCACCACCGCCCGTTACAAACGCCACGAAGGTGCGACGCGTCCAACCCTCGCCACAGACAGCGGCCATCAATTTAAGTTGCTCGGCTCCGGCCAGCCAGCAGCCGGCCCAAGCCAAGATGCGCAAGATCAGCGATCCGCGCTTCCCCGGCGACTGGGATGTGTCCGCCGTGTTGCAGGCCAACCGCGAGCTAGACGCCAATACTCTCTTCTTCCTGAGTCTGGCGCGACAGGTGCGTGCCATGCCCATGAAGTTCCAGTCACTCGCCAAGATGCGTTGCATGCGCATCGTCAGCGACATCGAGCTGGAGCTGGAGAACTATGACTGCAACGGCGGAGCCCCTCCCGACGAAACGGCTGCTGCCAACATGAAGTACTGCAGCATGGACACTCCACCCCCTCCGCCCACACAGGACGGATCCATGATGATGGCCCCGCATGCTATGGCTCCCGAGGGTTCCACAGAGCACTTTGTCTATGTGATGTCCCCCTCGCGGGTGGAGAGCATGATCGATATATCCTCCGACGAGGAGACCACGATGAACGGTGGTAATCCCAACTCAACAAACACAAAATGTCTGGTCAACTGGTAGCACAGTTCCTACGAAAGCTGTAAGGCCACCGTGTCATCCTTCAGCACAAAAATGCCAACCATTCTGACACCGCTACCGCTCCCTATAAATAGCCCAGCCTGTTTGCCGAGTTCCCGGATTGGACAAGGTTGGCGATAGCAAGTGCCAGGTGAGTCCCTACTCCCATTTTAATGCACTTCTGTGACGAAATATTAACGACTAAATATTCCGATTGCAGGTGAGCTGAATGGAGGACATCAAGCATAAAGGTAGAAGCGGGAACGTCCAGGTGCGGCACTCGATGAGGATGGCCATGCCAACACATGCAAGGCCCAGTGCGACGGCGACAAGTTCGCGTGAGTGCATATAAGGCTTCCTATTAGGTGGCGTTTCCTACTTCGCGTGAATGAAATTCTTTCAAATACCTGGATTCTAGAGATTTTTACCATTAAGCAACACAAGTTTGGTTGAGAATGGACATACAAATATTAAAAGTCAAAATGCATCTAAATGCGATACATAGTATAATTAAATATAAATTGTACATAAATACGCACAGCGCGCCATGCGAGTAAACCTATCCCGATCCCACGACAGAGGGGCCCCCATTTATCGTGGTCTCCTCGTCGGAGGATATATCGATCATGCTCTCCACCCGCGAGGGGGACATCACATAGACAAAGTGCTCCGTGGAACCCTCGGGAGCCATAGCATGCGGGGCCATCATCATGGATCCGTCCTGTGTGGGCGGAGGGGGTGGAGTGTCCATGCTGCAGTACTTCATGTTGGCAGCAGCCGTTTCGTCGGGAGGGGCTCCGCCGTTGCAGTCATAGTTCTCCAGCTCCAGCTCGATGTCGCTGACGATGCGCATGCAACGCATCTTGGCGAGTGACTGGAACTTCATGGGCATGGCACGCACCTGTCGCGCCAGACTCAGGAAGAAGAGAGTATTGGCGTCTAGCTCGCGGTTGGCCTGCAACACGGCGGACACATCCCAGTCGCCGGGGAAGCGCGGATCGCTGATCTTGCGCATCTTGGCTTGGGCCGGCTGCTGGCTGGCCGGAGCCGAGCAACTTAAATTGATGGCCGCTGTCTGTGGCGAGGGTTGGACGCGTCGCACCTTCGTGGCGTTTGTAACGGGCGGTGGTGGAGGTGGTGGTGTTGGATCTCCCAGGCCAGTAGGGAGTACATTGCTGCCATTCAGCCGGTTTAGGCTTATGTTATTCGCGTTCTGGACCTGATTGGCCAGGTTCTGGAAGAGACCGAGCGGTGTCCCGGCCGCAGCAGCTGCGTTCAGCTCCTTCTTGAAGTTGTCGGCAGCCGCAAACAGATGCGGCTCGATGATCAGGCAGCCCACGTTGCTATTGCTGGCGTTACTACAGCTGGGAGGCGTGACAGTGGGCGGCAGCTGTATTCCAGCGGCGGCCGCAGCCGCCTTTAGCGTGGCCAGTGGGAACATCTGCTGGGCCAGTCCACCCACACCCACGCCCATGCCGAGGGGCAGGTGAGGGTGAGTGGCCAGAGAGCCCAGGGCATTGGCGTTGGCTTTGCTGACGGTGGCGGGCAGGGGCAGGACCACGGCGCTATTGCAGCTCGTGCTGGCAGGCGGCGTCTGGGCACTGAGGGGAGCCACTGCGGCACAGTTGAGGCTCCCGTTGCTGTTGCTGTTATGGTTATGAGGACCCATTCCGGTGTTGCTTCCAGGGGAGATCAGATTCGGTGGAGTAGCCACGCCCAGGCTGGGTGTTAGTATGGGCGCCCCTGTGCTTGTCATGGCCGTCGTGTATGTGTTCACTGTGTTCGTGCTCATTGCCGAGCTGCTGGCCGATGCCGTAGCTATGGTTATCTTCAGCTCGTCCTCCCCGCCGTTGCTGGTCGCCTTGGCCAGAACTTGGTAGCCGAAGTCGCATTCGGTGTCATCCTCATCGTTTGACTTTCCATTTCCGTTGGCTGAGTTTCTACAATCAACAACAGATTCCATCAAGAAGGGTCCATTGGTCATATCAATGTTCACTTACCTGCCAGGTCCCTGGAAGGGCTTAAGGAACTCCATGTGATCGGCATGGGCCCAATACTGGTATTTCTTGGAGGTTTTGGTACCCACTCGAAAGGAGCGCAGATATTTTGTGTAACTGTCGCGTAAGTTCTTCCATTTTCGCTTTGATGCTTCTGCAAAAACAATTGTACGTTATTAGACGGTTCTTTACAGTGTGACCGGGTTTGCTATTTTTGCGCTTTCTGCCTATCAGTGCAAAAACCACCAACAATTCCGAAATCGATAGCGAACTTGCAGCAGTAAGGCCGAGCGCGAAAACGCATCTTCGCCATCTTAAGGTACCAAAAACGTTTGAATAGAAGGAAAAATACGTACTTTGGAGTACTTTCGTGTGTTAAATTATAAATTATAAACTAAATAAGCTCGTAAGTATTGCAATATAAAAGAATTTTCCAAAAACTCGGTTCCAAGCACTTTTACGTTGGGATGGTGTGATCATCATAATCAATCTATGTATTTAGCAGCCCGTTGCAATGGGTTCTATGTATACATTTTAAAGGACAACTTAATCGTGAGCCTGGTCCTCCGTCCGGCAAAAAAAAAGCCACAGCCACGATTTCCCGGTAATGCAAGGTTTGCAATGGCTGCTACTGTATCTGTATGTACACATATGTGTGTGTGTATACACATATGCTGCCAATTACAATTTTATCATACACATTCACGAGCACGTGGAGTACGTACTGGATTTAATGATTGCCTAACCGTGGCTTCGCGTAGCCTTATCATTGGTCTCGTGCAGAATCAATTTTTCAATTCTAACGAAAGTCTGGCACAGGTGGTTGCCTGTTTGTTATTTTGGCTCGCAATTGGCAACGCCGCGCAATATTTTTGTTTTGACAAGCGCTCTCTCCTCTCTCTCTGTCCGGTCGTCGCTTGGCCGCTCTCTCTCAGCATCAGAGCGCGCAGTTTGTATCAGTTTCGCTCTTCCGTGCTTGTTTGTTTTTGCTGCGTGCCAGTGGCAGTGTTTTGCTTCTTTTTTCTGCTTCTCGCTGCAATTTGCCGACCGCAGTCGCGCTGCCCGCCCCCGTCCTGTCCACGTCCCTGCTCCCGGCTCCCCGCTCCCGCCAGCGCCTCGTCTGTATATATGCATGTACATATGTATGTATGTTTGTAGGTGTACGAACACAAGCGTACGAAAAATATCAGGCCGGGCGGTTCGCTATTCGCAGCGACGCAGCAGAGTCGGCGGCAGAGTTTGTCCGCTGGCGGCTGACAGGTACACACATATGAATGTCTGCATGTGTATGTAGACTAAGTATGCATGTGTGTGTGTTCTACGTAATTCAATTTCAACCGCCGCCAGAGCATTCAAGGCACAAGACTAAGTTCCTTTGAATACATACTTTAATATGTACATAAATATGTTTGTACATATGTTGTATACCCTGACTAAGCGTGTTCCGCAGGGCTGCTATTTCTAGACCTACTTAAGTAGGTACTATCTTTGGTACATACCCACTGAGAGCCCAATCTCGTCCGCGATTTGCGTCCACACCTTCAGCTTCACTTCCACGTTCTTGTAGTCCGGATTGTGGTTGTTGTAGACCACGTCGTACCGCTTCACGATATCGATGAAGTCGGAGGTGTTATCGGATGTGGTTGAGGACTCGCTAATTGCGCGCGCCGCTTTCGTGTCCTTCATCCTGTTAACGGTATACTGGCTGGCTCAGCTAACGGTTATTCGAAAACACAAAACCTCTGTTCCACAGTGCTCGGGGCGGGCGAAGTCTTTTTATAGGCGTGTAGGCGCTCTACTGACCGCCCAGCCGCGTTCTGTGTTTCTCCCCGGCCGCTCCACCAGCCACCAACACAGGCGTAAGCAGAGAGCCGAACGGAACGCCAACGGAGAGAGCGAGAGAGAGTAAACTGCGAGCGAGAAACCGTCCGACTGCCGTTTTGTATGACCGCTTCGACAAAAGTTGGACACTTGAATGAGACGATGAGCTGCATGCACAAACCCAACAGCAGCAGCAGCAGCACCAGCAGCAGCAGAATCGGCAACGGCAGCAGCGGCGCCAAGCCAGGCAGCAGGGAGACCATTCCTCTCCACCCACCCTCCGGCCCGCACTCTTCTTGCGCACTCACTTATACACACAGACACAGAGCAGCCGCAGCAGCACCACCAGCAGCAACAACAAAAGCGGGCCCCAACAGCGACGCGGCCGACCGTCGTTGGAGGACGTGTAAAGAAGAACAAGAAGGCAACCTCATCATCATCATAGCTGGCAGTGGCAAAGGCAGTGGAGGAGAAGGAGGAGGAGTAGGAGGAGGTAGAGGTAGAGGCACATACAACAGGCATATAGACGGCAGCAGCGCAGTTTGGCGCTCGCAATAAAACGCGCAGCGTCGCACCGCTCCAACAGCCGCAGCCACAGCAGCAGCAGCAGAAACGTTAACCGCCCACATTCGCCGCCTCCCTCCCCACAAGGCAAAAACATGAGATTGTTGTTGCTGTTAGTTGTGGCTGCTGCCGTTTCATTTTGCTGTTGTTCTGTGTGTGCGTGAGCGCGACAAAATCGCAACAGTGCGGGGCAGTGGATGTGGATGCCAACACCCACACCCTACCTCTCTCACCATCTCTCTCCCTCTCTCTGTCCCTCTTCTCCCAGGCATTGGCATTGCAGCCTTAGCTTTCGAGGCAGCTTTATTTGATTGCCGATGCAGAAACTGTTGCACCTTCATCACGTGTCGTGCCGCCAGAATATGTTGTTGCCTGCACTCACACATACCACACAGATGCATCTCTGAAGTTCAAGGTCATTGATTTGGTGGCATACGGAAATGAAAGAAATATCGCACAATTACCAATCCCCGGCTATGGCCTGCTTAAGCAGAGATCACTGTGCTCTTCGCTCCCTGTCCTTATCGGCTCGGCCGTCGCTGCGTCAGAGCTTTTACTGTGAAAGCGTCGTTTCTTGTACATATGCATGTATGTACGTACATCAGTATGCATGTCCATACATATGTATGTGTTGTACCGCTTTAGCCCAGCATCCAAGAGGGGGAGAGAGCAGGCGACGGGGCCCAGAAAAGTTGCTCCATTCCATCGATCCAAGCAAGTCCCGTAGAATTTCTGTGCCCGCCGCTCTCCCCTCTCTTCTCTTCTCTCCCCCGCCCCACGGCTCCCTCATCTCCTCTGACATCAGTTCGTGTTGTTGCTTTTGTTGCGACTCTTTTTCCTTTTCCAAGCTGTTTTTGTTGCCAGCGCCGTAGTCGTCGTCGTTGGCGTCGGCCCCCACTCAGCCCCAGTGCTGACTGCTGGCGACCGAACCTACGACCAGTTAACCCCCCTCTCGACAGCCAGCCACTGCACGCCCGCCCGTCCGCGCCCCCTTGGCTCCTTGTGCGAGGCGGACTGAGCTGAGCCCCAAACTAACACGTAGATGGCGCCTGTGTGTGTGTGTGTGTGTGTATATGTGCCAGTTGCGTGTGTGTTTGTATCTCTTTCGCTTGTGCGGGTTTTTGTTGCTTTTATTATATTTTTTCGCTTTTCTCTCTCTATGCCCGTGCCTTCCTTCAGCCTTCAGCCAGCGACAGCTCCTACTGCGACGTCCGTTCCACCTAGCTCCCCTGGCTCTCTGTTTCTCTCTTACTGTACACACGCGCACACACACACGTAAACACAGGCAGTCGGCACAGTGGCAGCCGCCTGCCTCGTCCTGGCGGCCGGCCCCCCTCCCACCGCTGTGTCAGCTCCCGGCATGCCTCTTCCATAGTCATCATCATCATCGCCATCATCATCATCGGCTTCTGCCAGCCCAGCCCCCACTACTCCCCAAGTAGCAGCAGCAACAACATTTTGTGGAGAGATGTGCCGCAGGGTGGGGGAAGGTGGGACGTTGGGCGTTTTGCCCGTCGTTGTTCGGCGGCGGCTATGGCATGGCTATGCATGGGCGTATGTATTAGTTGTGTGTGTGTGTGTGTGTGTGTACTTCTGTCTCTCCGCTGCTGTTTTGGTTGTGTTTGTGGAGCAGGGGCGGAAGTGGGTGAGGGGGTGGACGGTGCAGAGAGCGGCCTACCTACCGCCGCTGGAAAACATGGTGTTGTTGTTGTTGTTGCTGCCTTTTGTAAATCGATAAACGAGGTCCGGAGTGCGGCATAGTCGAGCGCTTTGCGTGTCCCTCCCTCTACACATGTACATACGTGTGTAAGTACATACATAGTATGTATGTATATGTTATGTATATGTATGTGTGATTTTGTATATACTCTGGTTGCATTACATATCATATATATAAATTGTACATATGTATATGTACAACATCGTGCCTTAGTGTGAGTGTTGGTCGGTGCAAAGCGGCCCAAAGCATGTGTCCCACGGCTGGTCAGCGGCGCTCTGGAGTTTGATGCAATCAGCCCACATATGCATGAGGGCAAACCCATACATACTCGCTTGCACCTGACCTGACCGCCATTCCTCTTTCGTCATGCCTTAGACCCCTGTTGACAAAATTTGCCTTAGAAATATCTACATAGAAATATCTATCTATCTTGAAATTTATCGTCAGGCAAAAGAAATCTTCCATCTTTCCATCTTCCAGCTCAAAATCAGATCCTAACAAAGATCCCGTTTATTGGGAGTACTGCCTGGCGGTCACCGCACGCCGAAAGGATATCCCGCAGGCGTACACTTTTGATTGATTGATTAAAATATTAATTTCTAGATTTACCTTAATCATAGAAATTCACAATTCACAAATATAAATTCATGTGTTGACGGATTAGTATTGGCAATTATGAATTGCAAATTCCATTATAAGTTTTTGATAAGACGAAGATCCCTTTACTGAGCTGGACATGGCAAAACATCAATCTTTTCGGAGGCAACCTAATCTCAAGCGGGATTTCTTAAGTTTTTGGTTCCATTGACCTGTTGAAAGATCTTTCCTAAACGCATTTAGTAACTGGAACATGGATGAAATGCGTTCTCAAGTATGCCGACATACAATGTTTTGTCCAATACAAAAACGAAAGAGTAGCAGCTTCTAGCCCATATGATCTGGGGCTCACAATGATTAGCCAAGTATGCTTCTTACGGCATTAATTATAGATTATAACATGTATACGATGTGTTAATAATATTAAATTGTCTTTGGCTCCACTGTGCCACAGGCCAGTCCATATACGATTTGGAAACTTAAGTCTTGCATCCATGTTCTCTCTCTGTTCTGTGAGACCATTTATAGTGATATTTATGAATGAAATCCTGATTCCATATCTTATAACTATAGTATGTGCTTAATTTTATGCTTTACTTACTTACTTATTGCTACAGCAACAAGTACAATATCATGATGGAGATACAGTTCCACTCCTATGAGAAGATTACATTGAAAAAGGATCAGGGACGACCGGGATTCTATCATTTGAATTTCCAGAATGTGCCCTGAAACATCTTTATAATGGAAAACCTTCTGAATGAATGGATTCCTCGGCAAAGTCCATGGATCCACTGTCAGGGGAAGGCGTGAGATCTACCTGCTGAGCTACAATAGGCGCAACAGCTGCCACACCATCCACGCCATGTCGTACGCCCGGGAGTTTCTTATTGATTTCGCGCAGGCCGCCGTCTTCTTAGCAATTCCAGCAAGGCCGAGATGGCGGAGGATGCGAGTGTTCTGAAGGAAGCTTTCAAGATTTTCTACACTTATTCCAATCACAAACCACTTCGAAACCAAATATCCGAGAAGCGCTTGCGCAACAGTTTTTTTTCAAATAAAAGAATAGATTTAGATTCATTTAGTTAGGATACATCGTATACGCAGAAAAATCTTGTGTCCTGTGATAAGCACGAGGAACTATCCAAAGAAATGTTTTTGTATGCATTAATGAACATTAAAGGCGAACGCGATGAGCTAATCCAAATGAGTGCGGGGACCCATTGGCCCCACAATGTCCACGTCCCTACCCAATACCCTCTGCCGCTCCTTGATCTGCTGCTGCTGGAATAGCAGTTGCACCAGGATAATCACATAGTTGGCCATGCCGCTGTACACCTGCAATGGCGAGACGTAGCTACTGGGAGGAACTCTTGGCAGAATATAGGGTTAGGGGCTCAGCTCACCAGGAAAATAGTGGACACACTGAGCGGTATGCTTCTCCCGATGAGGGCCGCCTGCCTGTTGTGCATGCGCCAATGCTGGAAGTCCTCCACCTGACTGCGGGCCAGTGGCTGTTGGGGAAAGTGCTGCGAGTAGAGGCCAAGGAGGCGGAGGCAGTTTCGCTTCTGCGGAGCAGGCACAAACAAGGATGATCTCCCTTAGTTATCGCATCAGAGCACTCACCTCCCGCTGAAGCAGATAGCCATAGGTGCTGGTGATGATTAGCTTGTAGGAGTGAAGTGTGACGTGGAGCAGCATGAATGTGTACTCTAGGTCCCAGGCCTCGGACCCCAGAACCTTCTGGCAGATCATGTACACGAAGCAGGTCATCAGGCTGAACTCGTAGAAGAACCCGGCGGCAGCCGCGAACCCAAACACGGCATTCAACTCTGCCAGCAAATGGGAGCAGCGCTTGGTGAACTCGAACAGCTTGGCAATCTTCCGATGGACCGTCGTTTGTGGACGATCTCTACCAGAACTCCCTTCGTACTCTTGATGGAGCAGCTTCTGGATGAGGCGCAGGCGCAGGCGCACGAAATCCATGATGGCAATGTGAACAAATCCCACCAGGCCCAGGGAGCTCGTCAGCAGGATGTAGGTGCCGGCCATCAGCAGGGTGGACGAGAGGCCGCAGGTGCACCGAGCCATGTCGAGGATGAGCGACAGAGAGAAGGAGAAGAAGCAGATAGTCACAATCACAGTCCCGTACCAGTACTTGGAGCGAGTACGCTGGTAGTTCCACCGCACGGAGGGAAACTCCTCGGAAATGTCCAGGTCGAAGCCCTGCATGTTGGCCAGCAGCTTGACGTGGCGGCGCCGCTGGACGTCCAGCGTGAGGAAGTTTTCCACGTAGGTAATCGAGCAGCTGAGGCACTCCCACATGATGATCACCTTGACCACGGGAGTGCGGTGGCCAATCATGGCGGCGGCCATTCGCTCATCCTCCAGCTTAATCAGCACGCTGCCCAGGTAGCCGCAGACGGCGAAACACCGGACGCAGACCGCATACAACACGCTCACAGGGGAAGAAGCTGCTCCGCCGTCACTCTGGGTGCGCACCCGGAAGGTCACCAGTCCCCAGTAGAAGAGCAGGCTGTAGAGGTTGCCGTAGCAGTAGATGAAGCCATCGCTCGACGACTTGCGGGGCTTCATGTGGCCGCCGCTGAATGATCCTGGCCAGAGGCGCGCAGAGGTTCTTATCCTCGCGTACAGAGGTAATTAAGAGCGATAGCATCGGACTAATTGAATACATCGTTTGTCAAGGGTGTTGCGCTTGTATAAAATGACACCTGAAGGTATTTATATATTAATACTCCTCCGCGGGATGGTATGTATGTACACAGTATCTTAAATTATATCTCAACTTGATGCACTCGGTTTTTGATCTTTTTTATTTTGAACCCAGCGATGGATGCTTAATGGTAAAAATGTGAAAAATCTCTAGGATCCTGCTCGGAGAATCGCTTATTTGTTGCTATTTGAAATAGGTGAATGAATTTCATTCAATGGGTCGGCAATATACATCCCGATGAGACGCAATCTTAAGCCTGCACCTTGCTCTTGGTGGTGAACGCGAAGTAAGCAACTCCGCCTACCAGGAAGGCGGCCAGAAGCTCGGCCTTTATCCAGGGACCCTTGTAGGCGCTCTTGGTTGGCACAGTGATGTCCAGCAGGGACTTGACCGACGAGACCTTGTCGCCGTCGCGCTGAGCCTTGCGTACGTTGGCATAGCCATCCTCGTCGAAGAGACGCACCAGGACGTTGCCGCTGCTTCCTTGCTTGATGTCCTCCACCCAGCTCACCTGCAATCGGCATATTTCGTCGTTAATATTTCGTTATAGAAATGCATTCAGAGGGGTGTGGGGACTCACCTGGTACTTGCTGTCGCCAACCTTGGCCACGGGAACAACCTTGCCGCAGGGGAACTCGGCGAAAAGGCTGGGCTGTGCAGAGTTGCTACACTGCAGCGTGAGCTCGGCGACGTGCGCCAGCTGCGTCAGAATGGTGGCATCTTGTGTGCTGAAGGATGACACGGTGGCCTTACAGCTTCCGTAGACACCGGATGCACCCATCAGGGCGATCAGGCATAGGGCTACCAGTTGACGGCACATTTCGGGTAGGTTTTTTTTGGGGTTTTTAATTGAAAATATAGCAAATTCCAAGGAGCGTCCAACAAAGCCGCCTGCAACTTTCTTTTTCTTTGAAATCAAAAAATTTTTGATCGCCACGACAGCAGCGACGTGGATGACAGCTGACAGCGGATTTTACTTAATTATCGGTTACACGTTACACGGCAACTACACATATGCTACATAATGGGGGAAAAAAGAGGGTATGGACAATGGGCAATACGGCTCGAAAGTGTAACGCTTGCAAGGTCAAATCCACCCCTTTTTCTTATTATACCTTGAAAACAAAAAGCCGATTTTGTCGTCACAGGCGAGGTGAGGTTCGTAGGAATCTTGCAATTTTCCTTGGTGGTTTTTGCGGTTGTCCATACCCTTTTTTATAGTCCATTTAAAATTACGATTCATGACAGCAGCTACGTCATTTGACAGCTCGAGTGTTGACGGAATTTTACGAAGTCTTGCGATAGTTGATGGCCGCAAAATCAGCTGTTCCACAGCGATGTTTTTGCAAGATATCGATGGTGGAAATCGATACTAGTATTGCGGTTACTTTTTAAATTCTGTTCTTGGCAGTGACAGAATTTTAGATCCATGTATTTGTATTCTATTTTGCTAATCCAACGGAATCTACCCATGCAATTGCAATCTTTTTTACTAGGTTACTCTGTTCCAGGCACAGTAATTTCCGCTATGCCGTTTCTCTTAATTAAAATGTTTTTTTTTTTGACATGACAGGGGAACAAAGTTTGGTGGTACCGCTCCGTATTTGGTTACGGCTATTCGGTCTAATATGCATTTATTTTGCTCGACTTATTTACGGCATTTCCATTGTAATTGATTATAAATTGCAAAAACCAAAACGAAGCCCGAGTGCCATACATACCGTACCGTACCATATCATACTCCACCGCTCCTCTCCCCTTCCCGTCCGTGGATGTGGCAGTCGGTTCCGTTTCTGTCTGTGCCTGATCGGTGGTACATAGCCCGTCGTCAAAGTCAAAGTCGCGTCATCGAGCACCTGCAATAAATATCGACTTGAAATGATTAATGCCGCCGGGAGCCCACTCCCACTACATTCGTTCTTTGAGGGGCCTTTCAGTTTTGTTTTAAGTACATTTTATTTGCCGTGATGCCAGAAACAACATATAGGATAGGCAGTATATACCCGTATTTACTGGCATATATGGAAATGGCTTGGTTGATGGCTGATGTGGCTTTGGCCTTGGACTGGGCTTGATTTAGTTTTTGGCATTCCTTTTGGCTGTTGTGTTGTTCGGCTGCTCAGCTCCGTTTTATGCCCTTTTCTGTTTGTTCTCGCTTCCCTGCGTCTCGCCTGCTTCTCGTTTGTGGACGTTACGTTTCTTTGATTGCCGACGCGCACGGAAATTTTCGTACAACTTTGCATGTCTTTGATGAATTTGAAATTGTCACAAATATGAAAGTATTTCACTTGCCAACAGGAGACGCGGGAGATACGTTCTCGGGCGATAGATACCCCCACATACCATACATAGTAGTGACAGCAGAATTTGCATCAAACTTTTCCTGACATTGAGCGCCTCGTACGCATTCCATCCCATCTTTATCTCTCTTTTTAACTCTCTCTCTTCTACCCTACCCTACCCACTAATTTGCATACACCGATACTAGTACCCTACGTTACCAGACTAACCTACACTCCACAAAAGTACTACTTTTGAGAACCGAGACCAAGAATAGTATACAATCCAATGGGGTCGCGGTGCAACAAGTCCCTACTTAGAGTCCTGACCTACAGGCCTCTTCCCCCTACAATCTTAATGTCCTGTGCGAGATATGTGATAATAAAATAAGGATTCGGTTCGGCCAGATGTGGCAATCCATTCGAATACTTTTCTGGTGGTGGTGTGGGGTGCAGGGGAGTCGAATGAAATCAAAAGTTCGTGCGAGTTCATTGAGTTGAGCGAAAACTTGGCAGACCCATCCACAGTTGCACGTGCCTCTGGCGCTGATGTGTGGGCGGGCAGGGCTGGGCGTGTGTGCAGGGCCGGAAATGGAACAAACAACCGAACCGGAGCCAAGAGAGAGCGAGCATAACAGGCACGGCGCTGACTCCTTGCCAACGATATGATTTTGTTGATTGTTTGTTGGTAACATAAGCGGGGACCCAGCCCCGAACGCGGACTCGAGTCCGAATGCGACTCCGAAACCTGATGGTCCTGCTGTCTGATGGTGCAGGAGCGTTCCATTCACAAAACGCAGTCGGTGCACGGCAGGCAAACGAAGTGGACGTGGAAGACTCCACAATCCCAGAACATAAGTAGAGTTGGGGCCAGAACATCGCGTCGAAGAGTCTCCGGCGGAGCGGGGGACTGACTTCAAGTGGCTTTCGCTTTCGTGACTGCGGCCGGTTTTGGTTTACGGTTTTGGTGTTTTTCGGCTTTCGGCTTTCGGTTTTCGATTTCGGTTCTCTGTTTTGGTTTCGGTCTTGGTTTCCGTTTGGTTTCCTCTGTTTCCCGGGCTGCTTTGTTGACAAAGTTATTGCCTCTGGCTTAATGACTTCGTAATTGATTTGCATTCGATGTGCCACATTGATTGGCAATTGAAACGTAAGCCCCGACGGCATTGTTAGTCATCCTGCCCCGACCTCTCGGCTATCGCAAATCCTGTACCCCCATTCCCCATTCCCGTTTCCATTTTGGACCCGTAATCATTGTCACCGTTGCTAATCAAAGGTCGGCCTGTTTGTCGCCGTCATGTCGCTGTCTGTGGCGAGCCGTCGTCGCTTTCAGACGGCTGGAACGCCGAACGGATCATCCACCAGCTCCAGGTCCGTCTCCTCTGCGCGTTATCCCCTACCTCTCCCCGTGCGCAAGCAGCACTCCTTCATCGAGCCCGCCTCGAAGTTCACGGCCCAGCAACGCGGCTATCTTTCGCGTGGCCTCTCCGTCGGTCGGTCCATCGAGAACATCCGCCAGAAGCTGTATCCCGTGAGCCGGCAGACAGCTCTCGCCGTCGATCAGTCCTCGCCCAAGTTTGCCCCACTCGTAACTTCCACCCAGAGCTCTCTGCGGCTGAGGGAGAAGAGTCTGGTGGCCTGGTCCTCCACGTCTTCGCTGTTGAAGCCATCGCTGGACCACGAGCCGGACAGAGCCACGCCTGCCGATCAGCAGGATCCAAAGAAGTAAGTAGCCGCATATTCAAGCGAAAAAAAACCAATTCAGGGAAATAAGAGGAAGTTCTTATCCTTTACGGAATACCATTTGTTTGACCTTGGTGTCAGGAGAGGGTGCGTAACGTATACGGCAATAAAGAAGTCGGCCCCTCTCCCACAGCCCAACGCCATGGATATCATCTATATAAATATGCCGAAAATGACACTTTCCCTACAAGGGTGGTGGTGCTGGTGGTGGTGGTGGTGGGGGGCACGTACAATTTGCATGCTTCACACCAGAATCAAACGTCAAAGTTTTATGTTCAGTGCATAACACACGCTAGACATGCTCGAAGCAGCATGGAGTAGTACCAGGACCCCCAACCGAAGGGAGTCGGAGCCGGTGTCGGTTTCGGAGCCGACTTGCGGCACACTTAAGTCGATCATTGCAGAGGTGTGCCTGACAAGATAGCTGCTGGCTGGAGCCCAGGGTGGAGTGGGGTGGGGGGGTACTGTGTCGGCGGGGACTAGGTTCAATGAACTGCTACAGATTTATAGACTCACTTTCGTGGCAGTACCCACTCGCTCTGTACGTTTTTTCGGGTGAAAATTGCAAATGTAATTGACATGGTTTCATTTACCCAATCACACACGACTGTGTGCCAGCCAGGAGTGGGACAGGACTGCCACTGTGTGTAGTGTAGGAGTTGTTGAGGGTGTGGACGTGGGAGTAACCGGAATCATCGCCAGCTAATTTCTATTTCTGGGCCTGGTCGGGTGTGTTGCATGCCAGGGAATCGAGAACAGCATAAATTGCCCCAAACTAATACCAAATAATTTGATTTAAATTTAGACCAGAGCTGAGGAGGAGGCGAGGAGGGAGAGGGAGAGGGAGAGTAGGTCAGGTCACTTGAAACTTTCGCTTCCATCCATTTGGCTGCATTTCCCTTTTGCAGCAGCGCCAAGGCGGACAAGAATCGGATCAACCTCAACATTGTGCTGGCCCAGACGATTCGGGCCACCAACGAGCAGGAGCCCATTCCCAGTGACATCGACAGTGCCACGGAGAGCTGTGAGCCATCCAGGCCGGAACCAGGGGCAGCTTCGAACCCAATCCCAGTCCCAATCGCCGTCCCCTTGAGTGTCTCGCCGACCGCTCTGACCGTCCAGCGGCGTCCGCCCCTGGTGCGTGCTATGTCCGCTCCGGTGCGGGGTCTGGACGAGAACAGCAGGAGCGTGATTGCAGCCAGCAAGAGGAGCCAGCAGAAGCTGCGCCGCCGCAAGATCTTCACGCGCACACCCTCATCGGTGGCTGGCGGGGCATCGCCCACAGTCGGGGTCGAGGGAAATAGCAGCAGTTCCCTCCTGGGCGGCAGTGACTCCTCCAGCAGCAAGAAGACCCTGGGAAGGACTCGCAGTGTTGTGGCCCCCGATGTCATCACACTGGTGTCCCTGCTGAGCTCCGAGGGCAGCGACTCGGAGCGGGAGGACAACAACTCGGCGACTTCCACGCCAGTCGGTGGAGGCGACAAACAGCCGCCGGGGTCCACGCAGCGCAGTCCCCAGAGAAGGGCTCCGCTCTTGAGGAAGACGGGCAAATCGGGTAAGTCTCAAGATCCCGGCTAATCTAAATTTGAGTACCCCACTTGCGACTGAGCTAAAGCTTTTTGGCAGTCTCGTTTCAAGACAGCTATCCGCCCACCTTCCAACTGGCGTCCAAGGAGTACTCCCACATGATCAGGCGCGGCTCCATAGCACCCCTAGCTGCCCGTATTCGCGCCAATCGACCGCCGACGGCGCCGCCCGTCTCCATTTTTCTGAGTGAGGGGTCCGCCAAGTCGGATCAGCCGCAGAGGAAGTCCATGCAGGCCCAGGGTGAGGCCGGGGGGGCCGATTCTCCGTCCAACATGTCGCCGGAGGAGGCCAAGAAGGAGAACAACAACAACGCGGCCAACTGTTCCGAGCAGCAGGACCACAACTATCCGCTGTACGTGTGCAGCATCAAGGAGCGCGAGTGCTGGAAACTCTTCCAGAAGATGTGCGCCAAGGGAGTGAGTGTCAGCTACGACACGGTGCTGCGCGGTATGCTGACGCCCACGGAGTTCCGCCACTTCCAGAAGCAGCGGGAGCAGGAGGAGGCCCGCGTCCAGGAGGAGGCGGAGGCCGCCGAGGCAGCGGCAGCGGCTCTCGAGGCCAGCGAAAAGGACTCGCGCAAGATGCCAGCCACGGCCATCGAGCGCCTCTCCGAGTCCCTTCTGCAGAGCAAGTGAGACCGAAGGACCAAACTCAGCTGTAGCCCCAGTCCATGAACCATGAACCATGGACCATGACCATTACTATTGCATTTGCCCCTAGTGGACGTAGAACTAGCCGAACGAACAAAACAAGCACTTGTTATACCGCCATCGCACCCAGCTGATACACATCGGCGTCCATCTCGTAGTTGTAGCCGGTACCCGCCTCCCACAATATAATCCTTCATTAACTGTTGGTGTAGACGGCCCCCTAGGGGCAATCAATCAAGCTTGTGTGGACGTTGTGCCTGGCCAATCGCAATCGCAACCGCAATCGAATGTACGAGTAGTGTAGTTCCCCCCCTAGTAATAAAGTACTAAAGACACGACGCCAAATCTGCCTTCTGTTCTGCATTGGTGGTTCTCTTCTTTCAGTGAACATTTTGAAAATGATTAAGCATTCGTTAGTGTATGTAATCTTTATTTGATAATTAAAAGCAACACTTAGTTGATGATGCTTTTTGGGGCTGTCATACACCGCAACAAGCTAAAATGGATTCAGAAACTCAAAAGTAGGGAATACAGAAGGTAAGAGAAAAAGAAACGTATTTTTAAATGAATCGACGACAGTTTACAATATTCTCCAAGTCAGATTCAATGTGATAGCCATAGATTCCATTATAGGTATTCCTCTAGGTATTTGCAAATATCGGAAGAATAGGTTTGAATAGTTTAATTGACGAAAAGAAGGCAATGATTAAGAAACAGGTTAAACGGTAGTGTGAATTGCGATGAAGAGGAGTGTTTGTTGCGCTTTCTTCTACTCATATTCTTCGATATGCAATCCGGTCCGCTTAGTTGAGCACAAATTGGGTGGGTTTCGACCTTCAAGCCAATGCCACTACATGCATTTCAATAGTTATTAATAATATAGATATAAATATGTAAACGAGCAGAAATGGGGAATGCGAGGTGGATTACTTGGCCTGTTCCCGCCGGATGGAGGAGGCCAGATAGCAGGCGAGGACAATGCCCAGTATCTGGATGAAGGCAATGCCGATGCCCACTCCGATCAGGATGCTGGCGTTCTTATCGATGCGATCCTTCAGCTTGCCCACGCATCCGTCCTGGTAGAACTTGTCCTTGCCGAGGGCCGGCGAGTCCAGGCAATGACCGACAGTCGTGTCGATGAACTGCGGCTGACAGCAGCTTGCCGGGAGCGTTTTGTTGGCGCTGATGGCCCGCCAGTCAGCCGGGGTATCGACGCCGCAGCACATCAGCTTGCGCTGGATGTTGTCCCAGGCCATGGTGTCCTCGCTGCTGGAACGCTTGATAGACTCCTGCAGGGAGTTCTTCACCATCATCTCCAGGTCCTTCTTAAACACGCTGGCGGCAATGCCTACGGCCAGCTCAACGATGAAGATGACGGCCAAAAGAACAGCGAACTGTGAATGGGATGCACCTTGGTTAGAAGCGTTTTCCGGGCTGGCTATTGGAGGACACCTACCGTCAGCAGAAGCGTTGGTGACTCCTTGATCGCGCCGAAGCAGCCCAGCGAGGCGATCAGGAATATGACCAGTCCCGTCACAATCAAGACAATGGGCGGTGCTAGCACGCGGCCCTCCACAAAGTGATTAAACTCATTGACATCGGCCAGCACAATCGCTCCGGCAATGAGTATTCCCAGGCCCGAGAGCTGTAAGCGTTTGATCGGATTGATTAAAAGAACAAATGCCACAGAGTGCACCCGCAAAACCCCCCAATATATCCCGCGTACAATTAGGCTAATGGCATCCAATAAAGTCGTATTTGTATTTACATTTCCAATTCTAATTGTCCGATTGACATCAGCGCCAGTCCCGTTCCGTTTCCTCCCGGTCCCACCCACAACCCAGGGACCTTGTCCATTGGGCCTGTCAAGGCATTTCCATGTCCATGTCCACGTTCTTGTGATTGCCAGTTTGTTGTTTGTTCTGTTGGTCAATGCGAAGGACACTCTGTGGCCGTGTCGCACATCGTACATCCAGTTGCATGCTGCTACACTCGAGTCGCATTTGCAGTTGGCCCCCCGGCTCGTTCGAAGCCCATTCAATGGCGAATGAAAATGTCATTTTCCAGCGATAATCATCTTAATGGGGCAACTGAACAAGACTCTATGCATAAGCGTGATTATAGTGCTGAAAGCAGCTTTATTAGGGCGAATTAGCTGGAAAGTTCTAGGCCATATGAATCAGGAGCATTGATTAGGTTTGATTGATTTCCTGGGGATTACCAGAGCAAAAAACTGATTTGTCAACCGACAAATTCTAGAGAATGCCGTTGAATGTCAGGGATGGCTAAAAGTCCAGATAGATAGCAATGGATTGATCTACTTATTATCAGTTCCGTTTCGGGAGGAGATCAGTGACTTCATTGTTAAATATTGAGTAAATATAAAACCGAAAGCATGCGGTTCCATGTTAGACCTCTAAAAAGTATGTATCCTCATAGGTAACCCATCACATCACATTTAAAAAAAAAATCTGAAAGTATTCAAGACTATTCCACACTCACCGCAAAGAGCACATTGAAGGCAAACAGGACATATTTTATTAAGCTCGGACCGCAAGAACGCATTTCGATTTTGATTCAATGGAAGCCAATTTCAATGGAACTTTAGACTATGAAAAATTCAGAATCACTTGGAGGAGAGACAGAGAAGCGCACTTAGGAATTGAGAGATCAATGTATGTAGACGCGTCCGGCCAATGAGAAGCTAAACCACGAACTGACCAGAGCCACGGTCCGTCTGGGCTTTAGAAGCCTTCTCTGCTCGGCAATTGTGTTGTGGCCAATCTGGGGTTGGCGCTGGCAACGCTTTGGAGCTGTGGGCAGTGGGTAGTGGTAACAAAAGTAAAAGTGAGTGAAAGTCTTAGGGGCCCGTTTCGAATTCAGGCCAGGCATGATTAGTTCAGAATAGGGATAGGGATGGGAATAGGGAATGTGGATGGTGGATGGTGGAATATGGAATGGGGTGGGAGTATTGGCCAGGTTTTATGCTTTGTAACCCATTTCGGATAGTAACTCGATACAGAGCCAAAAGCCAAGCCACTTTGACCAGACCAAAGGCGTCTGGTAGTGGACAGGGTGATTGCTTACGTCCGCCACCAGCTTTTTTTGGGTTGCGTGAAGCTTACCTTACCGCACCATTGTTTTTCTTGGTGGGTCAATGCACTTATTACCATAAAAACTCTGTTGGAATTTCCCTTTAAAGTTCAGGCTCGCCAGCCACTTCACACTTGGGAGGAGCCGGGCTCAAGGAGAAATTAATTGCGTGCTTTCGTGTGAAGGCAAAGGAAAGGAAACGAAGTGAAAGTTATAAACGCTCTCCAAGAACCCGAATTCAAGCCTGTGCAAATAATTAAAGACGCCCAGAAGTATGCTACCGTCGAGTCATCAGCTGGCCTCATTCTGCGCTGAGTCTGGTTCTGGAGAGCAGAGGGCAGTGGAGAGCCTTTGGGTGATGTTAATGTTGCGTGTCGGGACTTATTTCTAGAAGTTGCTCGAGACCCCCTCCCTGGGCAGGCCTATCTGGCCGGAGAAATCTAGCCAATTTCACAAAAATACCAAAAAATAAAAGCTGTTGCTTGACCAATAATTCTCGACAGAATGAATCCTCTGGACAATCCGAAGAAATTGCAGTTCTGTGAATGATTAGACGGTCAACATTTGCTGAAGGTTTCCGCGATTTAAAGCTTAATTGTAGTCCCGAGTTGGACTTAATGATTAAGGAACTTACATAGGAGCTTACATATTTGAATGTAGGTTAAAAGTACTGAGAAAGAAGCTTAAATAACATAGAAAGGCGATAAAGAAATAGGTGACTTTTGTACCGATGGATGGAAGAATTCTTCTTAGTCAGGATCTAATGCTAAACCTTATCTTGGTAGAACTTTCCGTACATTATAAGGTCTGTAACTCCTGTTCGGGAATTGAAAAACTTAAGAAATGGCTATCGGAACAAGAGCTTCTGGCTATCTTCGGCTACTTATCTCAAGAACTACAAAAGATTCAATGGAGGAAAGTATGTATAACAAATTTTATTATCAAACAATTCAAACGTAATACAAGTAGCTTAGTTATTTTCTTCAGTGTTCTGGTTTGGGTGGATAATGCTGTTGGAGTATTATTAATGTATGTGTGTGTGTGTGGTGTGTGTTTGGGCGTGCAAGCGATCTCTAAGATGAACGATCCCATGCCACATGCTCACCATGCCAGAGTTAGACGCTGCGCGAGAGGAACAGAGCAACGACAACGGCGAGAATGGAGAGGGAGCTCCGCAGGCCTCCGACGCCACCATCGCGGCAGGGCCACTCGTCCACATCCGAGCTGTAAGTAGAGTGGGTGCACAGATGTATTCTAATCTTCAGCTAGGGGGAGAGCGGATTCACAGATAGAACGGGTGCGGATACGGGTATGGGTATGGGTACGAGGGATAGCGCTGGAGTGGATAGACAACATGATCTTGTGGCTCCTCATGGGGCACATAGTACAGTGGGGGCTGATGATGGACATGACGTGCTGATGGTGTTCGTAGTGATGGTGCTGTAGCTTCTTGTAGCTGTTGTGGGGCGCCACTGCAAGACAGAAGCCAGACCAGAAGTTGAAGCTAGCATTGATTGATGAACTCGAGAGCGTTGGTTTGGGGTTAGCAAAACGTAAGCCTACTCCTTACAATACCTCTCTATATGTAGGAATATTTTTTTCGATACTCACTAATGGTAATGATGTTAGTACAAATTAGGGGTAGCAGGGGTAGCCAACCCTCCGCGATAGCCACCCCGCACGAATGAACAATCGATGCAAGAGTTTGTTTAGGCCAACAAAAATATGAATGAGTTTCTATATATACTATATCTCTATGTATATATGTTTCAATGAATATGTTTAGCTTAGATTTCGGTTAATTATTGTTGTTTTTATTACACACACACACACACACAGAGGCGGAGAGAGTCAGTGAACTGCGACAGCGGTTAATAGAAGAAAAAAAATAGTGTGGTGTGTGTTTGTCTTTGTGTGGGAGGAATGGGGAAGTGGGGTGGGGGAATCAATCCATTAGCCAGGGTTCTTGGGACTGAAGTTACATGTATACGAGTACTTATAAAAGATATTCGAAAGCCATTCGATTTTGTCTTTCTTTGATGGAAGAGAGAGATATTTACTTGACACCAATCACACCGCAGCCTGCAAGGGAATAAAGTATTTATAGAATTAATCAATTAAAGAGACATTCTGGAGACTCCTCACCGATACGGCCTCCTGCATTGCCCGTCTTCTTGGAGTCCACGTGATCTCCCAGTCCGAGATCGTCCTCAAGCTCGTGGACAACAACGGCACGTCCGATAATGCCGCGGTTGCCGGTTAGACTGATCACTTTGTCCGTGTAGGTGATGTCAATGACTCCCGAGGAGTTGACCTCCAGGTTACCGAGATCGCCCACGTGGCGCACCTCATGATCGGGACCGCCATGATCAACCTGATCAAAGGAAACACTCATGAGTCAATGAAAAGGAGACTACCGTCAACCCACCTTGTCGGGATTATAGTGAGCCCCAGTGCTGGCACAGCCGTTGCTCAGATCCCCCTTCTCGTGGACGTGGAAGCCGTGCTTGCCCTCCTTCAGGCCCTCCAGTTGGACACGAACATGGACATTCTGGCCGCAGTCGTTCTGCGTAAAGGTGACGTTTCCCTTGACCTGGCTGCCGTCCGCTTGGGCGGGTCCGCTCACATAGGCGATGGCCTCTATGGGCGTATTACGCTGCAATCGGGATTCAATAAGCTATTATCGTTCTGTGGAATCACCTCGCACCTCTTTTGGGACTCACCGTCTGAGCAGCAGCACAGATTGTGGCACAGAGTGCCAGGGTGATGACAATACTTTGCATCATATTTCAAGCTGAAACGGAATAAGGGATCATTAAAGATCGAGTAATGCTTCGAAGGAAAGTGAATAAATGGTAAATAGAATGGAATGGTTTCGAAGTCCAATCATATAGTCCGATCATATTTGACAAGACTATGTAGATCTAGCAAGATGTTACTAAATGAAGAAGCTAATATCACTGTAGAACGCTACAGTTACGATCACCCCTACAAAATGCTATCGCTCATCTCTATCATGTACGTCATCAGGTGAATATTCGCTTGATTTGAGCACTCTGTCCGTCCATTGTCCGTCCGGGCAGTTGTGTGCGGAATTAAAGCGTCTAACCTCAATTTACGAAGCGATTTGTGGGTCATATATGATATACGATATACGAGTACCCATCTGTATAAATGTACAGACACACACTAGTCACTTTAAATAGCATTTTTTACAGGGTTAAGCGTGGCTTTGCGTAAGGTCAATCAACAATCTCTTTTTCATACGCACTTCATTTCCAATGCTCAATGGATGAAATATGAAGGGAGGGGAGAGTTTTTTCAGAGGAATGCTTGTTCAATGGCCGGGTCTCGGTCTCCCGCTTATCAGTTTGCAGTCTGCGATATGCTGGATATTTGGCTGGGAACACGTACCTGCTCTATCTTTATGTGCACTCGAAATTTGTGTGGCATAATTTACGATTCTCACGGCTATGTTATGGCTTCTTTGCCTATCGTCGTCCACCACTTGTCCAAGGAGGCCCTATCTGGAAGTCTAAAGGCGGTTGTTGGACCTTTCTTTGGGGCCACGCTATTCGTAGCTTGTTCCGTTTTTGATATGCAATCATTGTGTATATATGGGTGACCATTGCGACAAATTGCGGATAATCATCATCGCTTTTTCATCAAATGGGTGTTATTAGGGCTTTGTTGGGTACTTGCCTGTCAGAGAGGTGTAATTGATGGGAAAATAATGGGCAAGAGCCCAGAGCTATCAGCTTTACTGGGCTCCCTAGTCTCTAGATCATTTTCAAATGTGCCCATGCTAATCTGGCCAACTCTTGAAGCATGACACTTATAATTATTTTTTGAATTTCTAGAATCCAACACCGACTATAGATAATGCTGAACAATTGAATTTGCAAACAATGGAATTGAGTAAACGATGCAAAATATGCAGATAAGAATGATACATTAGTTTCAATATGATAGATAGAAGATTGCAAACAAGTGTTCAGAGGTTCTGTGGGAGTAAAGTTCCCCTGATCAGAAACGACTCAGCAGAAGCGAAGCTGTAGGTAGCGCCTTTGTGGATTGTGTGGGGACTGGACTGTAATGAAGCTTGGTTTCCTCTCGACAGCTTAAATTGGGACTCAAGTGCAGTTTTACACCCACACACACACACACAGACACAGTAATAATAACCAGTAAGAATAACTGGTTACTTTATTTTAACCCATCCAAGGGCAAGCGACGAACGCAGCGCAAAAAAGAAACAAAAAAAAAAACAGTAAAATAATGAACAACAAAAATGCTTTAAGTGCGTTTTGCGGTAACTGGTTTCAATAAGAAATATCAGAGTCCATAAATTAAAACTGGCTCAGAAAATCTCATTTCCCATTGATCTACGTTTCAGCTTTATTAATTATCTTCACCTTCGTCAATTGTTCCACTCACACTTGTTCTTTTCGTCTGGGTACTCACCTTGTTAGCAACTAGTACTTAGTTCTGATTCCTTCTATTTCCCGAAAAACAACCGTTTAGTGCACTTGTCGGTGGAGAACTGCGAGCAAGTCTCGGGCTTTGCTGCCGCAAATCGACTCTTTGACTGGGAAGAGAGGCGCACCTGAGATCAGTGCTGCCAGGTTTCGAGAGTGAATATAAGCTAGATCTGAAAAAAATATGCTAAATGTGGCTAAATCCAAAAATAAATAGCCTTAAAATTCAGCAAAACTAAATACATAATAGCTATAACTTAAGTGTTTTAGTATTTGTCGTTTTTTCAAATTAAATTCAAATATTTTAATGGCAATTCGTAGTGGTGGTAAATTTTTCTTTGTCTGCGAATCCTCTAACATTTGAAACAGAATTAAAATGCGTGCAAAAATTATTAACTTAAAAAAACCTTATTCCCAAGATTGCATTTAACGTTTTTTATATGCAAACTGTTGCGCAATTTAGTTTTAACTAATATCCGTTCCACATCAGCATTTGACCGTGAGAGGGAGAGTATTTGAATAGAATTTGTAGGCCAATATCAATGTCGGTGATTTTACTATCTTCCAGAACTTTCCACGTTTTCAACGGAAAATACATTGAGTTTCTTAAGAACTTCAAATTTATAGGGTAGTCTGAAATTTAACAGAACCAAAATCTTGCTTTAATGAATTTGAAAAGCTAGTCTACTTTTAAAAATGCTAGATCTAGCCTGAAATGGGCTAAACTGGCAGCACTGACTGAGATCGGATCGGATCGTGTCGTCTGGTTGAGAAATCTGCTCTCCTCTCTCAATTACTCTCTCACACTCGCAAAGCTTTATCAAGTGCTGAATTTGAACGGTACTATCAGTCGGATAGTCTAAGCATTTAAACACTGGAAATAGCTTAAGAGCTATCAATCGTTTAGATTTACTTTTCAATTGTATTTTTCAATTAAGTGTTTAATAAAAGCACAATTATTAGCTCTTATACAATGTTTGCATTCTTCGCAATTGTTCAAACGGCTGCCGGGACACGCTTACGTGCGGTTTATTTTAATAGTTTATCACCATCTCGTCACAAAATACGTGCTCGGCTCGTGCCCACACTGGTGGCCAGATTTATTCCGAGTGCATAATTTGTATACTGAAGCATTCACTATCGCGTCTCTCAATACGTGTAAGGCTTGTGCCTACACTGGTGGCTATAAATAATGGCCATGCTTAAAGTGCATGTATGCCAGAGCTTCGGTCAGCTTGTATATTTTTTTCAATGCATTTATTTAATTAAATTAACGTTATATTTTTGTTCATGGACTACTCCTTGGGTATATCGTAGACTCCGCACTCTCGATTGGCAGGCAGCGAGACATCTGAAAGAGATCCATTAGTTACGGGATGATCCTATACTAGTAGCTTTCAATAACACCACCTATCTTATTGGGATATGACAAGTTTAGATTATCCATGATTTGAATAAACTCCTCCAGATCCTTGGTCAGACGGGGGTTATAGCGCTTCTCCTCCCACACGCTGCTCTCTAGTTGTCCTCTGTAAGGATCAACGCTTTAGCACTCGATCTTCTCTTCATTTTCACATTCCTGTAACTCACTTGTAGTCGTGGGCTGGGTAGATGCGATAGTTCTCGGGCAGTGTAAAGATTTTGGTATGGACATTTTCGTAGAGAAATTCTGAACTGCCCTCCTGGAAGTCTGTGCGTCCACAGCCGCGTATCAGAACCGTGTCGCCAGTGAAGACGCAGGCCAGATCACGTAGCTCATGCAGCCATTGGTGTGGCCCGGAGTGGCTAGGACATCAATGACATGGCTTCCAAATTCAATACGATCGCCCTCCCTCAGATACAGATCCGCTTTGGCTCCGCTGGCGGCGGCAATCATCGACTGGCAGCCAGTCAGCTCCCTCAACCAGCCGCTGCCCGTGATGTGATCCGCGTGCATGTGTGTGTTGACTTGGGAGAAATAATAAATAAGTGATATTAGTTGTATATATGTATAGTGACTAAACATACTCGCTGGCATATTTGAGCTTGAAGCCCAGCTCCTTGACCAGCTGGGCATCTCGCTTGGCCTGCTCCAGCACAGGATCGATGATCACGGCCTCGCCAGTCTTCAGATCCGCCAGCAAGTAGCTGTAGGTGCTGCTCTCCTCATCGAAAAGCTGTTGGGAATCAGTTGGGACAGTTGCTTACAGTTTACATTAAAGGAGAGTACGTACTTGACGGAAGAAGAAGTCCGATGTAAAGGGTTGGCGCTCCGGCAGACTTGATAAACCATTCTGGATGTTTTCCAACAAGGCAAGCAAAGGGCAGTATGAGAATTCAAGAATGCATTGTTATTGTGTCGAGTATTGGTTAAACCTTCAGAGACTTACCGGTTGAACAGTCGCACATATTGTGGCACACAACGCCAATATAATCGCAAGAATTCGCAACATATTCCAAACTGAAAACGATGAAGGGACGGACCATTGTATCAGGCACTTCAATTCTGGTACTCAATGATTGAATTATGAGTGTTTTTTTATTGGACAGGTCCCCGCTTATCGGTCGCCCAGTTTCGGTTTGAATATTTTTGCTCTATCTCTAATTTATGGCTCTCACGGTAATGGACGGTACCCATTTTCCTGTCTGCCCGATATTTGTCAAACTCCCTATCTAAGGAACTGATTGCGTTTGATAATAGCTCAGAATGAGATAAAACTAAATACACTCAAATATAGTATAGATTCTGATCGGGAATGGAATTTTCGTTGCCATAAAGTATAGAAAAGCATAAGTATGCAACGTCCATTCAATTCATAAGTGATATGCATTTCGTTTCTAAGTACTAAGTACTTCTTTTAAGTACTCACCTTTAATTATTTCTCTGGAGAAAGAAACCAATACTCTGTATTCTTGGAGGACTTCTAAGAAACTGTTTCCAGTCTGGAGTAATGTGAGTCGAAATCAACTTTCGAATGGGGATCTGCTCTTATCTACTAATGATTTAGGTGCCATCAATTAAATCTTATCAGCATCAAGAGTCATACAAAATTTACGAGTGTGTGGGGGCCGGTCCGTCACTGGTGGCTATAATTTCCCGAATCAAAAGAAATTCAGCACAAAATAAAATGAATAAGTTTATTTGTGTATTTACATTAATGTCTGTATAAATTGTGCTAATAAAATCATCATACAATAATCTCTCAATTATCAGGTCTGCTTATACTACAAGACTATAGCCAAGCCCTACTTGTCGATGTAGAATGTAAGTACAGTGCACACCGAGCTCTACAACAACTACGATATATGTAGAGTACAAGTGAACCTCTCAACAATTTACGCAAGAGACTGCTAATGGTAAACGTAATTCTAATTATAATTTTGCACATGTCCGCCTGTTGGTGTCAACTGCCATCTGCTAGCAGTCGGGGTTTAAGATAGTTCCATTAACACTACGTGGCGGGTGTTTCCCACCCATTAGATGAGCTTGTGCCTGCCCAGAGAGGCTGTGTGCAGCGGACTGCAACTCTCGATGAGCATCGTCTGGCCCTCGTCCGTGGGCGAGGCTGCGGTCTTGTTGTGGTTGTTATTGTTGTGATGCATCCGTTTCATCGGTCGCTTCCGTTCCAGGTCGTGGCCGGGGTGCAGTTCCACGGTCTGTAGGCTCTGGGCCCGCTGCAGAGACAGCCGCAGGGGCTTCTTCGGTGGCGTCGGTCGCACTGTGCGAGTCTCTGTCGCTGGTCTGGATTCGTTCTCGCTGTCAAAGTCCAGGGACTTGACGCTCCTCATATCGCTGGGCAGTCGAGTGCGCAGGGTCTGCGCCTCGCTCTGGCGCGGCGTTTCCCGACGACGTTCCAGTCTGGGAAGACCATAGAGATTAGTATGGCTGGAACCTAGCGGAAATTCTCTGTTTACATACCCGTTGTACTGGTTGAGGTGCTCCACACTGCGGGCATGTCCGCTCATCAGATGCTCGCGGTGGAGCTGCTGTTGCTGCTGGAGGGGGTCGCGTGGCCGACGCTCCCGGTGACGCTCCTTCTCGCGCCTGTGGTGCTGCATGTAGGCGGAGTCGCTGTTGATGGAGATCTTCGAGGCGGAGAGCGACTTCGAGGGCATGGAATACATGTGGGGAAGACGCTCGCGCAGGTCGATGTGGGTGTTCTCCTTGATCAGGGTCTTGGTCACATGCGCTGGCGTCTGGGCGCTATCATCGCCCATCAGTTCAATTGGCTTGCCGCCCACCAGGGTGGTGATGTAGTTGCCCCGCTGGAAGATCAGCGGCTTCTCGGGCGGTGTCGAAGGGGGAGATGAGATACTAATGCTGGTCACATGCTGCGACTGGCTGGTGGGTGTCTGATGCAGCTGCTGGTGCTGTTGGTGCTGCTGCTGCTGGTGATGTGGCTGCTCCTTGACTGTCTGTAGCTCTTTCACCTGCTCCTCCAAGTAAGAGATTCGATGCTGCAGTCGCATGTTGTTCTCCTTCTCCTGGTCGAGCTGCTTCTGGGGGATAGGGAGGGATTTCTTTCGCAGCACCACCATTTGGCACTTTCCGGAGTTGCCCACATGCTTCTGCAGCTCCTCTTTGGTCTTGCTGGTCACCAGGCGCCCGTTGATCTCCAGAATGCGATCGCCCTTGTACAGTCCGTCGCCCTCCAGGGCCCACTCCACATAGAATCCCGGCTGATCGGCCCGCTGCTGGGCTGCCCATCGTCCGGACGTCGCATGCACCGCATGCAGGCTGAGCGATACCCCAGAGCTAATGATATTGTAGAGGGTCTGGGCCTCCGGCTTGGACTTCTCCAACCTGGCCTGCAGGGCCCGAGCCTCCTCCACTATGGAAAGCATCTGAAGCTCCTCCCGGCCGAGGGCATACTCCAGTTCTGCCTGACGGATGCGTATGTCGATGTTGCTACGGGCGGAAGAGAATGGGATGGGAATTAGCTTTAATCTTCTTCGTTTTTATCTGCTTTCATTACTTACTCTGTGATATCTAGCTTCTCGAGGGCGCTCTTTAGGTTCTTGATCTTGATGCGCTTATTTTCCGCCTCGGACTTCAGCCGGCTCAGCTTTTGCTCGGCTGCCGGTTTCTCTGAATCGTCCAGCGGCGGTCCGCTGGGCCGTGGCAGCTTTCCCAGACACAGCTGGATGCGCAGATTCTGGATGACGGCCTCGCGATCCTGCAGAGCCGAACGAAGCTCCTTTGACTCGCTGCGCGTGGAGCGGGATGAGAGCGTTCCGCCCAGGGAGCCGCCCTTGCGCCGTCTTCCGGTGGAAGAGCTGTGGGTGGTCGTGTGACTGCCCTCATGGCTCTCGGCTGCCACTGTCGTGTGGAGACTGTACTTGGCAGCACTGCCACAACCCTTCGGATTCAGAATGGTCTGTGAAAATAGGAAGAAGTGGCAGAAATTAGTTGACATTCGTTTCTTCATGGGAAAGTATCTGTTTCTAGAGTAACGTCTAAGATCTGGGTTGAATATGGATTGCAAAAGTATATTTATTTATATTTTTATAGATTACAAATCTCTTGGAAGTATTGTGATATACGAATATGTTTGTTTAGATGCACTTGTAGTGGCTTTATAAGGATCTAATTTGAGTGGGTTACTCCTTGGGTATATCGTAGACTCCACACTCTCGATTGGCGGGCAGCGACGCATCTATCTTCTTGGGATATGGCAAATTAAGGTTCTCCATGATTTTGATAAACTCCTCAAGATCCTTGGTCAGACGGGGGTTATAGCGCTTCTCCTCCCACACGCTGCTCTCTAGTTGTCCTCTGCAAGGATCAAAGTGTTAGCACTCGATCTTCTCTTCATTTTCACATTCCTGTAACTCACTTGTAGTCGTGGGCCGGATAGATGCGATAGTTATCGGGCAGCGTAAAGATCTTGCTGTGAACATTTTCATACAGATTCTTGGGGCTGCCCTCCTGGAAGTCTGTGCGTCCGCAGCCGCGTATAAGGAGTGTGTCGCCAGTGAAGACGCAGCCCTGATCCTTGATCACGTAGCTCATACAGCCGTTGGTGTGTCCAGGAGTGGCCAGAGTATCAATGACATGGCTCCCAAAATCAACGTGATCGCCCTCCTTCAAGTGGCAGTCCGCCTTGGCACCGCTGGCGGCGGCAATCACCGACTGGCAGCCAGTCAGCTCTCTGAGCCAGCCGCTGCCCGTTATGTGATCCGCGTGCATGTGTGTGTTGACTGAAATACGCACGTGGGATGATGAAATTATCCCCTAGGTGACAAGAGTGCCCCTTCCCATCTCACTCACTGGCATATTTGAGCTTGAAGCCCAATTCCTTGACCAGCTGGGCATCTCGCTTGGCCTGCTCCAGCACGGGATCGATGATCACGGCCTCGCCAGTCTTTAGGTCCGCCAGCAGGTAGCTGTAGGTGCTGCTCTCCCCATCGAACAGCTGTTGGCGGTGATGGTTAATCTCGACTGAGAAATTTCATCAGATGCGTCAGATGTGGTTTACGTACTTGGCGGAAAAAGAAGTCCGGCGTGAAGGGCTTGCGCTCCGGCAGACTCATTGTCCCGAATTGACTATGGACTGATCGATGTGATTGCGACTCTGGGTTCCGCTGGGCACTGCGGACTGAGCTACTTCTGGCCAAGATCGTCTGATTCTGATGGCTGACTGATAGCCGCTTGAGGGCTGACAACATACTGCGGCCAACGATTCGCATTTTTTTCAATTTCCCAGTGCTATGGGGGCGAGCAGAGCTTCGGTTCTAATGGGGTTTGCTCGGTCGGTTTCAGTATTCGGTGTTCGGCTTCTGTTCTGTTTACTTGTTATATAAGCACACAACTTTTTCTAGTTAAAAATTAATCAGTTGGCTTATGGAATCAAGTTTCCTAATATTGTAAATTACTGATAATTGAGCACTTTTTGTTTTTGCTTGAGTTTCGCGTCAGTCTCTCGTTTATCACATTTATCACAGCACAATTTTTTAGCGGTAATGCCTAGCAATCGCGAAATCTTTGCAGGTATTTAGTTTACAAAAAACACTTATCTTATGGCCAATTTTAGAGAAACAAACAAAATTTTAACAAACAAAGAGCACCAGCAACCGGACTATAGACAAATCAGCTGATTAGGTGAGATTCGCTTTCTCCCCAACTTTTGACGCTGTTGGAGCTTTTGGGGCTTTTGGGGCCTGTCGGTGGAACCTGTTGCTCTGCCACAACGAAAGCTTTTCGAGCTATTTACATAAATGTGTACATATGTTCCATGTAAAAAGCATGTAGATATGCCATTTCAGTCCACCTCTAAACCCCTTTCGAATATTGATTCGTAAACTTTATAAAAATTTTGATTTTTTGAGATGTTCTTTTAAAAATGAGCAAATAAAAAAAGCATGTAAAATAAGGTCGAAAACAGTAAAAATGCTATACCTGCCTTGTAGCAGAATTAATTAAAATTTCGAATCGTACACCCAGAGAAAAAAGCCTTTATTTAGATCCGAGATATAAATAATAATAAATATATAAAAAATAAAATATAAACTAGGGGGAACGTTGTGAGTCGCAGATACGGACCTGTCAGAGGGCGCACAGTCTGAAAGATCTGATACTTTTCTATGATTCTGCGTTTTTGGTTTTCTCGTATCTTCTAAAGTGTGGATTTCACAGATTCTCGTGCCTTGTGGGGGTGATTGAGTGATTGGTGATTGATTCAGAGTGACATCACAGGAGTCTGGATACAAATTTTCGTTGGTCTAGCTCTTATACTCTCTGAGAACTAGGCGTCAAACATGACGCACAGGCTCACGGACGGACAAACAGAAATGGCTCAATCTACTCGGCTATTGATGCTGATCAAGAATATATATACTTCATGTGGTCGGAAAGGCTTTCTTCTGGGCATTACACACAAATCTAATATACCCCTAAACTCATTTTGATTATCGGGTGTAAAATATCATGTGGGAATAATGAATGTTTCATTTTCAGTTGCAGTTTTTAATCTCGTTCCCACAGGATAACGCTGCACAGTGTTTACTTCCTCCTGCCATATGAAACAATTTGCACACCACCCCATAAGCCCCGAACCGAACTGAAAAGAACCGTTACAAAGTCTTGTCTCAGCTGCACTTAAGTGCAACAACCACCGCCTTGACATAACTGAAGCTCCCTTTCACCCCTCGCTGGCAACCCTTACCATTTGCTTGAGGAAGTTGCAGTTGTTGAGAAATTTGTACAAAATTAATAACAAGCAGGGGAAGGAAATCGAGACTGGACATTGTCCAGTCCAGAGGGAGAACGTGAGAACTTCTTCGTACAGCGGATTGGGCTATAAAATTTCTTGACTTTTCGTTCAGATCATAAATAAATTTGCATATTTTATAGAGGAGAGTTTCAAATATCAAATGCGGGCAGGGCTCTTTTCCTCCATGGCGTTGAGTAATTGATGTAATTTTGCGGAAGGAATTAATTGACCGTTGGAATGGTAGGGATCTGTGTCTGTCGTCAAGAAGGGTGTGAAATGCAGCCCGACTTTGGGGTGCGGTTTGTGGAAGGTCTTCGAAGAGTGTACTATGCTGATATTCCCTACCAGTCGCGTTGCGTTACTCAATATTTGGGCAATGCAAACTATTTGTTCAGCCATTTGTTATGGCCAATTTACTGGGACTATTTATAGATACAGTATTATTGCTATGGCAGCCTCTCCAACACCCCTTGACTAAACACCTGCCGGTTAATGAGTCGCATCGATGTGGATGCTGATGTCCGATGCTCGAACGCAGACAAAACAAAAAAAAAAAACAAAAACATACGAGTATTCGTCACTCACTCTTGCTTTCAATCATTTCGCTGCGAGTGAAAGTTCCATTGTGGCGTCTGTCCGACTTCTTTCCACTAAATTGCTAAGCAGAAATCATTTGTGAATATTCCTCTCCCCATTGCACCACAAATATAAAATATCTCCAACATATGAGAGAGGTGAGTGAGTGTACTGAACCCAGATGCTAAAGATCTGTGGGGTCATAGGCTACCCTTTCCCAACATTTTGACCCTTTCCAGCTTGGCGTAACTCAAAACTTCACTTCCTAGGAGATGATCACAGGGAATTCTCTTGTTTCATAAATATGCTAAATCTATTGAATCATAATTTCACTTTTCACACACTTATTCATTCCACTCGTCTCACTGGGGGGGTGCAGTATGCAGTATTTCACACATATGTAATACTCGTGTCTGGTAAAATATTTAGATACTCGAACGCCCAATCGGTTGAATGCAACTCTCAGGTTGCATCGGAATGAATGACTTTGCATTGTTGTGGGCCGCGTGAAAGTGTTGCTTAAAAATGCATTCAAATGCATTTGCAATTAATTGTCGAAAACTGTTTTTGTTTTGGGGCTCTGCCATTTCAATCTTTCGGTGTTTTCAACTCATTATTAGCTGGCATTTATTTCTGGGCGAGGGTAACTTTTGGTGGAGGGTGTTATAAGATAAACGTGCGGTAGGACCTGCAAGGGTATCTAAGAATTCGAATTGAATATCAATATCCCTCTGCTACGCTATATTTCGTCTGGTATTTGCTTGATTGTAGCTTTGATTTATCTTTGGCTATTTGCGAATTTCATTTCGACAACTTTCTAGCGAGAAACGATACAAAGTAATCGGGGGTACGTATAGTCCGCCAAGTACGAGTATCTATGTATGTATGTATCTGCCTAGTGGCCGATGTCTGTCTGGGTTGGTGATGGGAATGGGATGTGCGTGTCAACATCTAATTAGCGTGGATAGCATTTGGCGCTCTTATATAATCGAATCAGACAATGGGGCAGGGCAATGGAGGCAACAAGCGATAGATGATGCATTAATTATGTGTAAACATACGAGTACCAGTATGTTTCTGTCTATTTCTATAATGTGGTCTTACACAATCGTCGTGGCTTGCATAGCTTTCTGTTTCAGTTTCTGCAATCGAATGAACTTACCATGGAGGCGGATTTCTGTTTGGCAAAGGCGCGATGATGCGCGGAAATCGGTTCGCTAACCACACTTCCGGTGTCCATGATGGAAATCGCTCAGCTCAGCACTGCAAAAGAGAGACACAAGAGAGCAACATTAAGTGGCATGCTGGATTGTAGTGGAGTGTGTTTGGGTTGGGTAAGTTGACAGTGATATATCTGTGGTATCTGTGAGTGCACTTTGAACTTTTCGCCTGGCAAGTGGACAGCCCCACCAGACAGGCCCAGGCTGTAGCCTCCTCAAAGTCACTTTAATTTGCGTTCCGCTTCGCAAGACAAAAACAATTGCCAGACAGATACATACATGTATACATGTATGTGTATCTGCTTGTTAAGCCCCTTAATTTTATGGCATAGGAGGGTATACTAAAATATAAAGATAAGATGTGGCCAAAGATATAGCCCAGAACCTATGACAGCATGCTGTATCCCAATAATCTGTATTTACATACGAGTATTCATTCTGTATACCTCTGGCTAGAGGAGTTTCGTTTCCCTTCAAATCATTTTTCAAGTCCCACTAGTTAGAGGGTACCTTTTAGTCGGAATACTCCACTCTTGTGGGGTAGGGTTCTCGGGTGTGTGTTTGTGCAATTTTCGGTTGGCCGCTCTTAACAACTTTGGCACGTTACATTTACGATTCGTTGAAGCCAGTTTAATTAGGCGAGAAAAAGAACCTTCCTTCCTCCCATGTGTCAAGATTTCGTTCCATCATATCATTCATATTACGAGTACGTCCGAGGGGAGAGTGGCGGAAAGAAATGTTCATCATATGCAAATGAGCTCTGGTGTTGCTGTGGACGCACTTTCGGTGGTGGCAGTGGCAGTGGCAGGGCACAACAAAGAAATGCATTCGATATGCAGATTCGCACAGCCGCAAGATAGACGCTCTGGGAGATAAAATCTCACAGATGAGGTTGCATAGATCACATTACTTAATGTGCCGGCAAAGGAAACGGCAACTCTTTTCCACTCTTCCCTGTATGGTTTTCACTTGTTTATTTTGCCTTTGTCGGCTTCGGAAGACAAAGCCCTTCCATTCATACGCGTACATGG
Organism: Drosophila miranda; assembly: GCF_003369915.1. Lineage (NCBI taxonomy): Eukaryota > Metazoa > Arthropoda > Insecta > Diptera > Drosophilidae > Drosophila > Drosophila miranda. Next base: position 15,428,990 of record NC_046676.1, read on the forward strand.
CCTGCACGGCGGATGCAATTGTCATAGATACTTGTGACATACTCGTAGAAAATGTATCTCATACGAATGGAGCAAAGGGCTTGCCAAACACCGTTATCTCGGCTTTTATAGGCCTCTAAAGCGGCAGAAAAACGAGTTCTATGGAAAACAGTGTGAAGAACAAGACCACCTACCGACCTAGAACAAATGGGTAAAACTTTCGTTGAAAAAGCTCTCGATAAAGTGAGCTTTTGTGGCTTATACTTGAAGTTCCAGCGGACGACTTTCGCCAACGACCATACTACGCTGAATACATCGGTTCTCGTCCGATCACCGAAATTAAGCAGCGTCGGGCGCGGTTAGTACTTAGATGGGGGACCGCTTGGGAACACCGCGTGTTGTTGGCCTTGTCAGCAAACTTTTTGCTCCTTTTTCTAGTTTTCTGTTTTTTTCTGTTTTCTGTTCTATTCAGAATTTACGAGTACTTAAAGCCAAGTGTGCAGCTTCCTCTGCTCAGTATCTTGTATCATCTTTATCTAATACCATCACTTTGACATTGTAATATTTTGCTTGGGAGCAAGTAAGTCATTAGTCTTGGGGAATAATCATCATGCTGGCAACGCTTCGAGCAGCGTTCTACAAAATTTAGCTAAGACCTCCATCAGCATGTTGTCTGGGTCTGTCTTTTGGGGCCTATCTCTGGGATTGCGTGCTGGGACAGGAACTACCTGGGAAAATCAGCGGCGAGAGGAGTGGGGCTGAGTTGTTTTGGTTAGCTCACCCAATGTGGGCCTATCATTAATCTAATTCCGCTTTAGTGTCTAATTATGGGCTAGATCTGGCCTGAACGAAAGCCCCGCCGAGTACTCGCACATTAGCAGTCGGATTCAGATCTGTCGCTGGCTGAAGTTTGTTAGATCGCTTTGCTAATGAGCTGAAATTAAGGGGATCTAAGAGGAATCTAGCCAGAATACGCCAGGGGTATCTGGCAGGTAAACTATCGCCAAATTGCAGCAGTGTCGGTTACTGTGGTGGCTGTGGGAAAAGTCTGTCAAGCATGAAGATCGTTCAACTACGAGTATTCTATATGTAGACACAGCCATTGGGAGCTACCTTATATGCATGTAATTATTATTCTTGAATTTGCGTGGCCAACTTTGAAGGGTTCTCCTTTTGTCTTCTCTACCATTTAATAAGAACGAGAGCAAGTGCAGCGACTGCCAGCTCAGGCACAGGTGTTTCCCAGGCCTCGTGCATGTGGGCGCTGAAGCCACTGAAGCGCAACCAGGGCAAGAACAAGTACAAGTGCCTAATAATTAAGTTAATGGAGATGGTTATGTGAGCTGTAAAGGATACGCCAGGGCGTAGAATATATTCGAACAGCGGAGCATTTGTGAACTAGCGACTCGAATCAATTTTGTTTAAAATTCCCTCAAGATCTACACGATCCCCTCACGAGTCCATCTCTATCGTTTGAAGTACAGTCAGCTCTATAATCATTTCCATTAGTCTACATTTACGTTTCGCACGTTTCCGGCGTCCGACTGTAACCCAAAGAGGGAGACAGCCATAGAAACATGACAAAAAGCCAAGTTTATGAAGCAATTTGGCTCAAGGTACCGAAACAATGTTTCAAGCCAAGAACAAGCTGCAAATTGTGATACGTACTACCCGGACTGTACTCTTAAATTCAAGTTGCAAATTGCATTTTCCACGATGATGATGATGATGGCCAAGCAACTGGAACGATGACCACTGGACAGTGGCAAGTAGCAAGTGGCAGGTCGAGGTGGCAAGTGAAACTTGTTCGAATCCGAATTCCGGTCTAGTCGAGATATCCCATACGACTGTATCAGCCATTGGACGTGCCGTTGGGTGCTCCGTTTTGGCTTAACGCACACACCAAATGACCCAAAAACCACAAAACGATGACACGTTTATTCCGTTTTTCCCGTGTATCATTTGTGTCTAGATTCCAGCTGAATCTCATGTCGCCTAACTTGTCGGCCAAGGTCTCCACGGGATCGGAGACGATGACTCTAACTGCGATTCTGTTGCAGATCATAAATTCCAATCAGCAGAGATCTCAATCAGTATTCGATGCCTGCCCGGCTCTCTATAGGTTCATATCATATGCATTCCGTTGAGATGTCAGTCTTGTCATTAATATTATTATGGGTATTTAAAACACACACTTCCCACACATCCAACAGAACTTGTACATATGTAAATCCGATGCAGAGAAACAAAATCAAAATCCAATTTACAAAATATCCCCTTTTCTCTCTATACACATTCTCTAATGTATTTAGAAGGCGTATCTTGCCACGCCTCTTCTTCTGTTGGGCCCCAAGCCTGTTTATTTAGTTTCGAACGCGCCTACAAAATTGTTGCGAGATGAGCTCAGTGCCAGCCAGTGTTCGCCCCCGCAGCTTGTGGAACAATGCAAATTAAATTGCTCAATTGCTTAAATGGAGATGACACCTGGTTCTAACAATAGTATGTGTATACTATAGCACGTACATTTATATAAAAAACTCGATTGAATGCTGTGACGCTTGGCTTAATGCAAATGAAGAATCGCCCTGAGAGCTCCAGCAAACTTAACACGATATTTACATCGTATGGTTTGTTCTCGCGCTCTCTCTCTGTCACTGTTAAGCTTTTCCAGAATTCTGTTAAGAAGCATTCTGTTAGCGCGTAAATGCTATGGGCCATAGGACGCCCGTCAAGCAGAGGCCTCTTTAGCTCAGTGGCAGAGCACTGGTCTTGTAAACCAGGGGTCGTGAGTTCAATCCTCACAGGAGGCAATTGGCAATTTTCTTTTTATTTTCATTTACTATATAATTACGCTAATTTTGAATGTATTTCATGGGTTGCAAATTGTCAGCAAGGTTCATATAATTATTAAAATTAGCTTAATTCAGTTATTAACAACCTTTATGAATAAACATTTGGCCCCAAGGGGGCAATGACTAAAAAAGGTTGTTTTGCTTTTTTGTTTTATTGGGGTTTTCTCTGAAACCTTAACCCTGCTCGGTCGTAGTTTCCAAACAAAACACCTGCGTCCCCCCTGGGTATGGTATGTGTTTGAGTAATTTATGAGCTGATATTTGTATCGTTTCACACACATTCGCAGATACAAATGTACCCAACAATTGGCATGGCTTGTCATTTACACATATGTGCACAAGTGTCACTAAGGCAGGCCGCGGCATTGATAATTTTAATCACATTAGGAGGCTGCCTGGTACATAGCCTACGAAATGGTCCAGTAAAGATCATACCAGAGACCGGCATCTGGCTGAGAATAAGCTTAATGTACTTGACATAAATACGGAGATTTCATTGTTGTTTTCGGGGCTTATGTTGGGCAAGAAGAGTTATCTCTTTGAGTGACATTGCCTTAGAGGTCGTTGGCTTCCTCACTTGCTAGGCTGTTCTTATACTCAGTACCTGCTGATACCAGAATTCATTGTCTTCAATTGATTGCTATTATTGGAGGGTTAATACTTGTAAGTAGGTGAACGTGTTCATAACGCGTACAGTGAAGCCTCTCTTTATCGTGGAATGCTCGTTCTGCGGTGGGCCTTCTTTGTTTTGTGAGAATTTGCTAAAGACAGCTTGCGCATTTATTTGACTACTGACTTGAAAATCGAATGCACAGTGAAGCTTACACTTGGAACACTAAGCGGATAAAACAGCATTCTACAAATTTTGCTCTTTCTTCTCGTACTCCTAAAAATAAGAAAACAGGTAGGTTTCCTTTGTTCTTTCCATAGAGGGAGTACCGTACTAGTTGTTTGTTGTGCAGCTGTTGCCGTCATGTCAGCTGATAATTGCCCATCATTTCAGTGGGCAATTATTCTCGTATACTAGTAAATGTCTGAGTGAATATCGCTCGCTCACAGTTAGAATGTCAGCTGCTCAACTCTCTGCTGACTGGTGGTGCAGATTGGGGTCGTGAAAGTCTCCGCACTGGACAAATCATCTATGCAAATCAATTCTAGAAAGTCGGCTTAATACCAGACTCAGATCGGAGGCTAGGAAAGTGCAAATTGCCCATGGCCTAGCCTGGCCTGATCTGCTGATCGGAAATACGTTCATATCGCAACGAAAGCGAATTCGAAATCAATAGCTTGGCTTGGTTTATTTTTGGAATGGAGATTGGCTACTCTCATTTTAATTGTTACAGCTTCTCGGCTGAATGAAAGTGAAACCCCAAGCCGAAACAGTTAGAGATATTACGCACACACACAGCATGAAGATGTATGCAAAGTTATCTCAAATCTTGGGCTTTCTATTCCCAGTTACGAGTCGAGTAGCCAAAAACAAAAGGCGGCACACAGTCCCCTGTTGCATCTTCGTCCACGCACAGACACGACCTGAAGCCCACATAAAAATAAAATACAGCCATCCAAAAATTTACATATCAACAAATACCTAAAACACAACCAAACTTTGATTAGGTTGTTAGCATTGAAAACATCAAAAAGCAGACAAAAGTCAAAGGCAAACCAGCAGAAGATTCCGAAGAATATGTAAATAAACCTCTCCAGAGAGCCGGCCTAGACATCCTGTCAAGTCGATAAAGGGTTTGGTCTCGAATTTCAATGAAGAAATGGAAATAGAAACACACAATTCGGTTAGAGCGAACAATTGTTATTCAAATGCATTCAACGATTCCCAAAAGGAAATATCTAATTAAAATTAATGACAAACTCGAGATGCAGGGAGGAATGGAGACAGGAGAACCTGCCACTGCATTTACCCCGAATCCACTAGAACCCAGAGATCGGAACGGAACAGAACGTTTCAGACAGAACCTGAGATCGTGATCCAACCGCAGAGACTTCATATGTAATTATATGGTCAGAGATCGGATACTCCGACGGCGACTCATACATATTTGACTGATTGATTGCCGCTGCTTAGGAATGCCAATAGAGGCTCCAACCTCATCAGTGAATCAGTTTTTGCGAGAAACTTTGAACTTGATTGCCGTCCGACTGTTTGCCGCTTATCTAAGCCACATCAAGAAGTCAAATTGTGTTTTAATGGCCAACACGACCGACGCCAGCCAAGTAATTTATTTATGAGATTTCAATTTTCTCCAACTCTTTTGTTATGATAAGGGGGCAGATCTGAAAGTCCCTACACCATAGATATTCAGATATCAGAACAGAACCATTCACCCAGCGTCGAGGGGATTATGTAAGGCAGGTGCCAAAAGAAGATCTTTGGGAGGAGTGGCCTTCCAGCAGAGGCACCAATACGCCGGGGGAAAATTGCTCCATCATCATTATTATTGCTGTGACGACCTCGTTTGGCGCTGAGGTTTGTACGAGTATTTAGAATGCACTAAGCCAGCGACAATTGATTCGATGATGAACCTTTCGATTTCAGCAAGTGATTTCGACGATTGTTGGATCGGATCGGCAGGGGCTTAACCAATAACCGAACAATGGAAGCGCTCTCAAATGTGCACAAGAGTCAATGGAAACATTTCATTTCATTGCATTTGATTGGCGGACGGAATGGGACATGGAAGGTCAGGGCATGGCCGGGCAGGGCAGGGAGGAAAGCCTCAATTTGGTCTTTTGTGCCAATTATTTACACTTGAGACATAAATCAATGATGTCGATGCTTAGGCCGATTGTTTGGTTTCGGATTGGATGGGCATTTAAAACCGCATTGCGACCGTTACTAAAAGGCGAGCGGCACAGATTTGTTGTTAATTATATTTTTAATTTTTTCGCTTAATTATTTCCGTTGGTTTTCCGTTGAATTAAGTCTGTGTTTCCTTTGTTTATAGAGCCTTCCTCCGGGCGGACACAGGAAATTTACTCTTGAAATAACTTAAAAAAAAAAAAACTCACACACATAGACAGCGGCGCAGGCGTAGGAGTTAGTTGTCTCTCCTTCTCTCGCTCTACCACTGGATTGCTGATTGAAGAAGGTTCAAAAGTCGCGCAGGCGCAGGGGCAGCAGACAGCACGAAACGAAACGAAACAAAACGAAACGAAATACCACGCAGAGCGAGAGCCACAACGTTGTTGGTCGCGTCTGTTTTAAGACTGAATTTCATGGCTTGATCAGTAGCGCAGCGAACGCAGGCGCGCATTTGCTCTCTGGTGGTGGGACAAGGTACGTACACACATGATCATTTCAATAGGTACACCTTGAAATTTTTCAATAATAATCAGTTTTATCGTACTTTAAGTTTTAAAAATGCCAATGTGTGGCAGTTCCGCGACAAATAAATGAAACATGGGAACTGCCGGATAACAGAGTTTTTATCGATTTGTATCAATATAATACGTAAAGTGTCAGTAACTCTTTAATACAAGGTGAATAATTTCGAAACTCTTGGCTTTTTGGCCATTTAAGAACTATTTCTTATATCTACAGTCTAAAAATAAACATATAATAAGTATTTTCTCTTTTTTTTCATTCTTATGGTACAGAGCATTATGCGTAAAAAAAATATATCCATGAGGCAAACTTTTACTAAAGATTTTTAAGGTGCCAAACAATTGACGTTTGAAAGTGGCCTAGTCTATCTTCCGACTTCAATCCAATCGAAAACTTGTGGTATAAGACATGGTGCCCAACTAGTAAATACTAATTAGACATAAAAAATAAATTAAAAATTAAAAAAAAAAATACTTTAAGAATAAGTGAGAGCCAATTTGAAGTTTAAAATATTGAATAAAACCCTTTTCTGTTATTTTAAAGATTACGTTGGTGTGTGTACCTATTAATATGATCATGTGTGTAGATACTCGTGTTTATAATTCCCGCTCTACGAGTCAGATTTTTCGTTTGAGCTAACTCTCCTCTTCTCTCTCGGTGTTCGCCTGGGTGGATGATTTTGCGCTGAGAGGGAGAGCGCGAGAGAGAGCGCGAGCGCGACAGGGAGAGAGCGAAGTGCACTGGGCTGTGTGTCTGTGGATTTATTGGGCCAGACACGACCCGATGGTGATTATAATGGTTAATAGAGTTCCAGTGCATTGAACCCCACTCCCTCGCCTCGCCTAGGCTCTTGCTCTAGTCTTGTGGGTGTCTTGGATATTTTGACAGCTGTCGCTGTTGCGCTGCTGCAGCATCCGAGATTTTTACGACTGCAATGCGGCATTTTGGGATTGCCTTGCTCATTTGCCTGCCGCTCCAGTTGCATCATCGCCAGGCGGACACATGGTGGTGCACTCACTCTTATCTCTCGACAGTGTGCAACGCTCCAGTGAATGCGCTCGTGCGCAAAGTCAATTAAAATGATCACAACAATCCCGAAGAACCCCTTCACCCGGTGCGAGGGATAGGACACGATGGGATCTGATATGATAGGGTGGGATCGTGGTGTGTAGGGGTTGCTGTTGCTGCTGGCGTTGATTGTATTTCCATCCATTAAATGCTGCCCAAAATAGAAACACATCAACCAAAATTCAAGAGCACACATAAATCAAAATTATACAAATGAAAAAAAGGAAAAAAAAGGATTACGCATGCGCCTCTCACGCGCTTAAAGTGCTCGACACCCCACCATTCCACACGACCCTACTAATTGCGAAACTTTTTCGAGTTGATATCGTTTCGATTAGCTAATGTGCGGCACCGTCTGGCTATAAATCAAAACAACCCGACAAAAGTGCGGGCCAGCCCATCGAAAAATATGGATACGAGTATTGTATACCAAAAAGCTGGAGAGTGAAATGTGCTTTACCGTTGTGCCGCTGGACCGGGGTCTATGGGTCTCGTATTACAAAATAGACCAAAAACTGTTAGCTCATTTCCATAAGCGTTCGTCGCTTCAGTCTTTCGTTTCTCCAGCGGTCGAAAGAAAGAAGAGACTTTGTCGGCCAGCCAGAATGGAGAATCGAATCGAAGAGGTATTTGCTGCCTGCCAAAAATAATTTAACCAAAGAAACAGCACTTCCTCTCCATAAAAAAGAAGAAGAAGTGGAGGGAAAACAAAGGAAAATCACTTGTCGCTGTCAGTTATACATGGCTACACTTTTTATGGTTTTCCATTTCCATCCCAAGCGAAGGAAAACATCAACAAAAAAGGGAAAAAGAGAAGACCGCAAGTGCCTGGAAAAACTCGACCTGCTTTGGGTTTCCACTCTCGGATTCCCAGAACGAGATTGCGGGGGCAAAGGCCACAGCAAACATAATAAATTCGAACATTTTTGTGGCACTTGAAAACAGAACGGAGACGACTCTGGCGGTAGGCGAGGGAGGGGTCGGGGTTTGTATGCTGTAATTTATGCCAAGTGGATGGAATTTCGATCCCCGAACAAGTAGCCCAGTTGTAACCTCAATTAAAACTGAATTTATGCCACAAATGAAAAGCCATAAAGAAAACACTCTGCTCTGCGGCTACCTGGAGACATGTTTCGTGTCTCTTCTCCCCTGCTCCCGTTCCCGTTCCCCTTCCGCACTCCGGAGGTGTGCGTGTCCATGGAGCATTTCTAAGATCGCGAGACAACATAAATTGTGTCACTAACTGCAATTTGGGTATTAACCGAGCACGAATGAGAGCGGAACTTGAGCGCATATTTGGAACGCTTGCAAGTCCTTCGACTAGTGGGACAGGTGCACCACTCGATCCGTGGATGGAGCAGACAACTGGAATGAGCTAGAGGTAATAAAGAAGCAGACGGAAGGAAGAGGATTGGAGAATAAAGCGAAGAATGTCACGGTAGCACAAAGGATCTTTAAACGGAGGGGGCTTCAGCCGCTTTTCAATACCTTTAACGATCTCCAAAGACACTTCTATGAATCCAATAGCAGGGATACATAATATAACTAATCCTCTCCCATTGACAGACATTGATTTCGGAAGGTGTCTTATCTATCCATTAGCCAAACATGTGCAAAAAAGCACTCGCGCAACTCCCACCCAGTGGGAGATATCATCAGATACATGTGATGATGGTAATGGTATGGGAGCGCGGAATCTTGGGAAATGCCTCCTGTGAGGATTGAACTCACGACCCCTGGTTTACAAGACCAGTGCTCTGCCACTGAGCTAAAGAGGCCCACATTTTGGGGGCGTCCCAGAAGCGAATTTCAACAGCCAAATGTCTTCGAACAAGAGCTGCGCTTGCAGTATGTATGTACTAATTTTGTATCTTTTTGTACGAGTATCTGCGACACAAAAGATAGCATGCGACAGACGGTGAATAAAAGCGAGGCGAGGGGAGAACATATGTTGACACAGTTGTTCTTGTTCTTTGGGCCGTTGTCTCCGGGCTGATAAATGCTTTTAAATATAATTAAAGGAAAACGCTGTGGCAAAGATGAAGGAGAGTTTGGTATGGGGAAGGAGAGATGGAAGACCCAAGGTCGGACCGACCGGATATTAATTTCACAAAAATTACACACATTCGTCGGATAATCAACATTAAGATCGGCTTTCGGGCGTTGCGCTTCAGTGGCCCATGACAATTAGGGCCAAAGAAATTTCGGGCCGGGGCCGACTCCGACTCCGGGCTCACCTGTTGCCAAGAGTCGAGAGCTGTTGATGGGAGATGGGATGCGAGATGGAGCCATTAGGACTGAAATGAAAACGACATGCCCAATGAACAAATATTTTCACATCATCATTTTGATTGGCACGCATGTCCGCTGGTGTGTGTGTCTACTTGCGTGTGCCCGAGTGTTGAGTGCAGTTCGATTTCAGTTTCGAGGCAGCAGTGCGTGCAAAATGGATCAACGATCTTTGCGCTTCAGTTAGAGCCAGGTCGGCAGTGCAGCGTTGTCTGTCTCTGGCCGGGAGTTTCCTCCAGAAACTACCCAAATACCCAATCGATTAGGACGACCTCATGTCGCACCAAACTGCAGAGTTTTCACACAAGGCGCACAGCAGGACGAAAGTCGAAGAAAACGTGAAAGAGCGGGAGCGCCCGACACGAACAACTGTCGCGTGCTGTGCGCCTGTAGAACTTTAACAGCTGCTGGTAATGTGTCACTCTGTTGGGGATAGGTATAGGGATCCCGATCCCTAGGGATAGACCAGAATGGAATTACCAGAAATGACCCGGAATTCTAAATCGCATTAAAACGAGAACACATAAACCGCAAAACGATTTCCAATGCGTCGTAAACCTCTTAATTCTCTCTTTTTGTATCTACGTTATTTTTTCCCGTGTTTTTTTTTTTTGCCAATCTATCCGAAAAGTGTCAAATGGAAACAAAGGATCGCAGAATTGGGTAAAAAATTGCCTGATTTAGTGTAAAATTGCTGGGCAACAAAAAAATCAGATATACCGAATAGAAATATGAGGCTAATGCATGCCGACAGCCAAAGGATCGTCATTAGCATCCCGAAAAAAGATCGAACGGCAAAAAATGGCATAGGGAGAGGGAATACTCGTACTCGTACCGCCAGGGGGGCAGGCAGCCCAATTCATCACAGTCTGTCACTCCTCATCCCTGTCGCTCATCTCTCTCGTCTGGCCAGGCCCATCAATCTCAGGTTGTAACTGTATTACAGGGACAGTCCGCGTGATGTAACAGCTTGCCAGCCAGGTCCCCGGTCCTTGCCCTGCAGCGACGACTGCGCCTGCGCCACGTGCCACATCCAGTCGCTGTTCTGTCCTGTCCCTTCCCCTGTGCAGCTGCTGTTGCCGCCGACGCCGCTGCACTCGCACTCGCACTCGAGACTCGCATTTTCAACCCCCTCAAAAGGGGTTTTGATCGGGGGATTTTCAGAGGGAGGAAAGGGAATGGTGGCTGGGCTGGCCTGGCCTGGCCTGGCCTGGCAGTCTGCTTTTTCCCGTTTAGCTTTTGTTTTCCACTTGAGCTGAAGCACTTTCCATTGTTTTGTTGCCTTTGTACACACATTGCAGTGCATTTTCCGTTCGTGTTTTGCTTTCTTTTCGCTTCTTTCGAGTTTTTAATTAATTTGAACTGATTTGATTGCAGTCTGAAGCGCTTTCCACGCAATGCGTCGTCTACCCCTAATGGAAATCAAATCAAATTATCGCTTTTGTGCACTTCTATTGACCCCCCAGTGACAGTTCCTGTTCAAGGCAGAAGGGGCGCCACATGTGGAGAAGAGGGTTATTGGTTGATCAGGAAAATGGGAAGTAGAACCACAGAGGAAAATGACATTGAAGGAAGTATTCGTACAAAGAAAAGAGTTGATGAATGCTGTGCAGTTCCTCAACTCAATAATGGAAATTTGATGCCTCCCTTTGGCGGAGAAGGAAGTGAAGGCTAAGAAGAAGTGGGTTAAGAAAATCACGAAACCTCAATCGAACGAGCGCTGAGTGAAATGTTTTGTTAAAATATTTTATTCGCACGTTGTCCTAATGTATTTGTGGGACTAATGGCAACCTACTAATTATAGATAATCAAAGGTTTCTTTGTATATTTGTATCTGCATCTAAATGCTATTAAATGTATGCTTTATTCCAATACTTATCATCACTTCCTCGACTAATCGAGAGATTGACACAATTTATGGTCACAAATGTGTTGAATAAACACAACACTCTTATCTTTGGTGTGGTTTACATTGAAATTAAATTTAAATGGGATCGCTATACAAAACAGAGCCGGACACAACACAAATTGCTAACAAAACTTGATTTTTTGATCAACATAGACCTTGATTTATTTAATTCCGATCCGATCGGCTCAAATTAATTAAGTGGCACACTTTAATTTGCATACATTTACATTTATTTAAAAAGATTTGTATTTAGTTTTTAAGACCAAAATAAGACAATTATTCGTATCTCACAAGGCACTTTTACAGTGAACGACATAAAACATAAAACTCTTCTTATGATCACATTTCCATTTATAGACAGACAAAGACCCAAACAATTTAAGGAATCACAAAGCACTTATATAGTACGTTCCCTTGCAGACAGCACATTTATATTTGCTGGAGTTCCCCTCGTCGAGCGGCTGCAGGGAGTGGAAGTACTTGGAGATTACGTCCAAGATGTCCTGGAAATCCACAGCAAAATTATCATAGGAGTGCACGCATTGCATTAATATCCGATAGAGAACCGTCTCTGTGGAAACGAACGTGTTCAGGGTGCGGTCAATCGAGTCGATATTCTGTTCCACAAAGGTACGCGTCATTTCCATAAAAAGCTGCACCGCCTTATCGCTAAAGTACCGGGCCAAAGCGTCTAGCACGTCCGCGAGGTTGCCCGGACTGCTGATGTGCTCCACAAACTTGCTGCCAAATTGAGTGGCCAGCATTTCCAGATTCAGGCGCATCTGCCCCCCACTGCCCAGGCTCACAATATTGGGCAGCACAGTGGCGCCCAGGGCACCGACCATAGAAGCTCCTTGCGCAAGGTGCGCATTGATCTTGTGCAGGCTGAGCAAGGCCTCCTTGAAGGGTATATCATTAAAGGTGCGCACAATATCAAACATTCCTCCGTCGGAGCCGTTATGCAGCTTTCTGGACTCCTGCGAGATTTGCCTAACGACTCTTCTGCAGGATAATCGAACTCTGTAACAGTGTTCAAATAAGGATGTGGTTTTGATTTCTTACGTGGTTTGATTGCGCAGCGCGTGCACTTCAGCCTGATCTGGGGCTAGTCTTTGGGGAATGCGGAGAGCATGAGTAATCAAGATGTTCTGTGCAATTGCATGATCCTATGTACGTACGAGTCCCAAATGATTTCCGAGCGCAGGGCGCAGCTTAGACCAAAGTCCCGTTGCACATCGTAGGCCGAGCGCGTCATTTGCTTCTCTTCTGATGCTTTTCTCATGGAACCTCAGGGGAGCAGCGAGCACATTCAAACATTGAAACATTAACATTAAGACAACTATTAATTTAATAAAATGTGTCAAACTATAGTTTGACAGAGTAAAAATATATTTTTCGACCGGGCAAAATTAGTTTCTACAACAAAAAATTGTCGCAAGCCAATACCAAGAGTCGGGACAGAAAAAAAAAATATATCAAATCAAAGCAATCAAGTACAAGATCTATAAAATCCATTTTCAAGACTGCTCGTTCAGACAATGGCCAAAATGCAAAAAAATGGCTGTTATAAATTATTTATGACGTTTTCAAAATGTCAACAGCCAAATTCGTCGCCCACCTTAGTGACATTTTGGCCAACATTTGAAAAGCAGGAAGGGGTCTGGTGGGGCTGCTGTCTTAGAGGTACATTTTTTATAATTATTTGCTTTTTTGTAATTGTTGTTGCTGAATGCAAGACTGACAGAAAGACAGACAGACAGACAGACAGGAAGGCGTGCAGTTTGGCTTAAACACAATTTAGTTGCTCGAATTAATTTCGGTTTATTGTTGTTAGTTTTGAATTGGTTGCGCTTTCAGTGCACATGGAGTTGACATTACATTAGGTGTAGCAATGCCCATGCAAACAGAATTACAATGCAAATACCCACGAAGCAATGCGAAGCAAAACGGAAGCAGATTGCAAAGCGGAAAACAGCTACAAAAGGCAACGGCAAAAGAGAGGGCTAGATAGAACTAGTCGATGCCTGAACAAATACCCTTTCCCTGTCCCTTATAAGTTCAGAATTGTTTCACAGTCTGCTTCCCAGTTTTCAAGACATTTATTACTCGTACTCTTATCAAAATAAGAAGAGGTTTGAAAGGATTGAAATTTAAATATTACATATAATGGATGCCCTTCTAAGGTGGAGGTTTTGGGTTGGGAAAACCATTTCAAATGACATCTCTACTACTTCTGTGTAGTATCGACCCTTCAGAAGGGTATTAAAACAAACAAAAACTCAAATGCAACGGATGTTTTAATGAAATATACATACAAGCGAGTACGAAGAATAGAATGGGCTGGGTAGAGGAAAAAACAAAATAAACTGTAATTAACTGTCGGCTCTTGAATGAACATGAATCAAAGAGGTCTGGTCTCCCTCTGGGAGGGGGAGGCCGGTCATTTATTCCGCCTGAATTTGCATTCGCATTTGCATTAACATTTGCCAGTGAGTGCCGAGCCGGACGAAGGGTCAGGTACTGGACGGAATGCATTCAGTATCCTGCCTGGGGTCCTCTCCTCCCGGACTGCACTGCCACAATGCACTATGATTAGGGGTGGCTGAGGACGCAAGGATGCGACTCCCTGAGAGTGATAAATATTTTGCGCCTGGATGACAGCTCATAAACATTGCCCAATGACGTCTGTGGCAGTGGCTCGAAGCGATTACATTTATTGACAATGTTCAATCAGGACGAGCGGCATCCTTGGAGTGCCTCAACTGTACTACAAGTGACAGCTGTCGGCGAGGGATCGCAAATCCGCTGTAAGCCCTGATGATTACATTGTTTTGGACGCAGACAATAAAGAAACCAAGAAGCGACTGACAACCCTTCCATGATTGATGACTGATGACACGCTGTCATGTCCAGTTCTAGCATTGCTTCCCGGTCCCAAGGGGGTTACAATGCCCGAAGTCAACAGCGGGGCGAGGACGCCGATTCCGATTCCGATTTCGATTCCGCTTCCTCCCATTCCTAGTGCCATTCAACAGCTTAGGGAAATTTACATACAGCCGTAACCAACATGATGCACCCTTGAGGTGCGGCTTGGGTTTCGCTTCCACTCCGTTGTGCATAATAATGCATTTCACGGCGGGACACCACCCCGAAAAAAACCAAATGAACGGGCAAAGTGGGCGTTGTAATGTTGACACTGTAATTTACGCATTTCACCTTTTCTTTTTGGGCGCTTTAACGGATTTGCATCCAGCTTAAATGCCAAAGGGCTGAACTATGGTAATTTGATATGTACATACATATGCATGTGGAATGTGCTGGCTGCTGGCGACGGGCAAGCACTCGTACAGTTGTGCCTTCGCTGCTCTGAGATGTTAGTGTAACAGAATTCTGTTACTAACAGCCGGAGCGGCCCAATTAAGTGTTACAACTTGCCACTTCCCACGACATTTTCTTACAATTTACCCATAACAAATTGCCTCTTGGAATAACGAGCACCCACAAATGGAGCGTTCTCATTGAACTTCGACTTTTCTTCATTAGTCAAAGAGGCTAGACAGCTGCTCAACTCAAGTGCCGATTCCCAGATAACGAAACATTAATTTACTTTGTCATGCACTCAATTCACGAAGGTAATTGAAACTTTTTGAACAACCCGCGGATGGCAACAGCAGCCGCAACAG
Organism: Drosophila miranda; assembly: GCF_003369915.1. NCBI lineage: Eukaryota > Metazoa > Arthropoda > Insecta > Diptera > Drosophilidae > Drosophila > Drosophila miranda. Next base: position 15,444,113 of record NC_046676.1, read on the forward strand.
CTAGAGGGCGCTATGTTTATGTACTGCTTTTGCCACGCGCGTCACTCAAGCCTCTTTAGCTCAGTGGCAGAGCACTGGTCTTGTAAACCAGGGGTCGTGAGTTCAATCCTCACAGGAGGCAATTACGAAAAATTTGTACACATTTCTTTTTAATATTTTAAAATATTTAATTTTTAAATATTATATGTTAAGATAAAAAAAACTGTATGGAAAATCTGGAATGCTGTTTTTATAAATTATATTTTCCCTTCGGTCCTCAGTAGATCGACCACATATTCATATTCTACATATAATCAAACATTCGACTAATTGAAGTGATCTTACCTTTAATTTGTAGCTTTTGAGTCGTTAATATAGATTAAATAAAAATTAAATATATCTACAAAATATTTGAAAAGATTCATAAAATGTAGATAATTCTTGCCTCCTGTGAGGATTGAACTCACGACCCCTGGTTTACAAGACCAGTGCTCTACCACTGAGCTAAAGAGGCGAACAACCTGATCGCCCCATATAACCCAGTTCATTTGGAGGCATTTATGCTGGATGGTTATCTTATTTTTCCCCAAATTGGAGAGAACTTTTAATCAATTCTGAAAGTGTTTTTGTGCCCTATTAATAGCTGACTAATACTCGTATTGGGGTTATTTTTTTTAGATGTTTCTAGAGTCTAGGCGGGCAATTTGTTAGTAAACAAACGAGGATCGCTCTTAGAATGCTTTCTCTCTGCGATCTCTTATTCTCTCCTCTCCCCTCCTGCTCTTTGTTTATTTGGGTTGCGTTCTCTTTGGTCTATTAATAAAAAGCCGAAATGCTGTCTCTATACCACACGTTGTCGTCGTCTCATCCCATTTTCCCGACTTTTCACATTCAGTTTGTCTACAGCTTCTGTGCCGGGAGTACTTTGATACCAAAAACTATTCAAAACTTGCATAATTTGTGACTCTAAAAACTGTCAAAATGAAAACTCCACTCAGCCAGAAGATGGGCTTCTTTGCCGAATACTATCTGAAGCTCAAAGAGCAGGCCGGAGCCACCTGCGAAACGGATATATCCAAGCTATCTGGATTTAGCGAAGACGAGGAGCGCGTGGCCTATGTGGATCAGCTGGCCTGGGTGCAGGCAGGGGATGCCAACCTGCTGGTGAGACCGGAATTCGATGGCAAGAGTGCCCCCCTGGCCACGGAGATCAAGGAACGGGCCACGGCTGCCTTCAAGGGGAAGAAATGGCTGGAGGCAATGGTGCTCTATACCAGGAGCTATATGTCATTGCCTAATGAGAATGGTGAGATGTTCCTAAAATGGTTTAAAATTAATTGTAATACATATGTGCGTGTTTCTGGTATCGAACAGTTGCTGAGATCCGTATTGTGCTGGCCAATCGGTCTGCCACTCTGTACCACATGCAGAAATATAAGTAAGGTTATAGAAAATGTGGACTTCTCCACAGGTAAGAGAATTATTCTGACTTATTTCCAGGGAGTGCCTGATCGATATCCGAAGAGCCATCGACCTGGGCTACCCCAAGGATTTGATCTACAAGCTGTACGAGCGACGCGCTCGATGCCACATGGCCCTCAAGGACTATCCCCATACGATTGAAGCCTTCAAGTGAGCTCAAACTATCAGCTGGCCTGCTATGCCCCACTCTACCATTCACATTTACCTTTCACCTAGAAAGTGCATTACAGCCATGGACGACTCCGCACTCACATCCGACAAGAAATCCAAACTAAATCTGGATGCCATGACTATGATCAAAATGCTGCTGCAAGATCCTCGCACGGCTAAGCAGGCGGCCAAGCAACAGAAGCAGAAGATCACCCTCGACCAGGCTACAGCTCTGCCGGCGGAGAAGGAGTATGTGAGTCCCCTGGTGAGGATTGATCGCAGCCCGCAGGAGGGACGCTTTGCCCGGGCCGCTGCGGATGTGAAGGCCGGCGAGGAGCTGCTCGTCGAGCGGCCGTTTGTGTCCGTCCTACTGGAGAAATTCGCCAAGAGCCATTGCGAGAACTGCTTTGTGCGGTGAGATGGTTGGAGAAGCTAATAGAGATCTTCTGATTACATGTATTCCCCTCCAGGAGTGTGGTTCCTGTGGCTTGTCCTCGCTGTGCCGATGTCATATACTGCTCGGAACAGTGTCGGGACGAAGCTGCCAAGAAGTACCATAAATATGAGTGTGGCATCGTGCCCACCATTTGGCGATCGGGTGCCTCCATCAACAATCACATTGCGCTGAGGATCTTTGCCAGCAAGCCCATGGAATACTTTCTGCAATTGAAGCCCACTATTGATAAGGAACTCTCGCCAGAGGAGCTGCTAAGGTGAGTCCAATGTGCATTTAACAACGGACTTAAATTCGAAAGCCTTCTCAGTCTCCCCAAGGACGATTTCCGGCGCGTGGCCCAGCTGGAACGGCATCAGAACAAGCGCCCGCCGTCGAACTTCTTCCAGCACGTTCTGATGGCCCGATTCCTGACCAAGTGCCTGCAGGCTTCTGGCTACTTTGGCCCCGAACCCAAGCCGGATCAGGTTCTGGCCATTTGCTCACTGGTGCTGCGCAGTCTGCAGTTCATCCAATTCAACACCCACGAGGTGGCGGAACTGCACAAGTTCAGCTCGACGGGCAGGGAGAAATCCATCTTCATTGGCGGCGCCATCTATCCAACTTTGGCCCTGTTCAATCATTCGTGCGATCCCGGAGTCGTGCGCTACTTCCGGGGCACCACGATCCACATCAATAGTGTGCGGCCCATCGAGGCAGGCCTCCCCATTAACGAGAACTACGGACCGATCTACACGCAGGATAAGCGTGAGGAGCGCCAGGCCAAGATGAAGGAGTTGTACTGGTTCGAGTGCTGCTGCGATGCTTGCATCGACAACTGGCCCCTGTTCGAGGACCTGCCCCGGGACGTGATCCGTTTCCGCTGCGAGGCACCTAACAATTGTGCGGCCGTAATCGAGGTGCCCCCCAGCTGCAATGACTTTATGGTCAAGTGCGTGACCTGCGGTGAGGTGACCAATATCCTGAAGGGACTCAAGGTAATGCAGGACACGGAAATGATGACACGCACAGGCAAACGGCTCTACGAGACCGGGGACTATGCCAAGGCGCTGCAAAAGTTCATCGACCTAATCCGAATCATGTACGATGTGCTGGCCCCACCGTTCCCCGATTTCTGTGAGAGCCAGCAGCATCTGAAGGACTGCTTCCTCAACCTAGGCAATGTGTACAATCTGGATTGATTCGAAGCTGCTGCCCCTCAATTACTTTGATTACTATTTCTGTTCGAAATGTTTATTACAAACGTGTTTTACTCGAAATGTTACAGCAGATGTTTCCTTAGGGTTTCCCCTAGTAGTAGCCACAGCGCCCACGATGGATTTTACTGCACCCGGCCACATTGCGGTGGGCGAAGTAGCAGCAGCGATAGCAGCTTATCGTCGACCGCCAGCCCCAAGCTGCAAATTGAAACGCAAACAGAGTGAAAAAATGACCTCAAACCCACTCTCTCTCAATATTTAATCTGGACAAGATACTTACGTCCACATCCCCCGTTCCGATAGCCGTAATCCCTCTGATCTCTCAGATAGCATCTCTCAGCCGGCTCGTTCAAGATCCAAGGATTTTTGGTGGTGGAAGTAGGTCGATTGCTGATTGTGGGTGGTGCGTATGGTGGTATATAAGTCGGAGGATGTGCTTCTGTAGTCGTTGTTGTTTTAGGAGCTTCTGTAGTCGTTGTTGTTTTGGGAGCTTCTGTTGTCGTTGTGGTTTTAGGAGCTTCTGATGTCGTTGTGGTTCTGGGAGCTTCTGTTGTCGTTGTTGTGATCTGATCATTTTTTGTGGTTGTAGGTTCTTCTGTGGATCCTGCACTCATAGCATTTTCAGTGGATGCTGGAGTCGCAGCTTCTTCTGGGGATCCTGCACTCGTAGCTTCTTCTGTGGGTGCTGCAGTCGTATCATCTCCTGTAGGACTGGGCGTCGTAGGTTCTTCTGTGACTACTCCAGTCGTACCTTCTTCAGTGGGCCGTGGAAAATCCACTGGGAACTCGGGCCTTATATCCTGTGCATGAGCACCAGCTAAGAGCACCAGCAGAAGCCCCAGCGAAACCGGAAATTCAAGCGTCAACTGCATTTGAGCGCGTTGTGTTGTCGTGAGCTGATTGCATTCAACTGAAACTGATCGTCAGACCCTCTGAGCTAAGGTAGCTTCAGTCGGAGCTTGCTTGGCCCTCCGTAATGAGTAGACAACAGCGAAAATTACGAGTGCTGAGGGCAGCTCGAGTCGCTGATAAGAGAACACTGCCAGGCGCAACGGGCAATTAGGATGACGAGCACTTTGACCCATTTAATGAAACTTGAATGCTTATTGAATGCCACTTGTATAGAACGGATGTGATTCAGAAGTACCTCACACGTGGGTGGTATCTGGTGACGCATGTCACGCATCTATTTCTTTCAGTGTAGCCTGGCAATTGCTTATCAGAACTTGAGGTGAAATTGACAATTGTGAAGCGCACAAATTGCTTGCGGGTGGCTGAGCACGCGTGCGCAACCCACCTTGTAACACTTTGGTGTTCGTTTTAATCGTTTTCGTTTTCGCTGGCACTGTAACCCGCATAAAGTCAATCAAGGGAACAGACGAGATGTCGATGCCGATGTCGATGGAGGCGAGCGATGACGTACAAAGCTTTTGCTATTGACTCAATACTAGCAATGCCAAGGGAATTCGGTAATGCATTAGTCAATAAACAGATTTGCTTCTCCATAACCAGTAAAACCATAACTTTTTGTGAACTGAACTTGCTTACGCCAGAATAAATAAGCAGGGCTTGGGGAAACCCAGCAGCTTGGTGATAAGATTGGATGATATGGATCATTTTGAAAATATTCATCGATTTCCGTCATTGCAAGTGGGAGAACCCCAGACTAAAACTTAAAAATAATAAGGAGTGATGATTCTCACGATGAAATCGTCTCAATACATTAATATATTCTATTCGAGTGGTTACTGTAAGAACAAACAACCGATTCCAATTGATAATCGAGATTCCCCTGAATGGCAAAAAACCAAACATCTATACCTCTAGACCGTATACAAAAACAGCAAAAACTCCATTACAAAAATGGTTACATTTATTCGAAAGTGTTACCGCGTACAAAGTCGCGTTGGGTTTAGCTAGATCTTCCAAATATATTGGGAATATCAGGAATTCACTGGGGCACATCATGCCGTTGATATTGCATTTGAAATTACATTTAGTTTGTTCTGGTCCGATTTACATTCGGTATTCGTTTATCAAATAAATTACATTTTGAAGTAATTTATAATAGCTGTCATTTCAGTATACTCAAACTACTCGTTCAACGGGAAACGTTCTAATTGGCCACACCAGAAGAATAATTAAGAACTATGCGATCGGGACGTTGTGTCAGATCGGTAGATATTGGTTGTATATAGCTCGTATTCGAGACCTTATTTTCGGTGGCGGAGGGGCATGACAAATATTCGAAACAAACTTGATCACCAAATTTTGTTATTATCCTGTCTCTTAGAACTATGTATTTCTTAGTACTAGCTTTTTACTAATTGCATTTAACACAATGGAGTGAAGAGAGATAATTAGCTCTAACAATAGCAAACAACACTGACTTATTTACAATATATTACGTTGCGTTGCTTTGCGTTACGTTGTGTTGCTTCCCAAAAGCCCCAAAATTTAGGTAACTACAAGCTATGTATACATGGCGGAGACTCTTTTGATTTGATTCTGTTTGTCATGCAGCAGGGCTGCCTGCTCAAGGAGATTCCATAGTTACGACTTAACTAATTGGTCAAACAAAATAAAAAATACACATAGGACTACTTTTTGGTATTGCAAGCACACGTAACTGGGTGTGTAGGTTATGATGCGGTTGGTGTTGGTTGGTTTTTAGCGTCGTTAGCTCCACGAGAGATCATAGCCCTTCCAGTTGGCATTGGGTGCGAGGTGCACGCGTCGTTTGTTGTAGAAAAAGGAAACGATGCCGTGATAAGCAGTGCGTGGCACCCCGCTCTACAAGGAAAGAGAAATCGTTATTAGGGGAATGATCGACCGATCGACTCACCTTGAAGTCATCCATGAGGCCCAGCATCTTGGTTATTCGCTTGTATTGCTCCCGCGTGGTGTATTGGATGCGGACTGGTCCCTCGGCTGCTATCAGGTTGCGACGCAGCTCATCGTACGTGACGATGGGATACGTATAGACACTCTGCACAAAGGTCTTATCATAGTTATCCTAAAAGAGAAGCGAGTTACTATGGCGGTCAGAGAGATAACAATTTACAAACCTTTAGCAAATGGCTCATATTGAGTTTTGTGAACTGCACAAAGTCCTCGCTGAGCTTAATGTGTTTCAGATACTTATCAAAGAACAACCCACTAAAAAGAGAACAAAGAGAAATCAGCCATTGCGGACCGTTTTCCACAATTGTACCGCTTATCTCTTACTTCGATACGCCTATTTTTCCAAAAGTGCGAGTTCTAGATATCTCCGGTCTGATGCACACGCGATGCTTCCGCTGGGCCGGATGACGTATCCAATCATCCCAGAAGCTAGAACAGTTTAGAAGCAATTAGCAATTGGCTGGTGAAGGTATAATTGGTCGACTCACGATTTGGGCCATTTAACTGAAAGCTCGCTCCACAGCTCTTTGGTGAGCATCCAGCCGAGGCCGGGGAAGAAATCGGTGCGATATAGCAAGTCTGGTTTCGAGGCGTCCACAACAGCAGCCTTGCCATTGTCATTCCAAGCGGAGACGCACCACAGACTGGGATCCTGTTTGAGCAATTTGTGTGTGCCTAGGAAATATTCAAAGAAATCTGGCGCCACGTTCAAGTCATCCTCCACAATGATGGCGAAATCGAAACCAACTTTAAAAGTCGTGTTCAGAGCCCAGCCATAGTGTCGGGCTATCTTATAGTAGCCTTTAAACTTCTTCTCCTTGGGCAGGACTTTGATGTCGCTCTGGTCCGGCTGCTCAATGAGGGTGACTTGATTGCCGAAGGATTGGATAACCCCCTTGGTATTCTCATCGCCACAATCCTGCAATTTCCAAGAAAAACGATAACAATGGTTGCCTGCTCAAGTTATGTTTATGTTTGCCTGCTTACCTGGGACACAATAATGGGAAATTGGTCCATGCTGGGACGATATTGAATCAGATTATCGATGCACTTCTTGACCGAAACCCGATTGCAGGCAAAAACCAGCACGGGAAAGACAGGTTCGCCATTGCCCATATATGTTCTCGTTGGTATCGGCGCCGGGGTTTGTTTTGCCACAGGTTGATCCAGCATCTCCCCGGAGATCTCGGCAGCCACTATGCTAATCTGGGGCGTCGAGACCGTCTGTGCTTGGTCATACTTGGTTTTGACCAACTGGAAGAGGTTCTTGGCCATGTCGTGACTTTTCTTGTTCGCATCTCTCGCCTCGACGTTGAGACGGTACATCTGATGCGCTTGAGTCCTGCTCAAATTTACTCCGGTGTTGCGGAGCAGTAGGTAGTAGGTGGCGTAGGTCCACGTAATCAGAAAACCAACTATAAGCAGCACCTTACGCGATCGCATCTTTGGGGGGTTTGGTGGGTGGGCGTTCACTGCACTCCTTGTCTACTGTGCCATTGGCATTAAACTGACGGTCGTCACGCGTTTCGCTTTGCTGTTTAATCGGTGGGTATGGAAGCCCTATGTAGCGGTTGTTTTCGGATTGGTTGAGCCCTCCTTGTTGAGCAGCTGTGTCTAAACAGCGTGTCCAGCATCGGACATTAGCATCTGGCACTGTGCAAGCTGGCTACATTTAATGGCAGACTCATTGCTAACGCCGTGAACTGTCCGCCAGGCTGGCAAAGGTATAATTTATTTTGCCAAATCGAATCGCGGAGTTTACACGTTGTCAGGTGTCACCAGAATTTTATACAGCTCTCACTCCGTTGTTGGAATCAAATTTCTTGTCTGGTTGCCTTTGGTTTCTGGAGCTGGACGTGCTCGCCTCCTACAATTGACAGGTGTTGTGACTGGAATTTCTCGGTTCGCATAGTAAACGGTAAACAAAAATAAACAAACGTCTCAAATAGTGAATGTGAATGTGCTTAGGAGTATTTGAATGGGATATAAAAAGAGGTATGGACAACGGACAAAACGGCCCTGAAAATGGGCCAAATCCGCCCCATTTACTAATATACCTTGAAAACAAAATCGGCTGTTCACTAAAATACGGCGAGGTGAGGTTCATACGAGTCTTTTAGTTTTCATTGGCTGTTTTTTTCTGTTGTCCATACCCCTTTTAATAGACCACTCAAAATGACGACTCATTATTTCGCTGCAAGCTAGGGCTGGAGAAACATCGACGTTGGCAATTGTACCATCGATACCATTAATAATATCGATACCAATAATTGGATGTAACTTCAAAATCCAATTTCATCAATCTATTATCAAAGATATATTTAAGATATATCCATAAGCAGGCTTTTTAAATTTTCGCTCACAAATCGTACTTAGTACGTGTATCATTTATTCCAATAGTTTGCATGTAAATTATTTGGCACATTCACTTTCAAACAATTTCTACTTGGCGCGCACCTGTCGTACCCAGTCGATAGTATCGATAGCCGAACTTGAATCGGGTAAGGCTCTCTTTGAACCGTTAGGCAACAGTGAGTCCCATTCCATACTTTCAAATTATCTATTTTATTTACTGTACTTGGATCGAAATATGGTGAATCTCTATCCTCTTTCGTATTTGTGTTTAATCTATTTCGCTAAAACCTTTTGTTAGACAAGATCCAATAAAAGCAAGTAATTAGAGTAAGCCAGTTAAGTAGAAAATTGATTCATCAATCGTATAAAATTATGTGGGCATCGCTAAGTGTTCTATCTAGCTAGTAATATTCCACGGAATATCAAAATCGAGGAATATGTATAATAGAACTTGATTTCGTCAGTATATTTACGGTATATTTTTAAAATGAGTTGGTATATTTTGTTATATTTCTAAGGGTCGGACGGTATATTTTAACGATAAATCCGCGGTCACACTGGATGTAACTATAAAATCCGGGAGGTAAATAAAAAATATATATTATTACAGCCTCAATCGCTGTATTTGCGAATTATTCAGACTTAAACGTTGGTCGCTGGTGCAGTCGGTGCTGCAGTGCGAAGAACCATGCATGAGGATGACTTGAAAAGTCAATTAACGATTGCGCGGAATGAGATTAACAATTTGAGGTGCGTGCGAAACTTCCTATCCTTTCCGTTGTCAAAGTTCGAGTCTACCAGCGATTGATTTACCTTGACTACGCAGGCAGCAAGTGCGGAACCTACAGCATGTGCAGCGCAAGGACATCGAAACAATAACCCGCCTGCTGAAGGACTTTCGCTGCGAAGGCTGTTCGAGCAAGAATGCCAAGGCCAAGGACGCCACTGACACTGACAAGACGGAGGCGGCGCCCGGGCTTCAGGGTCAGGTGCGTCTGAGCATCAATCACACAATACACACACACACTTTAAATCAATGCTAAACCGTAGGACGTCAATGGCAGTGGGAGCAGCAACAGTAACAGCAATGAGGACTCTGCCCACTTTCGTCCGATTGGCGTAATACGGACTGCCTTTCCGGAGAAGAGAGCCGTGCCGAGGCAATCGGTTGTGGGCAGCCGCCTACGTAGCCTTATCCAGCTTAATGATGGCGTCTTTACCAACCCGGAGCACTCGCTGGAGGGACTGTCTGACTTCTCACACCTGTGGCTGATTTACCACTTCCATCGGAACAATGCCCATCCGAAGGCCAAAGTGGCACCCCCGCGCCTGGGCGGGGAACGAGTAGGAGTTTTCTCCACACGCTCGCCCCACCGACCGTGCCCCATCGGCCTGTCGTTGGTGGAAATAGAGAAAATTGAAAATGCTACCATCAGTTTCTTTGGCACGGACATGGTGGACGGAACACCTGTGCTGGACATCAAGCCGTACATTCCATATTACGATGCGCCAGCCTTGAGCATCGACTCAGGTATGTTAGGCTCATACAAACCTGTACAACCACGATTCTATCCAAATTTTGGCCTCGTGGCAGGTCGAGCCTCAGCTGGTCCGAATGAAACCAGCCTGGACTTTTACGACTCCCGTCAGGAGCCCGATGGCGAAGAGTCCGATCTGGAGCTATACGGTGCCGCTGGCTATGCTGTAAACAGCTCCGATGCGATTCTGCCGCCCCCGAGCGCCGTACGCGTCCCCAACTGGGTGGTGGCCAGCCATCGGTTGAGTGTTTGCTTCAACGAGCACGCCGAGGCCCAGCTGAAGGAGTTGCAGGTCGAGAAACAGTGCATCGTTGAAATCTTGGAGGCGGATCCGCGCTCAGTGTACCTGCGCACAAAATACGGCTCTCAGATCTTCACTTTCCAGCTAAGTGAAGTCACCGTGACGTGCAAGTTCGACGACAAGGCCGCCACAGTGACTGTGGTGCAGGTTCGCCGCAATGAAAATGTGCAAGTGGTCGCACTGGACTGCGATCAGCGCAGTGCTTAAGTTATAGTTGTTTTCCCGGATGGCTTTGCAGGGAGATATGTGTTTAGCTTAAGTATTCCGTGTTTAGGAGCCTTGACGTTTCGATTTTGCTGTAGGACACAAGACATTCTAAAATATATTTATGCTGCTTGTTTCTGAAGTAAAAAATGTGGTTTTTCATATTATTTATTAAGTGCGGAGGCAATCCATTGTTGTTTTAAGGTTTGTGTACAATTAAATTTAACTTTCTTTCAGCACCGCACCAGAATGAGCGAAATGACGTGGAAGGATTTCTTGAGTCAGGCCCAAGAGTTTCTCAAAATTTCCGAGCAGTTAGGTGGTGGCTGGGTGCTGCATGAAAAGGTATGTAGAAATTTTATATTATCGTAGCAATAAATAAAACAATTATCTTCCGTCTAGGACGCCAATGAGCCCAACACGTTCCTCAAGTACAGCCATAAGATTAAATGCCAAGAGTCCAAAGATAGTGATTTTACTCTGATCAATGTGGACTATCACATAGTCTATAGTGTGTCGTATCAAGTGCCCATGCTATTCTTCCAGGCCCATCGATCAGGTATAATCATCAAATAGTCAAATATTCAATTCAGTAAACGACCTTCTTACAGATGGAAGTCTCCTCGACTTGGAGGCCACTTGGCGTGTCTTCATGCCAGACACGGCGTCCAAAGATCTTTATCAGATGCTCACCCAAACAGAGCATCCCGTGCTGTTCCGTCCGTTCATGGCCCTGCACCCGTGTCGCACAGCTGAGGTCCTCGACCAGTTCGGACAGCCGAGTGCCAACCGTGTGCTCACCTTCATCAGCCTTTACGGACCGCATGTGAAGCTGCAACTAGCGAATGCCTACGGACTGAGCAAATGAAATGTATGTCCGGAACTATGTGGATAATTCGTATTTATTTGTGGTTGTTTTAAACATTGATTACAGGAGTATACATGTGTGGATATTATGATGCTTGGGGAGCTCTATATTACAGTTTTACATTCGATTCGCTACCTTTTATACGGTTTGACCTTTTCATTGAATATTCTACATATATATATTAGAGGGCATTCCAGTGCCGCTCCTCTTCTAGGCCATGGCACAAATGAACATCCAAATTGTACAGTAAATAGGGGAACAACTATATATCGGGCTATAGTTATATAAGTTGCACTGATAAATCTACATTTAGCAAGCTTAAATTAAGCACTGCTCAAATGAACTAAGCTTTGTACACCAAGGACTATGCCGCTTATGGGCCGCATTCATCTACTTATGCATTGCATAGATATTATCAATCATAAAAGTATATGTGTGTATTATCTGTAATAGTATCGTAATATGTATTTTACAAGTTCCACTTGTCCTCTCCTCTCGGTTACTTTCACTTGTAATATCAGATAAATGTTACATACTTTCGATCATTTAGATCTGTATATTTAGAGCTAGGCATAGATAGGTATGTAAGTACATATGTATATCCTTAGAGCTAATTGTACTGTACACAAGCTAGACCATACTCGCAGTGGAGAGGCTATGCTTCGGTTCACTAATGTTAGGTCCTTCATTTATAATTAATGTTAACTGGCTACTGTGTGGCATTTGCTGATCCTCGACGCCGAAGCACGAGAGGCCCCGTCTTTCGACGCGACTTCGGCTTCGTGGGCGCGAGGGCATCGCATTGAAAATGTTTGTTTGCAAAATTAAATAGATTTATATGCATATTACTTTACGTCTGCATTTGTAATCCAACGAAATACATGCAATACACGTACACATACATACATACATACATTGATAAGAGTATAACTGCTATTGACTGATTGCGGAACCGTTTAGTGTGGCAATGGCAACAAAAGTAGTTAGCAGCTATGCTGTGGCCGTGTTTCGGGAGAGAGGACTTGGCACTGGCATCAAAACCTTTCGAGTGAAAGAACTGCCTTTGAAAATCGTTTTCTTACCGATGTGAACTTGAGGAACCGATTGAGGACTTTTTGATGGGGTCAGCTGAAAGAGGGCAACGGAAATATTAATTATATTCTTAAGAGGTATTTTTATGTTGCATACATTTTTAAGGCCTATTGGAGTGCTGATCCTCTCTCGTCGATTGCCTTATAAAGATCCCCAGAATCAAAATCTATGGAATATAGATTATCTATTTCGTGTCGCATCTAAAATTCTTACAACATAAACTTGCAGTTTTAAGTGGGTGTCCAACGGATTTTCGAGGCTTATCTGGCTTGTTTGCAATATTTACTGCTGGGTACTTTTAAGATCTAAACATATACCTTAACTATATATACAGTATATATTTCTTGGATAGCTGTGTATGTATACTTGGAATGTTTTTTGTTCTGAATTTATTGGGTGTATAATATTGGGTGGATGTTGTTGGCGTATTTCTGACTAATCTACGAGTATTGTTGTAATAAGTATTAGCATATATGTATGTATATACGATTATATGAAATATTTGACATATTTGAAGTATTATATATCATCTGTTCTTTGTTCTCATCTCAATATATGTACTCTTATATAAAAATTCATTTAAAGCTTCACCATTTAGTTGATATTTGTATATCAAATTACATTTCTTTAAAATAGTTTTATGTACAATAAACAAGATAAAGTAAAAATCAGAAATTCGCCCATCAGTGGTGGTTGCGGAAATACGCCAGAGACCATGATATGTTTCATTTGCGGATCGTAGTCCGATCCAACACGCACCACTGCAGGGGCAGTCCTCTAATGATGACGGAATAAATTACTTAGTACTAGCTATACTCATACAATACACGAGTATCTCCCTATTCTAGGCATAAAATTCGCACTACAATGCTGTTTCTTGTTGTTTCTCTTTGATCTACATGTAGTTTGTTCTGGTTTTGTTGTTGGTTGGTCTCATTTCAGTTGCGTTATTGGACAAGTTTTCGTAATCGTTTTTTAAAGTGGTCTTAAAATATGGTGTAATAAATATATGTGTATATGTATGCAATATACATACACCTAAAGCCTTCATATGGTTAACACTGACGCGTATATATATGTTTGGGGTGCTTCCGATCCCCGCCTGGTATTTACACGGATCCCATCGGAGTGGAATGGATTCGACTGGTTTTGTATATTTGGCTACACTAAGACTAGTAGTAAAGCTCTGCAACTCACTCGACATATAAATACAATACATCATAAGCACATCTATATGTCTGTATATCGAAAGAAAGAATTTTAAGTAAACCAGTAAGTAATCGAGACGAGCCGTTGCTATCTGGGGCTAAAGCTATGTACGCTAGGCTATGTTATGGACGGTGGTGCTCCTAGTCACGATCCGAAATTCATCGTCATCCAGCTCATCGGCTGACTCTGCGGCCTGTCGGCCCATGAAGTCGGTCGATGCGCTGCGCCTGAATCAGCTGCACAGCATATTGAAGAAGCCGCGTCTTCTCTCCGACCTGGCGGCCATCAGCATGGGCACCTGGTTCTTGTGGGTCACCTTAATCTGACAGGGCGGAAAGATACAGTCAATACAGTTTGGATCTTGTTCAGCCTCCGCTCTTACCGTGCAGGGCATCTGCATCCAGGGCTCTCCGTCGATCTGCATGGGAAAGGTCTTTTTGGTCTTGATTATGACCTCACTGCACTGCGCCAGCCGGCGACCGGAGGCGCGCAGACCCGTCCGCACCTGGCCCATGTGCAGACAGTTCTCGAGGCCAATAACTTCGATCAAGCGATCACCGATATCTGCAGTAGACTCCCGCTAGAGATACTCAAAGCAATAGGATCGTATAGGCCCACTTACCCTGTATAGCCACCGAAAGATCCACCGAGTTGAAACTGGTGGCCGAGAACTCCTTGTCGCTGGACTTGAGCTTCTTGCTTTTGCCAAAGGGTCCAGCGCTCTTGCGCATCCGTTTCTGGGACAGGTGCTCACCCCACAGGTTGGAGCCACCGTGGGTGTAGGGGATGTTGAGCAGGGCCACTCCCTGCAGATGGGGCCCGTTGGCAAGGTCCAAGGCCACACCGTCGCACTGTAAATATTGAGCGAAGGTTATGCACTTCCTTTTTCTCCGGTAATCCATTTACAAGTCAGAAGGAGGAAAATTCAATCGGACAGCCCCCTGGATATTCCACCCAATACTCCCGCCCCACTCACCACAATCTCGATGCTCTCGTGGAGATTCTTGCAGGATGCTGCAAACGTCTCAGACGTTGCATATTCGAAGTACCAAAGTTTGTTCTTCATCCGGCTGTTGAATTTGTGCGGATTCTTCTCCCTCTCCAAGTGAAACTTGACGCAGATGGCGGCATCCTGTGGAAATACAATCAGCATTGGAATGGGCTCAGCCAATTACTTTATGATGAAAAGGTCAGCATCGAATCGACATTCACGGTCACGTTCCAAATGCACAGGCAAAGTTGGCAATCTCTCCCACAGAACCAATTAGATGGACGCATCCTCGAGGACAGCCAAGTATAGGAGCCATGTATTCAATAAAAGATAAATATTTCCTGACCAAACAGTAGCAAACGTAGCTAGAATGCATAGACGATGCATAGTCCCAGCCATTAGAGACTCACCCAAAGGAATCTGGCGCATTTCACCTCAAGCCAACAAGCTGACAAGAAAAATGCTAATAATTTTTCCCTTAGAAAAGCAAAAAATTTATGTGAAAAGGGAAAGTTATAAAGGGGCTAGATCAGGGTTCACAAATCGAATAAGTATTTGAGAAACTTTAAGCTCGAAAAGAGATGGTTGCAGGCTTCACCGAAGTGTCAGAGGGCATACTTCGTGCCCGTGACCTGAGGTCCATGTGCAAAAGGTGCATGTTTACTTTATGCAACAGCAGGCATGCTCCAAAAGTGGAAATGGTGGATGGAGCGCGGAGATGCAGCGCGCCCACCCCGACTGCCTCCTATCGGAGAGCACCCCAAAGGGTTTCAGTATTTTAATTGCATATATTCCGTTGCGTGTCCGACTTCCGCCCTGTTACGTATACGTCACGTTGCACCTTCGGTAGGCCCATTTGTTATTCATGTCAAAGTGCGAGTACGAGTACGAGTACGAGCACACAGGGCTCTCTGTTCAGGGCCTTGGCGGAGCCTGCCTGGCTTTCAATTATGGTCTGTTGCTTTCACAGCAAATAAGATTTATTACCGCTCCAGTGCAAATTGAATTGTCAACATGAGCGGGCACGCGTCTGCCTGCCTGGCCACGCTGCAAGCTGAAAAATTGACGAAAACTTTTTAATTAGCTTGCACAGCCTGCCCCAAAAACTGTCACTTTCCGCTTCATGCACGGCCAGGGCGGTAAACTAATTTAGTGACAGCACCAGCTTATTAGCATGCCTCGACCGCACTATACCTATTAGTCAGGCCAGAGCTAAGGAGGAGAGGGTGCTGGTGGACCGAGCGAGCAGGCAATGACAGCTTGTTTGCATTTGGGGGTCGCCCTCGGCAATGTTTGGCACAAATTTTGATTGGCTCTAAATGAGATGAGTTCGAGGGCGGGGCGGTAATGAAATAATTTGTAAACTCAAACGGGAATATCTAGCGGCAAAGACAGGGTCCCTGAAATCCCCCTAAATGCCATTGGGAGGCGCTTCTACTCATAAGATATACAGGCAGGTGAGCATAATGCCCCATAAAATGCACATGAAGCCCGCTATCTCTGCCCGGGATACATAAAACTTGGGCTCAAGTCAAAGTCGCAGCTCTCACAATTACACGTGCTGTGTGGTCTGTGCCTGGGGGTTTCAGCAGGCTTCACAGACGCTGTCAGCTTCATTTCGTCCTCATACCACACCATCTTCCACGTTCTTTTACCCGCTTTTATCATCAACGCACAAGTTGGCGCTCAACGTCAATTGTTTGACGTTAAACCAAAGAGTCAGCGTGAAATACTTTTCATGCTGTATTACCCCAAGAAAGGAGGATGAGGGGGATAAGGTATGGGAGTGATTCCACTCTCCTAGGAAAGCTTCCTCTGTGCGACTTTGGCCACTTGAGTGGGGCACAGGCAGAGACACACTACACTCCTCCTAGACCAGACACATGTACCCGCACATACATAAGTGTTAAATGGATTTCGTGATGGGAGCGGGCTATCTGGTCGGGTCTGACAAGTGAGATCCCAACAGGCACTACAGCACCAGCAATAACATCATTGCCGACAGTTTGCTGTAGACGCCTACTGTTTAAACAGACGCACATCAAGTCATAAATAAACTAACACCCACACACGTTTGATGGGGTTTTTATTTCGGTTTTTGGTGCGGATTTTGTGGGATATTCACGGCACGGCACGGCACGGAGACAGACAGCACAGGACAGGACAAGGCACGCAATTGTGGGGGAGCATTAGGCTGATTTCAGTTGCGCAAGGGAGCGCAAAATGTTTGCACAAAAAGGATTTCAGCCTTAGCCGCCACTTGACAAATGGTGTGACCTTACTGAGCACACACCACCGGGCACACACTCGCAGAGAATCCACCGAACCATATGGGGATTGTACGTATTTACACTCCCGCAAATACGAGACAAATACAGGCGGGACCACGTCTTGGCCGATTTGTACAACATTTCCGCCTTATTTGCCGTTCATTTCATTTCATTTTCGCTCTCGTTTTGCGGACAGGACAGTCTTCTCCGGCTCTAAATTTGTCACTTAACGTTGCTTTATGGCCGCCTTAAATCCTCCCCTGATAAACGAACTGCAGGCGAGTATCTCTGATTTTCTGGAATGCTCATTCCCGCTCCTGGCATTCGTGGCCTTTCATTCCATTCATATCATACTAAATTATTCAAAGGCCAGCCCCCTCATGTGAAACTTTGCAAACTTTTTTCCTTTTTTCTTTCCTCTCATTTCTATTTATTGCCTTCCCAGAGTGTATGTGCGAATGTGCGAGTGTGTGTGGGCGTGCGGGAGTGCGGGAGTTCGAGTGAGGCGTGTTTGTCCCTGGGGCACAATCTGTTACTTTTTCTCGACTTTGCGGTGCTGTGCTTGCCGTTGACTTGAGCAGTCACTAATTTAACACTTGCTGGAAATTATAATGAGACAAGTTTCTTCCGGCTGTGACCTGGCCACAGCTTGGCTGCCTATTAATTTAAACGTTTTCCTCGTTTGGGGAGCCAGTGAGATAGGGATTCTCCGCACTTGGTCTTTCGGCAAAGGAGAGTCTAATATCGTAAAACATGGCATACCTTTTGGGGCCTACTGCGTTGCATGGGAATTGGAATTTTCGATTGGATAAGAGCAAAGAAATAGCACAAATTGCACCTCATCCGGACCGGCACCTGCCTCAACCTCTGCTCACTCCCCTATCAGGAGAATTGGCATTCGAATACAGCGAGGCATCAATGATGCAAATGTGCAGCTGATGACTGTGTGCTTAACTCTTGCCACCTCATTTGCATGCTCTGATGCTGCCTCTGCCTCTGCTACTGTTTCTACTCCCTGTCTATGGTCTGCCTCTGACTCCTCTTATCTGTGGCTCTGTTCGTATTCGTATCTGTAGCTGCCACCTGCCTCTGGGCTGGCATCTGCAATTGCACCGGCACCTGGCCACTTTGCATGCAAAATGTGTTGCAACGTGGCTGGCACACTCTCCTTGACTAATCGGCAGACATAGCTCTAGCTCAGGTGCTCTGGGGGATATGGCAATCGCTCTTCAGCATTCTGCAATTCTTTCGCACCCCGTGCCCCCTTCTAACCATAGCCCCAGTCCCTTTCCGTTCGCTTTATTGGAACGCCATTGTTTGAGTTGATTTTCCTTTCACTCGTTTCTGGCCTTTGGATACGAATGGAACTGAAGCGTATTCCCAGGAAATTTGCATGCCAAAGAGCTTTGCCTTTTCTTTATGGTTTCATTTGCTGCCATTTAGTTCTTGGGTTTGATTTCGAAATATTCCCTCCACTGCTGCCCATCGGTGGAGGAGTAGACTTTCTCGAGTAAGCCGGAAATATGCGGTCTCTTGGCCAGAATGCTGAATAAATGATTAAGTCAATTTATATGAATTATTTAGAAGCGCCTTGTCGTATGTTCCCGCTTTTGTGTTTTGCGAGCCGGGCTAAGGAGCCGTCGGTATACATATTTGCTGTTAATACTATAGCCTTGTGCCACACTAAACTTTCGTTTCGAAACATATTTCCTGGGCCTTTAATTGGAGAGCTATAACTATGGTCCTAGCTGCACAATCAAGTGTCAAATGCAATAGCCATGAAATCCTCATCTAATTATGGTAATGTGAAACCCATTGCTGCCGCAAACAGAAAATGGGAACCGAGATTGTCCCTGGAAATGCTCGGCAAGGCATCTGAAATGTGACCCAAATAGAGCTGACACTAACAAAGACACTGACAGGGATAGTGTCCGCATAGTGTAGGCATAAGTCAAAGCTGGAAATCGGACACGCCGCCCTCACATGGCTCCAACTGGGAAGCAACTGCAGTTGCAGCTGCAACAGATTCATTCAACACACAAAATGGAACTTACCACGCCGACGGAGAAATAATTGTTGATAATATTATACGGCACTGTGCAGTCCTTGTCAGACTGAACTTTGATGGGCTTCTGGGGCATGCTGCATGGGGCATTCGGTGTTGTCGGCGTGATGGGTGTGATGGGTGTTTGCGGTGTGCTGGGGTTCTGGGCCACTCTGCCATTGCCAGTGCTGTTGCTGTTGCTGTTGCTGTTGCTGTTGCAGTTGCCGTCCTCCTCCTCTTCGTTGTCGTCGTCATGGTCCGACAAATCCAATGACAATGTAATTTGCTGTTTAAGGATGTTGTTTTGCTTATTGCGCTGACTGTTATTATCGCTTTGATTATTCCCAAATGATGTTGCTGCTGTTGCTACTTCCTCTCCAGCATCCGATGCCAATTCCTGTTGAAGTTGTTGCTGCTGCTTCTGCTGTTGCTGCTTGTGTTGCAGCAGCAACGTCTCGAGTGATTGCTTTTCTGTTTCATCTGTCCTTCTGGCTGGTATTTGCAGGGTTTCCGCTTCATCTCCAGCTGCATCTCCAGCACCGGGCACCGCCGCGCCATCCGCATCCCCCTCAGCATCCGGCTCCCCTTCCATGGATGGCTGTGGCTGTGGCTGTACATTTCCACCGCTGCTGGTGTTGCTACTGCTGCTCCTGCTGCTCAGCGTGCCCCTCAATGTTGTCCTCATGCTCTTCGATTCGAACGTGGACATTGAAATGCTCTTGGTGGTTGTCGTTTTCATTGTGGCGGTGGTGCTGTCTCCACCTCCATCCTGCTGCCGCTGCTGCTGATGGTACTTCTGCTCCTCCTCCTCCAGCCGGAACTCGGTCGCTGTTGCCATCATAATCGATGTGGCAGATGTGGACGCCGTTGGCTGCTTGCCAACGATGTTGCCGGTGCTGCTGCTGTTGCTCTGGCGCTCAATCTCCTGAATCTCCTCGAAGCGTTCGATCAGCGATTTGTCCACCACAACACTTTGCGACAGCTCAATCACCTTCTGCATGTTCGAGTGCAGCGTCACCTACGGGAAATCGGATGGGGAAAACTTCAGTTAACATTCGGCAGGCAAAACCACGCCACAACCAATTTCCCCAGCTCTCGAAGGGCCACCCCAACGCTCACAAAACATGTTGAAGGCTGGCAGCGTCAGCATTTGACCAGGACCAGGACCAGGACCAGGACCAGGACAAGGCCAACGCCCACTCTTCACGCCCTTCGACCAGGACGAAATTAGTTTGCGTAATCGTTCTGGGAATAGCAAACCCAATCGAATCCTTGCGGTTAGGTGTGCGTGGTAAGCGATTTGTGGTTAATAATTGGATTCTCTGGTCTGCCCACGCGAGCAGCCTCCCACATGCCTCCGATACATATGTGCGGTGTGCGCATACTTCTGGGAATTTGCTGATCGATTTACAACCATCCTTCAGCGGCAGCAGCTCTCCCTCTGGATGTGGGTGGGAGATCTAAGCTTACCTTGGGTCGGAGCTCGTCCGTTGCCGGTGTGTTGGTCACTTCGATGCTCCAGCGATCCAGCATCACGGTGGTGGCACGCTTGATCTTATCCATCAGCTTGGGGATGTTCTCGCCCTCGTAGCCGCCGCCCCAGCGCAGGCAGCGGGCCAGGTCGTTGCCCGTTCCCAACGGAATGACGCCGATGGCAGGTTGAGTGGCCAGCTCGATGGAATCTGCAGGAGGATGGGGCATTGATAACTCATGCCAGACGACCCCAGATGCTTGCACTACTCACCCATGGCCTCGAGCACCCAGCCCACGGTGCCATCGCCGCCGCAGCAGATGACCTTGAAGTTGGGCAGATCCTTGAAGAGCGTGAGGCCTGGCAACGAGAAACGGCGAAAAATCAGCATCAGATAGATCACTTCCGACCGGATACGCACCCTCTTTGGGTCCACCCTTGGACAGGTCGTACACCTGGCGGGGGTTGAGCATGTACTGGAATTTCCGCAGGATGCGATCCCCCTGCCGGCCGCCGCTCTTGGGATTGACGAACACCAGGAGAGGGCAACTCAGCTCGTCCGGCGGCGTAATTTGAAAATGCGTGGCCTGGTGGTGATGCATTTGGGATTTCTGGTTACGATTGCAATTTATAAAACAACAGAAGGCGGGACAGGCAAGGCAAGGGACGCAGCAGCAGTTCCAATCAATTTGTGCAATTTTAAGGGGGAATGCAAATTTCGATGGGTTATGGATTAGTAGCCAATTTTTGGTGTTTCAATGTAAGCCAATTTCTCTTTATGATCTCTCATGGGGAATCCGTGGAAAATCCAGCATCTTCTTACCTTGTGCGCCTGATTGACGGAGCGCTGACGATCCAGTACGGCCGGGCAGATGGCCGTGGGCGGTACAACCAGCTCCGCGTTCTCCCCCAGTGTGCATTCCTTCTTCACCGACGAGGCGCAGCGGTTGTGGAGCTGCCGGAGAGCGAATGAAAAAGTCGGATGGATGGACAAAAATCAAATTAGCCAAAGTGCAAAATAGCCTTAAAATGGCGAAAAAATCCAGGGCCTAGGAGGAAGGACGAAGAGTAAGAGTGTCGCGGACGGAAATGGTAAGCTCTTAAATTCAATTTCCACTTCATTGCTGGCCAAGTGGAATGGAGTGGGCGATTGGGGGAGTGTGGCTGCTCTTAAGTGTTCATTTTTCCCTAATGAATCCGATTAAAAGTTTGTTAGCGCGAACCAACGAAAAAATGGTTAATTTCGGCCCGAATGAGATTTATCGCGGATTTCCATTTAAATGCCAATTTTCAGGCAGCAATTTAGGAGTTGCCTTTTTTACTGGACTTACTGGACTTTTGGCTGCCTTTCTGCGGAACATTTCAAATGATTGCATTCGATAATCAAATCATCCGTACAGAAGATTGATTTGGAGTTTCTATTGAAAGTTTGAATCCTTAAGCTCAATTGTATCCACAAAATAACTCAAAAGGTTATAACTTCGTTGACTCAGCTCACCCGATTTGACTAAATTGTAGACAAACTTCTTAGCACGAGAGGACTTTAAGCACATCACACGTATCTCTACCCATGAATCCCTATAACATTCTTAGATATTGGCTGTCAGAATGTTTGGCAACTGTTTGGCTTACGAAGAATTTGCAGATGCAGCAGCATCTGAGGAGGAAGTTTCCTGGCATTCGTTTGGGCTGCTGTTCCTGCCGGTCCTGTTCCTGTTTCCTTCGCTGTGGAACTAACAAATTCTGCATTTTCTCCGCTGTACATGTCAAAGACACAGAACATAGTTGGTAGTACACCGCTCCCATAGAGCGTGTGGCAAGAGTGTGGCATGCAGCAGAAGCAGCAGAACAATTTGCTCGAGACGTGACAATTTGCCAGCCATAACGAAGCTGCCAGCTCATGTGTGTGGCTGCTGGATGTGGTTCCGTCGCTGGATACGGCGTATTGTGGCTTACGGGTCTGTGTATGGGTCCTTTTCGTAGCTGGAATCACAGCTTTCATAAAGAAAGACAGAGTGCTGTGGCAAAATAATTTGAATTTTTAGTTTTTTCTATCCCGGAATCCCAGAACAATGCAGGCACTCTCGTGTTAGGGCCACGGTAACTCGTTTAGCCCTGATTTACTCCTGTTCCGCCCCACACAAATCCGATTAGTTTTCATTTGGCACGCACTCTAAATGCAATACCTCTATCCTATGCGGTAGGGGCACCAAAGTCAAAGGGCACTCGAAAGCAAACTCAATCTACGCGGGTCCGTACTCACCATCATGTGGCACCAGCGGCAGGTGAGGCCTGTGATCCCGTGGTAGGCCTTAATGCGCTTGCGGCACTTCGAACAGCGTCCGTAGCAGTTGCCCTCCACCCAGTGGTGCAGCAGGTCCCCGCCGCACTTAGGCTTTTTCGACTTCACGTATGTGTTGATGCAGGAAGCTGGGGCATGCTGCACGCATCGCTCGTGGACCGTGTATTTGCACACTGTTGGGAGAGAGTGTAAATTCCATCAACGGAATAGCTAAAAGCACAATTTCTGTTGGTCAACTGGAGAGTGCCACCAGCACCAGTCAAAGCAGTTTGATATGTGGCTCTGATGTTGCAGGTTTGTTTGGGAATATTTTGAATAAAGTTTTTGTTCTTCTACCAATACTAGCTAGCCCTTTGTTCAAAGTTCCCGCGAACGAGTGTAATGTTAAAGCTGTAAAGTTTCATCTGTTTATCTGTAGGAATTGAAAACTTTATCCCCAAAAGACGGCTCGCGGCTGCTCTGAGTCGCGGACTGTCAGGGTCAGTCGGACCATTCTGAATCAAATTTATGCAAAACGGTCTCTAATCTTGAAATGGTTGAGTGCCATTTGAAACGCACAAGCTATCAGATGGAGCCCAGGTATGTTGTCGATAGACATTCTGCACTGGAGCAGACAATTTCCTCAAGGCAGATCGAAAACAGTGACGGAGGGAGGGATACTTACACACACAGCAGAGACCCTTCTTTCCCAGGCCCACCAGCATGTTGAGGCACAGGTTGCAGTAAGCCGGCTTGCTGAAGTGCTTCAAGCGCCACACGTGAATGCCGTCCTCCTTGAGTGTGGTGCTGTCGACACCTGCATCGGAATGGAGACGGAGACACATAGAAAGAGAGGTTGAAAAGTTGTCACTTTGCATGAGCGTGCAACGGAGTACGAGGCTCGAGTGACGGAGGATGTTTTTATCTTCTCTTATTTTTTTGTGAACGCTGGCAGCTCTGCAAATGACTTGATTATTACGGCAGCAGCCAACCAGCCACAGCCAACCAGCCACAGGGCAGACGGCCGGAGGAGGGGGAGGAGAAGGAAGTGAGGGAGCAGAACACTTGGGAGTAGCAGCTGGCAGATTACCCACCTAGGAGCACGAGGAGTGGAATGGTTGTCATGCCACCCCGCTGCCACTCATCCAGGGAAACGGTGCCATCGGCGTCGTAGTCAATTTCAACCATCATATCTTGCAGTATCTGTAAGTAGAGAACAGAGGATGTTCCGGATTGCAGTGACTCTTAAAGTGGAAGCTGAATAAGCTAATTTTCAAATAAAATATAAAAGATCCCAAGTGGAAGATGAAATCAAAATGTGCTTCTCCAAAGCAAAAGGAAAGGAAACTCCGGAAAATAGATTCGCTAAGCAGAGGAGCCTTGTCGGATCGATTTCGTAGCCTTGTAGCATAAAATATTCTTGGGAGGTTGGCCGACTCTTATACAGAAATGTATTCCACCTCCGAGTCCATTTGCTGTTTCTTGGGGAATTTCATATTCAGCCCGGAAATGAATTTCAGAATTATGCAACTCATTAAGTGCTTTGATTATTTTGTGGCCCTGACGCAAAAAAGCCCCCGATAGTATGGGGAAAGGGCTGATCCCAACATGCCCTACGCCCTTCGCCCTTCGCCCGGCTGAAGCAAGCAAAAATATTTTGATTAAAATATTTTCTGTGTCTGCTTAGAATTTAAAGTATGTTTCGGCAGCCCAGTCGGGAAGTCATGATGGAAAAGAGACTGGAACTTCAACGGTTCTCCCTAGTCTGGGACTACGAGAACGAGGACGAGTACCGTACCCAAAGGAACGGCAGCAAAAACCGGGAAACGGGGGGGAATGGGGAATGGGGAATTGTGCTGGATTCATTCGGCCATAGCCAGGGGTAGTTTGTTAATTGAGTTTTGTGGCGCTTTGACTTTATTTGCGGTCGCAATTCTCCCTCAGCTTTTTTCTTCGCATATTCTTGCTGTTTTTCCTGGCTTTCGCGGCTTAGAGCGTGTTCCATCTACTATTGCTGTTGTTGTGGCTGTTGCTGATGTCGGGGGCAAAACTATTAAGTCGCCTATGTGCTGTCAGTTGTGGCAGCTCCACAAATTTGCGGTTGAAATGGAAACCGAGTCGGGGCAACACAAAGTTGAATGTCCAACAATAAAAGGAAATTAATTTCAAGGGGTTTGTTGCTTTTGTTTCGGTGCTGTTGCAGCTGAAAATGTTGGTAAGTAATTGAAAAAGTTTTATCGAGTGGATTGGGCCATTGAGGAGCGGGTTTTGTAAATCGTGACCACAAAAGAGCTTATCGCACTGGTGGATGGACAAGGAGCGGGGCGGGTGATGTTCGAGTAAGTTGATTGCCAGTGCATTGATTGCGGCAGCAGTTGAGGTAATGCATTTTTAATGTAAAACGGATTTAAAAGGTTCAGGTTCTTCAGTCCGGAAACCGAATCGCAATGGAATGGAGGAAACGGATGACAGGGAATCGTAATCGGAATCGTAATCGTAGTCGGAATCGGAATCAGAATCAGAAGCGCAATACGTCTGGGAAATGAGAGCCAACTTACCGGCCGCAGCTCGCTGACATCCCAGCCGAGGTATTCGGCTACGGCCATCATCTGATTGACAATGGCGTCCATTTCGGCGGTGTCCAGAACTCCATTGCTGTCCGTATCGTACAGCCGGAACATGACTGAAATGAAATGAAATGAAATGCAGTGCAACGCAATGAATAAATGAGTATCGGGGCGAAAGAGCAGGGACCAAGGTCTCACTCACATTCCAGCTTGTCCTCCGGCCGCCCAGCTTCGAGCAGTGATAAATAGCAGACGACATCCTTGAGCGCAACCTTAAGTGTCAGTGGATCAAAATGGGAAAGTTTTCGCGCCAAGAGCTTTATGTCCGCTGCAAAAGAAGGGGAGCATCGAGTGAGTGATACAGTGTGCGGCGAAAGTGTGTGCAAAGTGCATTCATTAAACACTGAGTGATGAAGTGCCTGTCCTGGCCTGTCCAGTCCAGTCCAGTTCCGCCCCTTGTGCAATCGACAGCTGACAGTAAGCTGATGCCGGACCTCATTATGCTAAATGTTAATTGCCGTCACTTGACCAGAAGGATAACAATAATGGGAATGACAATGGCCATGGCTATGGGTTGGCGGCCAGCTCTTAATGAAATCTACGACCAGATTCCAAGTTCAATTTGCTTAGCAATTTAATGTGGAAACTTTCTCGCTAATATTTTGAGCCTGGGATAGCAAAAACTTTTCCCATCTCATGCTCCAAATGCTCCAATTTCGAGGCGCTCAACTTTGCTTCTCGAATCATCATTTACTCTTTTTCTAATCAAATTTCGATATTGATTTTGTGTAGCGAGCATGCGGCAAAGTTAAAGACTTTGTAATTTCAAAATTTACGGAAATCAAAGGGAATTACTCGGAAAATCTGCAAGGAAGGAAGGTCCCGCACTCTGTCTTTGTGTGAGTGTGTAAATGAATGGCTTCCATCTTTTATAATTTTGACAGGCCATTTGTGAGTGTGTGTGTGTGTGCGCTGCTGCTGTGGATGTTGTAATATATATGATAATACTAATGCAGGAAGGCGGAAAGACGCAGAAATGCGCCATAATTCCTCATAAGCTAGACAAACACCCAAGCAGATCCGGGTGGGAATAAGGGAATACGAGTATCTTTGGCTAATTATGTTTGCTTAATGGCGAAACGTTTGTTGGCAATAAATTAAAATATTTGCATCCACATACATATACAGCAACAAAGTTAATATTTGCCTTTGATATTAATAACTAAATGAGACCCGAAATTTGTCTTGGCCCGAGCGAGGGCTGTGCAAACGAGTGGCAGGATCAATGTCAACTTATTTGCTGGGATACGTTCGAACTAATAAATTTAATTCCCTCGCACACAGATACGAGCAAAAGCAAAGCAAAACTAATCCAATTAGCGCTTTAGGCCAACGCACACACACACACACACACACACACACACACAGAAAGCGGCAAAGTGAAGCCCATGTTGTACTTAATATATAATGCTAATAGGAAATTCCTGCCGCTGCTCCACTTATTCGGCCTGGCGTTTGCCTTTTGCCTTCTGCCCCGAACCTAATATTCGGCCCGGACAATGCCAGCCGAAATGCCGGGAAAAATGCGTGAAACTGTTGGCCAACAGCGACAAAAGGACAAGACGCAAAAAAAAAGAGAGGCAAAAAAAAAATAAAATTTACGTTCATTAATCATTCTTGTACACATTTCAAACGAACCGAAATGAATGAAAGCAAAAAGGGAAACAAAACGAGGCCAGACACCGAACGGAACAAGGGGGGAGCCCCATTTTGAATACCGAAGCCTCAGATACCCTCAAAGATCTACTGTTTCTATGGCACTCATTTTTTCTACGGTTTGTGTGATCAAATTCTCGTATATGTAGGTGTGTTACATATAGCAAAGTTCAGCAAGAAAGATGGAGTACTGAGGGGTACTTTGCAGGAATTTAGACCAGTGGAAATACCGATCCATAATACCTATATTTATGTATGCATTTTGTAAACCCTCATGCCTAATGGCATTGGATATTCTTTCTTCACTGCGTGGCAGACACCTGGTAAAAATCATAGTACCCCCCTGCTGCAAGGATATGAAATGGCAGAGAACAACGAAAAATTACGCTGCATACTTCCAGGCCGCAATTGCGCCCAGAGCCCGCGCTTTGTCTTTGTATGTGTGTCCGTTGGTTGAGTGTGTGTTGGCGAGGTAGTGTGGGTGCGGGTGTCTCGCAATAAATGTTAATTTAACGCAGGCCCGAGCCTCCCATTTTACGAGTAGCGCCAGTGCCCGCGCCAGCGCCAGTTCGTGAAATGCAAAAATGTTTCTAATTGGGCGTTGATTTACGACACGATCCCTGAGACAAGAGAAGTTCCTTGGCTCCATTGTATTGGGGGGGGGAGCTGAGTCCGGATGAGGGTCTGCCTTCCGCCAAGTTCTGTGCCCCGTTCGGTTCCGTGCTCCCTGGTCCCGTGCTCTCTGCTCCTTGCTCCTTGCTCCATAATTTATGAACTCCTGACTTAGCGAAAAGTCCGCGCTGGCTTCCTTCCGCGCTGATGTCTGCTCTAAGGGTCTCGCGGTCCCCTAATTAGCAAGTTCACGAAAAACTTAACTAAGCAAATAAATGTACAGCAACGTGACTGCAGTCCCTGGCCGGCCAATGTTTGTGCACTTTAATTCGGGCAATCGTGAGGCATAGGGTAGCTGCCACTGCATCCACACATCACACGCTGATTGCACAATGGGCGCCTTAATTGGAAAGCGGCTCTCGTCGCCCGCTTGCACATGTTAATCAAAATTTCGCAGGACAAAAGGACAAAAGAAGCGGCGTTCGGGAGGGGGCAAAAGCTAATTAATACTCACTATCAATTTTGCAATTAACGGAATTGCTGCTCTTCTTCGAGGAATTGCGCGACATTTGCGAGTGGTTCGTCTGGGAGTGCGAGGGACTCGAGTCCACGGAGCGGCGGGACGGATTGCTCGCCTGGAACATGCTGGGACCGCTGGCCAGAGGACTGGGCGTCACCGTCAGAATCGGATGAACGCTGCCTGTTGGGAAAGTCACGACAACGGAGTCATACGGATGTCGCCCCCGCTCTGGGACCTACTCACCCGTCTTGCTGGGATCGTGCGAGAGATGTCCGCCCAGCGAGTGCTGTAGCTTGTCGGTGATGCCATGGATTTTATCCACGAAGCTGATGCGTGCCTGGGTCTGGACCTCACCTCCGCCCCCGCCTCCGCTCCCGCCTGCACTGCACTGCGGCATCAGATCCGCAATGCTATTGATGTTCGGAATGGAGCCTAATTACGACCAGGATATGCGAGAGACGGAAAGATGGGAAGCCGAGAGAAATGTTGCGCAATTATTCACAGACACACATGAGACTGCAGATGGGATATGATGGGATGGGAATGGATGTGGGAAGAAGCTCTTACCCTTCGTGTGGGACGTGACGGGTGCACAGGCAGCCGTACTGCTGATGGCGGCCATTTGATTGAGGGCCTTCCCGTGCAGCTGGGCCTGGGTGACAGTCGGCTTGAGGAAGGAAACAAACAAATGCTTGGCCAGGTCCAGCGGCGCCTCGCAGTCGAGGAATGCGTCCAGGAAGCGTTTGAACCCATCGAAATCGATGTCCTGCGAAAGAGTTGAAAAATAAGTTTGGCTCATCCACTGATTTATGGCGGTTCCGGCAACGTCCGTCTCTGCTTCGTTTTGCCCCGCTTTAATAAGCCATTATAGTACACGATTTTTCGATTTTCGGTGGGAGTTTTTCCACCCGTTTTCCCCACACCCCACACCCCTTCCCCAACAACACCAACGCTAGACTCGTATATGTGTATGTATTTTCGCCAAGCCACTCACAAGTGACAAGCTAAAGTGTGTGCAAAACCCTCCAGTCAGGGATTGTCAGTTCTTCCTCGCTGCCTGGCAAATGTTTGCCAGCATCTTCTTTTAGCCAACTTTTACGAGCGGTATCGGGTTGAAAATGTAGTGGAGTGACTGGTGGTGGGAGTGGCAGAGCGGCTGCTTATGCAACATAATATGTTGACGTTGTTAAGGCGAGGAACACTTTGCAGTTGGCTCCAATAAAAGGCTCCCATATCTCATCCTGTTTTATTGTCAAGAGGAGAAGGAGCCCGGGCTATTGCTGGTAACGGAGCGTATGATTAATATTCCCTTCTTGACAGATTCACTGGCGGATCTTCTCTGCCATTTAGCGGAATTTTCTGCAGCAAAGTATTATTTTCTCTTCTGCTCTCAGATTGAAATTTGATGAAAGTTACCACTTTATTATCCCCCCATTGATGTCCATAATAATGCCTAATTTGAGCGGTAATTTTCCCCTACAGCGTGGACAAATATTGCCCAATGTACTCGTGTGCTCTTAGAATTCATAATTCCTTGGCAACCATTTTATTTACATTTGTCCGGCACGCACTTTTACACGCTGAAAAACAAAAGTTCCCATAAATAGGAGCCCTGTCTGTCCGCTTCTGCCGTACGTGCCGGGGAATGTCCCCGAAGGATCTGCCGCCTCTTCTTTATTTGCCATCCGAGGCAAGGTGGGCCAGTTCCAGTACTCAGACTCTGGGCATTGGGCCAGTTGTTATGAATGCAGAACAGAACCTGGACAAATATGGGGATCGGGGCAAATTACGTGTCAACACCACGTGTAATGTCAATACACTGACAGCTGCGTCGCGATGCTGGAATCAGCAACGCCCTGGGAATGGGCAGGGGGTTTTAAGAGTGCCAATGGGGCCTGGATATGGGGATGACATTGATAGACGCCGACTGGCACTGACATTGATAGACGTTTCATTAGCAGGTTGCACACGCACAAAGTCGCTCTCTGGATTTTACAGTCTACAGTCTGTTCCGGGGATAGCTGCTAATCAAGACCCGCAGACAGGGGTATTAAATGCGTAACACGATAATCAGATTAGGGGATACCAGCAGCAATAGAAATAGTAGCGGCTATCCGCTGAAATATCTTCCCTCATTATCAGACCCATCTCATGCTTCTATCCAGCAACGGCTTTCCCTTTTCATCGCTTTAAATTTCGAAACATAAAACAACTTCAATGATGGCTGTGGGCGAAACTGAGAGCCAAAGTGAGTCGAGGTTTTGTTTTACACAGCCACTGTCCTGCTGCCCAGCTTCTGCTGCTGCTGAGCGTCGCTATTATGAGACCAAATACAAGAAAATGGAAATTTATACTCATGTTGGTGGCGGCAACAGCAGCCAGCATCCAGCATCCAGCAACCAGGCGGAGCAGCACGAGCACTAGCTGCTGGTAATAGCAACAATAGGTCCGAAAGCAAACTGGTTGAGGCAGTCGAGCGCAAATGGCAACGACATACCCAAGTGGAGCTACATGGTCACATACGATCCGAAACAAAAGCACACACACACACACACACACACAGTTACACATAAATTACAACACTCTCGCATACAAACACTATAATAATGGCGCGAATTGCGTTAGCAAAATTTATTTAAGCAGCGAACAGGGGAGCCTCTTACTCCTCTCTCTCTCTCTCTCTCTTTGTCTTTCTCTCTCGCTCCCCCACTCTCTTTATTCCCTTCGCTGCTATCTCCATACATGTGACAGTGCGTTGCTATGCGTGAGCGCGTGGCCTAATGAATAAATATTCAAGACCATTTTGGGCGTTCGGTGCGGTGCGGTGCGGTGCGTATGCGTGATATTCATTACATTCCCTAATCACACATACGCACACATGAGCACATGTGCTACATGAGAGATGTTCGGTTCAGGCCATTTGGCACTCAACTCCAGCGAACGGGGACTGGGGACTGGGGACTGGAGAATGGGGGGTTGGAGTGGGAATCTAATCTGTGCTCTGCATTCATTATGCATTGCACACTTTCGAGCATAAATGATGTACACGCCCCTCAGGACGAGCGAAGGAAAGAAGTTCCCCCATGCTATCATGTTACACTTTTATAGAAAGCATTCTTTTGGCAGAACATCTAATGACAGACTGCAATGGCAATCGTTCCAACCTGAGAAAGGACTCTTAATTAACTTAATTGGAACCCACCCACATCGATACCTAAAAACCCGACACCGACTTCGACTTCGCCTTCGACATCGACCTAAGTCCACAGTTGAGGGCGAAAAAACCTGGTCCACACACTCGTAAGCTGCTTTTCCCGTCCCGTACTGACAGCTCAATTCATTTCAGTCGTTGAAATATTTACAGGAATTACATTCGCTCAGGAAAATTCCTAGCAACAGAAGAGGACGGCGGAACAGCAAACAGGGAGCGATGAAAGTCCATGTACAGCTGCAGTGGCAGCCGCGTTGTGAGGCGAATTCCATGTGTTGCAGAGCAAAAATATTCCTTCCGCTTCAATGGCAGCATTCGGGGCGGATCGGGTGGGGCTTTGGGGAGATGAAAACTTAATTATACTTTTTCCAATTCGTTACGCTTCGAAAAGAGAAAAAAACGATGATATACCGGAGCAGATAGCGTAGCTAGAATATCGGGAATTTGGGATTTCGATTGCGGTTTGAACTTGCATATGTTTTTTCACCTTGAACGTATCGGATTCTGCGGGCTATTCAAAGCCATGGAACATGCATGTAGCTAAAAAGGCTCTTTAAATAAATAGTATTGCAATGAAAAATGAGAGTCCCTTCAATGAATGCGAATACAAAAAGTTCCTTTCGGAACACTAAATATTTTATTTCAAAAGTGCTCCAGGAACCTTATGAGACTGCAGCTCTTTATGGTTTTGGGCATCACAGGGGTATCAAGTATTTTTAACCATTCTCGTTCGTACAAAAAACTACAATAGAAATCAAGATGTGTGTCCTTATGTCTCCTCCTCCACAGACTACTGCTCTTCCTGGAAACCCTCTGCAAATTGATGGAATTGCATGCATTTTCAAATTAATTTACTATGTACGAGCCCTCCTGAGTATTCAGTGAGAGGTGGTCCTGGTACAGGGACGAGCTGGAGTCCGGCTCAATGGGATTCGATTTCAAGTCGGAATTCAGCCGTAAACTTGAAAAGTCTGTGATTTATTGTACGTAGAAGGAGATTTACTTTCAATCTTTCACTCTGCCTGTCCCTACCTTGGCCCGTGTCCCGTGTCCCTGGCGAACCACCCCCAGGCCCAAATCCTCTCCATATCCGACATTCAATTGTATATGCTCCACGTCAGTCTGTCTGTCTTGCTGGCAGTCTGTGCGTGTGTCTCCGTCTCCCATCCCCAACTGTGGGCCATTGGAGTTAGTACTCAGATTGGGGATTATAATGTAACCCGAGCTAAATCCCTGACTTGTGTTGCCTTGAGAAGGATGTGCGCACTTCATCGGTGTTGAATTAATTTCAGTTTCGGGGCATGCCACTTACCCCATCTGGTATGCACTTGGGCGTGGCCGAGGGGGCACTGGGCGAGCAAAACTCCCGGAGCACATCCTGCAGCTTGCGTGTGGAATCTGCAAGAGAAACAAACAAGAGAAAATTGTGCAGAGCGTAAGACAAGGATTATGCAAAGTTCCAGTTCCAGTCTCAGTCTCAGTCCCCACTCAAGTGTAACTGCAACTGGGCGAGTGGCACGAAACATGCTCCATGGGCACATGGACTCACGTCAATTGGTCAACTGGCGCCAGTGGAATCGACGACTTAAGTGGGCCCGGTTGGTTTCCAAAGGCGGGACAGAGGATACACGTAGAACGGTAGCGCGTGGCAAGGACAATTAACTAATGGAAAACAAGGTGCGTGTAGGGTAGGAGGAATGCAGGTGGGTAGGAATGTAGGAGTGGGTGTACATGTGGTTGCGTGGCTGTGTGAGTTTGAGTTGCCTGAGAAGCCGCAGCCAAGCAGCCCCTCCTTGGAGTCCACACCACGGGGTGGCCTAAATGTTGCACTCAGGGTTTTATTAACTTAATGAGAGGGAGAGAGCTGTGGTGCGGGTAGCCGCAAGAGTGTCTGCACCGGAGGACTCCACTCACCGGGCTCCCAGCTGCGTGATCCCTGCTTCCCAGCCAGACCAGCTGCTGCTGACAGTTTTGATGGACTCCACCTGCCGCCACCTGCCTCCACCTCATTCCTTGAACGGCACACCAATGTGCACCTGCAGCTCTAGCCAGCCGTGTATGTGGACACGGGGGCTACACCCCCTCGCACCTGGCACGTGGCGTTCCCTTCGGTTTTTCCTCGAAATGTGTTTTTCAAAGATTCTTATTAACGTCAGTGGTCTGACAGAACTGCTTCCAGCTGGCAGGGATTACTGCGCGGCAGGACTACTTCTAAGAGATTGCAGTTCCAAGAACGAAAGCAAACAGCACATGAACCAACAATGCCCTTCCCAGAACCCCACCCTGTCTGTGTCTGCTCTTTCTGCAATATTCTATAATCTATAAGCTCAACGCTCCCATTTGCCATTTCGTTTAATTCCCCCAGACGGACAGCGCAGGGATGCGCATCCCCCTAAAGTAGACTACTTTGCCATGTCAAACAGCTCTGATGCAGTCCTTTCGGACGGGCATCAAACAGTGACAGCCATAACTCAGTGAACCGAGAGAGGCATGTGCATGGGAGGGGGGAGGTGTGTGCAACGGAAAAAATACAGAATGCGTGTAAGAACGCATAAGTATACTCCCTGACGTCGGAAACGCTTCCTTCTTTTCTGTTGCATATATGTACTGTGTACCCTTGATCTCCTTGATTAATGGGTATCGATTTTTAAAAGGTTGCATCGCCTTCTTCTCGAACCGCTGCTCAAGGACAAGCTCTGCTACAGTTTAAGGGTAAGAAATTTGGCTTTAAGCTGAATAGAATGGGTATTGCTGTCAATACCATGCAGGCGAACTTTATTTCTTGACATTTAATTACAATTTTCCTCTGTCTAGGGCATGCATTATGCAAAAATAAGGAGGCAAACCTTTTTTTGTCATTCAGCTGAAATTGACATGCAATCAAGGCAATTACAAGAATTGGTATCTGCTGATTGGCAGCGGCGAAATAAATTAAGTTATTGAGAGAGCATGTGATCGGTTATGGCTTCCATTTACAAAGGGGCAAAGCCATCGGATGTTTCGCCGGAAGGAAATGCATTTTAATTGGTATTGTGTCGGAGTCGGGGTCGGGGCCGGGGGTCGGGGGTCGGGGTCGGGCATATGGTGGGATGATGATGAATGTGACATGGCCAATTGATTGGCTGCGGAACTTACATGAGGCCAACTCCTGCAGCTGCAGGAACTCGCGCGGCGACAATTTATCCCATTTCGTTGGTGCCACGCCAATATTCATGTTGCCTGAAAGTATGCGAATAAATAACAAGTGGTGACAAATTGTAATTTCTATCATAAAATGTCCCGGCAATCAGCCAGAGCACGCATAATTTATTGCATTTGCATTTCGCATTTGCATTTACATTCAAAACTGTATATTCTTTTCACACGCACACGGCTACACGCACACTCTCTCACACGGTTACTCTTGGGTGTGTGTGGATGTGTGTGGGTGTGCGTGGGTGTGTGTGTGTGGTCACGTCGCTCGTTCTGACTGCGGACGTGCCTGTGGGAATCGGGTGGAATCAATACGTTCTGTGTGCGTTGAAAACTAAATTGCTGAAAAATGTTATCTTTCCCACAACTTTCCGCCCCCTCGCCACCCCATTCACTACCCCACTGTGGGTCTTGTCACACTTTCACTTGGCCTGGCAACATCCACCGACTGCTACACACTGGCCATGGGAGAGAGTGCCATTTGACGGCATGGCACACTGTATTGGATCGACCTATAAATCTATATTTATACTAATTATTGGATGGATTATCTTCGAAAGTGTGACAGGAATTTCGCCCATTCCCAGTCCATTAATTGCAGACTGGGATGCCGGGAATACCGAGGAGAGAGCTTCCAGAGGTATGCTGTGAGCTTTTCACCATTTCACCAATGAGATACCATTCGCCCACTGTGCCATCGAGAATTCGCCAATTTTAG
Source organism: Drosophila miranda (assembly GCF_003369915.1). NCBI lineage: Eukaryota > Metazoa > Arthropoda > Insecta > Diptera > Drosophilidae > Drosophila > Drosophila miranda. The sequence continues at coordinate 15,479,441 of NC_046676.1, forward strand.
TTTTCTGCCAGTTCTGCCAGCTGTTTGTCTATCTGCCTCTATCTATGTGGGGGTGTGTCATTTGCCACACATGACACGTCATTATTTCCACCATCATCATCATCATCCGTGGGAGCGGTTGGTTCCTAATGATTAGCATAGCAATTATCATGTTTTGGCTTGATCTGCCGTGGCACCCATCCTCCAGCTCTGTCATGATTGTGACGCCACACAATTTGGCGTATGTCACTTGTCGTCCCACCATTTGATGGGATTCCTTGGCAGTCCAAGGCAGTCTATAGCAAGTCCACATGTAGGGAAATCAAACGCACACACCTGAGCACTTACAGATATAAAAACATAGGTAAAGATCTGCACATAAATATAGATATATGTAGGTATAGGGCATGGGTAATGGAATGGGAATGGAAGAACAGAGTGATGGACAGAAATAACAGAGGTGGAACTGACGGGAATCGTATTTGATATATGCAGATGTACAATATGTACATATATTTGTTGGCTTTTGCTTTTGTTTTTTGACCTTCCCAATTTGCGGAGCGTTTATTTTTACTCTCTTGCCATTTAACGTTTTTATTTATTCATTTCACATGGAATCTTTTTGCTAAGCTTTTGTCTGATGCTATTGCTGTTATATTTAGATTGCTATTATCAACTGATTGGACTAGCTTATCATTTCATCCACTCTCTGCTCCACACTGCCATGTCCATGCCATGCCCTGTTGAAAACCCAGAAAATTCATAATTCACGAGCGATTTCACCGCTCATTGCAGAAATAGTTGTAGTCTTCGAATAGAACTGTTAACAGATACTTAAGCGGGAAGGAACACACAACATCAGACCCACTCCGCCCCGTGGCATTCCTTCCGCCCGCCCCATGCCATGCCATGCCATTATTCACAGCTCATTTGGCATTTATGCCTGGAGCGCGCTAAAAGTTTTTACAATGCTTGGATAATAAACTAATGAAAATGCAAATGAAAATACAAATGAAAATACAAATGAAAATACCAATGGATATACGTATGAAATACTGAGTGAGCATTTATTTCGACCATGGGATACCTGTTACATAGAAACAACACTCTTTAAAGGAAAGTAAGTTAAAGGAAGTTCTTTCTACCTCCAATAGTCCCCGAGATCCAGCTATTATGTGTAATATAATTCATTTCCATGGACATAATACTCTGTATTAAGTATATAGGGTACGCACAGACACGAATATACATGGCGTATGCGTAATCTGAATGTTAATTTCCTTGTTAATGGAGGAGCATGTGGCAATGGATGTGTGGGTTTTCTTTTTTGAAGTCATCATCATAAAAATCTTTCTCGGATGTGGCTCGCTTTCTGCTCTTAATGGTCCTTGGACAACGACAAGAGAACTTCAATAAATTGCCATGGATTTTTTGTCGGTCTTTGTTGGTCAATAATGGATATGTCCTTTCCTTTTTCTTTCTTTCTTTTCATCCATCCATTCATCCATCCATCGCTGGCTACTTAGATAGAATCGAGGAGAGTCGTTCAGACAGAGAGCAAGTTCAACGGACTCTCAAGTGGCGTGCTGTGATTTTTATGCTCTCCACATAAAATATTATTAGATTATGCGACCGCTTCTTTCACTTCTGGCCATGTAAATCGCATACAATGGGCATCAGATCCAGCTCTGATTCAGTTTGTCCTTTTATGAGATTGAATATATGTATATGCGAGCAAGATGCATGCGAACACACATTTATGCGGTTTGCTGCTCTCATTGTTTTAGCCGAAACAAAATTGCCATAAAATCTAGCACATAAATGTCCAACGCAGAGCCATTTTCGTTTCCTTTCGTTTTATGCTTAAAATTTGCTCGCCAAATGATTATTCTTGAGGAGGGATGCTCCCTTGTCTCTGTGGCATGGCAATAATAAAAGTAAATCAAATAAAATAGCAGCATATTGTGATTTTTTATGGCCTTTGGCCTTGTGGCTTTCCCTGTTTAATGGGCCCTCACCATCACTGATGGCTGACCAGCAAAAAAAAAAAATATAATAATTTTTTCCCAGCACATCAATAACGAATATATTTTTTCAAAAGTCCCCCTTGAATTGTAATTAGTTGTTAAAACATGATTTATGATTCCATGGAGGTGTCCCGTATGCAGCAGCCTATCCATTCACATCCGCAAAATACGTATGCATATTAATCGGGCAAATATTGGCGCAGAAATCCATGAATATTTAACCATTGTAAACTCAAATGGATCAATGGAGCATTCTTGTCTCTGCTGGAGCTGGCTATTGGAGCGCTCTTATAATTATTGACACTTCATTTGGCCAGTTGTTGCGAGTATTACCAGTATTTAACAAAGAAATTCTGCCTCGAAGAGGGCGCTTTTTTCAATATAAATGATTGAAGAGCTTTGGTAGAGGAGTTGGATGAATGATTGCAAATCAATTGCTGTCAAAAAGGACACAGAAGGCGGATAAATAAATTATTTGTCTGCAGAACCAGCTCAATTGCTTTTTCAATTCAGTTTCTGTATAAACGTGCATTTATACAGAGCGTATGGAGTGGATACGAATACGATTATGATGCGGAAAAAAACGTAAATATTGATAAAATAAAAACAATATGTTCCCATCGAATTCCGCTTTAATTAAGAACGTTTTTGTCCTTCCGCTGATTTGTTTGGCAAACAGAAAATCACACTCCATGCATAAAATCCAATAAGGAAATCTGGTGCGCTCTTTCCTTTGTCATTCATTCCGCTGAATGCACATATAAACATGGCAGTGGTATTCTTCATTGAATATAAATATGAGTGGGCAAAAGGAATGAACCTGGCATTAGAGCTTATCGTATATGAGGGTCGTACAGTGCCAGGACCCGGAAGATGTTGCTATGGCTACGGAAAGTGGTGTTCCTTGATTTTTTTAATGCAAACATGAGAAGAAATGCTTTGAAAAAGCAAAAGCACTCTTCTCAGAAGTTGGAAACTACACGGCGAGTACTTAGGGATATATTACATAATTATGGATTACGATCCGACTGTCAAAGGAATGTGCCATAAACCAGGTTCAGCCGTCAGCTATTATTCAGCGCTCAAGCCTTTCGTACAGTCTCCATTTGTCGCAGTGTCCGATGTTATTTGGGAGTATCTGAAAACCATCGCCGTCTTGAAAGCCTCTGCAACGAAATGAAGTCCTTCTTCGAAACAGGGGATATTGCAGCTGGGTCATTTAAGGAAGAGTGGAACGAGCGACCCCAAACAATCTTGTTGGCATCTATTTTTGGGGGCATGAAATGCGGTTACAGGCCAACTGGGGTCTAGGGCATGTTGCTTGTGACACTGGGCTTGGGCCTGGGCCGGGGCTTGGGCAGAGGAGACAGCCTGCGGTAAGCTACGGCTTAAACTCTGTCATAAAGTGTCAGCTTAGCACGCCCACGCCCACACCCACACCCATACCCACATCGTCGATGACCATGGCAGCAAATGTCACAACTGGCACCGGACAGGACACGATTGGACAGGACACAACTGGAGCCCGGAGCAATTAAAAGTGTGCATCGACTCGGTGTGGGCGTGGCACTGGAATAAAATGCAATTGTATTTTTCCAGACTTTGACAGAACTGGCGACGACGATGCCTCCTCTTGCACAGGAAGCGCTTCTTAAGCGTCGCGTCGGCTCCTATCGCTTCTCGCTTTGTGCGTCCCACTTCCGCCTGTCAGTGCCAAATGGCAGAGAGGAGAAAGGAAAGGGAAAGTCGCCTGGCACAAAGAAGGGGACCAGAGCGAAGAAAACCTCTCTGTCATTGTTATTTCGCTTCAGTTCTTTAGCCAGAGCTGCAGCCATACGTATACGAGTGTCTATGGAGCTCCTTTATCAAATACTGGTCATGCACAATCAGCTGCCGCAAACGGTGGGGGCGACGGCAGCACGGACTCGATGGAAATGGCAATGGCGACGGCGACGGCGACTGGGGGCACTGACAAAGGAACATGACAACTATTTTTGAACAAGAAAGGACGCATAGTTTTCTGTCTCCGTCTCCGCCTCCGACTGCCTCTCGCCGTCCACTTGACAGCAATTGAATCAAATTTATTGTCTGCATCCGACGCCATGCAGTTTCCACTCATCCTCGGAATCCTCGGAATCCTCGGCACCCTGTGCACCCCAGCTCTTTTGTGAGTCTGGCATGTAGCGTCACGTCCTGTCTTTACGAGGATCAAGTGCACACTGTATGACGGCCAATCGCTTCCAAATGGAAAAATGACAAAATTAAATACAAATGAGATTTGCGCGTGGGTTCCGCCACAAGATTCGCTCCAACAATACGAACCTTCAATAGTCGGAAGATGGAACATCAGTGGCAGTCACGGAAATAGAAATAATGGAGCCAAGAGGCAAAAATTAAACGAACTTGAGTTGGCACTCATGTGATGAAAGACTGCGTACCCTAGGATGCGTGGCTGAGCAGCGTGCTCTCTTTGGTGGATTGAAGAACAGATTTTGAATTAATCGAAAATGGTACCGGAAGATGAGTTTAAGGAGCGATCGAAGAAGGAAACATAAAAGGTAGTTCCTCTCACCCAAGCACAAGTAGAAGAGATACCAAGCTTCAGCCCCCTATCAAGTTGATGGCCTTGAATGGGGGGCAAGCTTTTCGCTCTATTTGCCTTTGTTTGCTTTCAATTTCCTATGGGGCTGGCCGGGAAAAATGCTTTTCACTTGGCCCCACTTCAAACGGGGATTTTCAGAGCGAGAGCTCCAACTGATTTAGACAGTTCTTTCTTTTGTGGATTTGTTTTATGCGGGATTTAATTGTTGTTAATTGGGCGACTAAACAGTTGAACTTGCTTTGTTACGTATTCTCCCGGAGTGGGAATCGGGGAAAAGGGCGGACAGGAGCATGGTGTAGGCCAAAGGGCGAACTTTTAATTTGATTTACGCTCAGACCGCGCCGAGAACGTGCCTTGAATGCGTAATTAATGCTTGCAAAACGCTTTTATGCCAAAAATAAACCTCGCCGCAAAGTCCTCACTCAACAGCGATGCCACGGGCCACAAGGGAAGCTCTGTCCCCGGCAGACCCAAGAGCCAAGACCCAAGACCCGGATAGGATCCTCTTCCTAAGCGATCCAACTGGAACTGTTTCTCCATCTGTTTTTGATGGGCGCCCTGTGCGAAAATATATTTCCGCTTGGGGTTTCTGGAGAGAGAACCTGTGATTCTCCTCCTCCTTCCTTATGTGCGCGCCGTTTGACTTTTCACTTTGATCGACGGCAGACAGCTTTCAAATGGAAATTGATGACGACTACCCCACTTCCTAGGAGTATGCACGGGGAGGTGTGGCTCGTTCGTCTTCATGTTCATGTTCATGGGGTGCCGAAAATAATTTTTAAAACAATAAAAACGGTTTTGTCTTCAATAAACAGAAAGCGTGGCCAGGTCCGCATGTGCCGTATGCTGGAGGCCCACGGATATAAAAATAGGCAGACGGACAAACAAACAAATAGTTAGACGGATGGACAGACAGATGGATGGGCCATGGAGAGGCGTCCGCGTCTTTCGGCGCATATAAAAATACAGAATGATCTTATGGCTAACCTTAGACATTGGCCACACCTGCCAGACCGGCACTGGAAACGGCACTGCCACCGGAGCTCGAAGGCCCATGCAGCCTGACGGTGGCAGACGTGGCAGAGGTGGTTGGGGCAGGGGGGAGGGCGCATCGCCAATCGGAGGCAGGCAACTTGATTGAATTGCCACAATTAGAAAGATTTCCTCAAGATTTTGTTTGGCTTTGTTTCGGTTACGATTTCCTCAGTGGCTGTCATGTCCGCATGTTTACACGGATGTTCCTCCTTTCGGATGCCAAATATTTGATTAATTTCATGGCGAAAATTCAAGAGATATTATTATTCTCCTTAAAGCGGTCTCTGTGCCGTTTCAGATGCTTTCACTGAGACTTGAGGCAAGATGTAAGCCGCTCCCTACATCCGCCGCCCGACACTGAGATATAGAATCATTTCCTATCGATTAGGATTCGTGTTGGGGTTGGGTTTGGGTTGGGGCTGTGGCCTGCAGCTACGACAATGGCCGCACTTACAACTAACAAACTGAAATAGCAAAAGCTTTTTGGCTGCCCCAAATTACAGGCGCACACAGAGAGATAGACTCACAGAAAAGGCGTATAAATCTGTGCGGCACAAGTATCTCGTAACCGGGTGTGGAGTGTATAGCACTCATCACCCCCGGTCCGGGGTTCGGGTACGGGGTACGGGGTTCGGTACGGCGACCGTAGCGCTCTCTGACGTCAGAGCCAGTTTCGACCGCATCGAAAATGGCCATTGAAATGTTACGTCGCCGCTGACGTTGACGTCGATTTGTCTCATGTATGTGTGTGAGTGTGCGAATGAATGAGTGCTGAGTGCCGGGAGTGTACGAGTGAGTGGTGTGGTTGGTGTGGTGTGGTGTGGTGCGAGTGCGAGTGTGAGTGTGGGCTGTAAGTGTGAGTAGTGTTTGGGCAGTGGTTCAGTTTATTGACATTCTACGGTGGGATTTTGTATTTGCTTTTGGACAGGCGGAAGGCCGAGTGGAATAAATGAACAATTGATGTTGCTTCACCTCACAATTTTCGGAAGCCTGGAAAGAATCTCGGATCCCTTAAGAGTGCAAAGTGCATCACATATGTATGTATGTACGTCTAATCATTGGCTACGCCCAAAGGAATGCAAGTAAATTTTCCACTCGTTTGTTGCCCTGGGTGACAGAAGCATCATATGAGTAGCAAATAAATAATGAATGAATGGCAGAGACACATGTAACATATTTCGACAGCACTCGAAAGTCGGATAAATCAAAGACATGACAAAATATTGAAGGTATTTTGTCGCCTAATTGGAGTGCCACGCGCCGTCAAAGACAAAACCGAATCCAAATCGAAGCCAGAAGAAGACACACCCGGCGGGCCACATGTATACCATCCATCCATTTGGCCAAATACATACATACTCATGTATGTCAATGAATCGGCATTGGTTCTGGGAACCACAGAATTGACTGCTAAGTATTTGGCCACAGGATCCGGTACAGTGAGCTCAAGAGAGACCTTGGAACCAGTAACATTGTTGTTTTCTTAAATTATATATCCCTACCATAATCAGGCCTTACCTCACTTTATTCTTTGACAATCGAGCCTTCGTATTATAACGAGAATCGCTTCTGAATGGCTCTGCCCCAAGTCTGATACACTGATAAAAAGAATGACCTTTAATTGTTGAATTCGAGTTTGCAGGAGCTGGCCATAGGTTTTCCATTTTTTCAGTGTCTATTCGTATGCCCTGATGTTTTGTCAGTGCAGGAGCCACCAGCACTCTGCGGATGTGTGAATGTTATTGCCACACACAAAGGATGGCTGTCAGGCGCCATTATCACATGTTGCCGTCACTTTGTGAGCGGCGTGGTCGTTGTCGATGTCGTGGCTGTTGTGTTCGTAATGCACAGATATGCCAAAGGTCCCTTGTCCGAGTCCTTATCCTTATGCGCACGCATATCCGGATCCTATCCGCACTCACATTCGGACATATGCAAATGTCCCAATGGCCAAATGGCCAAATGGCCAAATGGCAAATGGTGAAAAGCAAATGCCAAGGCGGTCAAATCGTTTTCGCACATGAGCCCTATTTGCATCTCATTAACATGGGGGCCAGGCTCTAAAAAGCCGACAGCAAATAATCAAATAATGGACACTTTTGCCACGCGAACACTCACATAGACTCTCACAAAATGGCGTCACCAATGAACGTGTGAGTGTGTGTGTGCTTTCGTGTTTCTGTAGCGCCTTCGGTGCTCCATGTCATTTCTATTTCCGTTTTTCAATATGCCAACAGTGCCAACAAATAATTATTGCACTAAAAATTGTATGCTTCGTTTATTTTTTTATTGTTGTTGTAATCCTGTGTGTATGGACGTTGCCACGCCCCGGGGCACGCCTAATGAGCATGTCCTTCTGTCCATACAATGATTGACATGTGTTTGTATGTGTGTCCACGTATTGGGTAGTGAATGTCAGAAATATTTTGATAAATTGTTTTACGACCATAATTTGTGCAACTTTTATCGCCCTTTTTCTGATGGCTTTCCTATTAGTGTTTTATGTGCCGTAAAAGTAGCCGAACACATACACTCAGAGAAATTTTGATCCCACCGAAACGAGTTTCTTGAAAACGCTTAAGTATTAATTCAAATCATGCCCAATTTAGATGGCCCTTAATATCAGTAATGGACAAGGCTTATAGTAACTGCCAAAAAAAAGCACCAATACAATCCGCCAAACAGTTCAGACTGTTTCCTGTAATATATATTTAATTATTAGTAAATAAGCACGAAAATAAATATGGGGGAGTCCGAACCTACTCGGAACTGAACAACTTTTTCTCAGTGCAGACACAACATTCATCATTATGCTGATAGTTGATAGAAGTGGCAACAAAATTGAATTAAATTATTTAGACGGCATATTCCTGAGAGCCTTACATTTTACGACAGCGCAAACAAGCCCCACAACCGTATTTATTCAACATTCAGCATTCAGTATTCTGTTGTACAGAAAATAATTTATGTTCTGTGCGTAACCTTTTGGGGGCCCGCGGCAAACAGGCACTGGGGTGACGAGCGGGTTAGGCCCGTCCCAGACAGACTGGGTGACTGTTTACACTGCCGTGATGAGCCCCAAACATGGTCCCCGAAAGAGCCAGACGAATTATTTGGCTATTTATACGAATGCGAGTATGTTTACATACCTTTCGGGTGCTTCTTCTGCGTGGCTCTAAGGAAGAGGGAAGATAGGAGCCAGAGGAGCAGGAGAGGAGCTCCTCCGAGTCAGTTGGGGGATCAGCAGGGTCCACTCGTCGGCCGGGGCTAGTGCATTCTGCAAAGAGATTAAGGCGGAGAAACTCATTCACTTTGAACGGAAGTTGTGGGGGAATTCTGCTTAGCAAATACGAATACATATGCGTATACGTATATTTATATAGTCGAAAGATAATGCTCCGACCTTCTTGGGGCTGGCCAAACGTTATGCTGTATGGCAGCAAACAAAGCCCGTAAATATTGTTCTTCAAACTCTTGACTTTCGCTGCTGGAATTAGACATAAGCCACTTGTGAAATAAGGCTTAAAATTGAGGTGAACAAGGTATTTAATTTTGAAAATTAATGGAATAATGGAATAATTTATTCAATTTGGGGTTTACTTGGGATAAAAAGCACACAGAACACACAATAAGTTAAGCCACCTCCTTGCATGTGAGTCCTTTCTGTTTCTATTCCCCATTTGTCCAATATATTTATTTTAATATCTAGTTCCTTTCACAGCTTCCGCCTCAGCTCATTTCCCACTGTAATTGAGTGCCATCCACAATGCGAAAGGCAAACTTTTTCTCCGGCAACGGAAAAGAATTCCAGCAGCCAACGGAATATGTATGGGAAAAGGTAAAATATGAAGGGACACTCGCAAAAATGGGGTAGAAGGTTACCAAAGATTGTTTTCCATAGTACGAAAAACGGGATGGGATCTTACAAAATGCAGCATTTAATAGTGCAAATTTTATGTTCTCCTCAAAATTATTCCCCTAATTCATTCGATTATAGGACTTGCCTTTATGCCCCACTCTTTCTTCAGTGTACGTTTCATGTCTGTACATCAACATGTGCATTTTGGACGGCGGTTGAAGGATGAACTTTTGTGGCTCGGTCCCCTTAGGAAAACATATGTTTTCGAAAATGAAAAACTGCCCGGCAAACTAAATACATACATATACATATGTAGACGAGGAAAGAAGAGAAGTTTGCGAAAATAATTTGCTTGTTTTTGAATGTGGGAAATTGAAATCACTTTCGGCTTCCCCCAACTAAGCAACTGATCAAATTAAGAGGATAGAATTTTAATGAAGTTCAACAAGAAGCTCGTTTGCAGCACAGGGCGTATGAGTAATGCATCAAATGTTTGCCTTCAAGCAGGGGGGGAGCGTGGCGCACTTGGTCACATAAATATTGATCGAGCGAGGGTGGAGCCCTCCACATCCACATCCACTTGCAGATAAGTCTCTCCCATTAAATGCTCGTTAGTACTGGTACTCTCCAGGAGTCCCACTCTCTACCCTTCTCTGTCACCATGGCTATCGCCATCTCTATCTGTGGTCGCTCTGAGCAATGCAAATTATCAGTCGGCGCTCCTCTAATCAGCACACGGCAAACAAAAAACTGACATGAATGAAATTTACAGGGAACGAAAACGAGAAAGGCAGTAGCTTTGCTTGAATTTTCTTGTTTACTGGAGGGGCTTTCGTGAGTTTTTTTCGTATATCTTTCCACACCGCAGGCAAAGCAAAGTAAACCACGATACAGTGCCACGCCCGTGGGCAAAGTTCTTGCCTCACTTACAGATTCGCGTGCCACACAGTCAAACTGGCACGCACCCTCTTTCAGATACAGTGAAGGTTCTGTTCTGCCCTTCGTATATTCGGGATTCTTGGGATCTGTGTTACATTTTTTCCGTCGAGCTCTTCGTGCGGCTATTTTCGTTGGCACTTTGTTTGCTTAGCGGGCTGCTCTGCGGCTTATCACATAATTTGAATAAAGTAGCTGCAATCTTGTGTCAGTTTATCGCAAATTAGACCGACAACGAACAGCGATCCAGATAAACACATCAACATCAGCCGCAGCCACAGCCGCAACAGCAGCCGCACTAGCAAAGTGCCCCAAAGGGGGAAGTGGAGTGGGTGCGGTGTAGGAGATTCAGTTGAATGTAATTTGATTTGCCACAGGACTACACATTTGCAGTCGTCTCCAACCGAACGAAAACTTTTAATGTTTTATGAATCAAGCATACGCGGTGGTGTCTGTAGTTTTAGCTGAGATTTTGCTTAATTAAAAATGATTTTCCATGGAAAAGTAGCTCTTCAAATATATCTTGTCTGCTTACAAGGTTTGATTTTCCGTGGAAAAGGCCAACGAAACCAAAACCATTAAAGCTAAGCAAATCCCGGGGTTTGTGATATTTCGCTGAATTCAGTGGGCCAAATGGGAGTTAAAATGGACCATACGCTGTGGTGTTTATTGTCTGAGGTAACACTATAATTTGATTTCCCTTGGAAAAGTGTCCATTAACCAAGAGCAAGCTATAAACTTTGAAAGCCAGCATACGCCATGGTAGCCTTTTCACTTCCATCACGGCGAACACGTCGTGGTGTCTGCAGTTCTTTTTTTCGATTTCCATCACGCTGAAAAATACCTTTTAATGCCGGAAAATCGAATTATGCATGTGTGCGAAAAGTGACGAGGAAAGGGGCACAGTGCAAAGGTTGCAACGATGGATGGGCAAATATAATTGAATTAGTCGCAAATTGCAGGACGTGCATCTTGCTCTGCCTGCCGGCACCTGTCTGCTCTCGTTTTCCGTATTCCGTTTCCCTGTTTCTCAAACCTCTTCACATCTATCCCGACCGTTGGGGGGTGTTGAGTAAATTTCTTGACACTTTTAATTATGCAAATTGACTAACACTCTGACAAAGACCACCTCCCGTTCGGCGGATGAAAGACATCCCCCGAACAGATCGCCATGGAAATGCTTTTGGGCAGCTTTCCATCAATCTACCCATCAAAAAATGTGAATAATTAGCCGAATGAAACTGTTCACTATGGGAAATAAACACATCCAAAACGATTTAAGGCATATAGAAAACGAATATAAACCCGACAGGGGAGCATCATAAATTTACTGAGAATGGAAATGGAAATGGGCCGGTCTGGCCGGGACGGGAGCTGGGTAGGGTAGGGGGCTAAAGACTGCCCAAAGACGCAATCGGAATTTCCACGAAAGGCGTTTAATTGGAAAGCAGTTTTTGCCCTCTGGCCATCGAGTATGAACAGCAAGATCAAATCAAATATTTGGCGGCACACGAATCTGCTGCCGTCTCACTGACTGATTGACTATCCGGCGGACTGACTGTCGGCTGTCTGTGTGTGTCGGAAAATTGTTGAATATTTCCCCACAGTCGTACCACAGAGATCTGCTTGTGACTGTGGAAATTTATTTGCTGCTTAACGGAATGCACTGGCCAGGTTAATAAATAGCTTGACGCGGCCCCTGAATATTTATTGAAATTTCCCCCCGTCCCCCTGACATTCTCAATTCCTTTTTGCTGGTGCTCTGTTCTGTTTTGTTGTACTTTATGTCATAATTTTCCTGGCTTTTCCAATGGCTTTTCTGGCCCAATGTTTACTCTGTTGCTTAATGCTCTTTTGGCTGTTCAGAGTCTGAAGAAATGGGTGTACGTGTTGGGGATTGCTGCGGCACAAAATTTACATATTCGGGGTGGGGTCCTCCCCCTCTGCCAGGGGGTTAATTTTCTTACCTCTGGCTGTTGGCTTTTTCTCTTGTTGCTGCCGCTGTTATTGCTGCTTTTATTTAAATTATTATTGCAGCATGCTGCTTACACTTATGGCCGCTACTGTATCTCTTTTCATACGTTTTTCTAGCATATTTTGCTGCGCAGTTCTTTTCGTGTAACAACAATGTATTCACGTTAATTTACGGCACATGGCAAATGTTTAACAGATTTTGTTTCAACTAATTTCGGGCCTGTAATTTATGTCACATATTTTTGCACATTTAAAGCGTTCTTCTTGATCAAGCACACGCGCACTTTGCATTGCATGTGTTTCTTTTGATTTACTCTGTTTGTTTTTTTTGTTTTTATTATTTCTACATTTACTAAAAAAATATATTTGTTTCTCGTGTACTATTAATGTTTTATTAACTCTTTTGCTGGTGCTTTTGTTGTTGGCTCTGGGGAGAAATGGGACTTTTTGGGGCAGGAGCTTTTGTCTGGGTTGCTTTCGCCGGCAGTGCCACTTTCGAACGGAGCGTTTGGATGCCACTGTGGCGCCTTTTATACTCAGGCGAGGTCTCGCTCTCGCTTTTCGCTCTCTTTGGCTCTCTTTCACTTTGTGGATTTCGTTTTGGCTGTGCGGGAGAACAGGCGTCCCACCCATTGTTATCAGGTTGCTGCTGCTGTTGATGTTGATGTTGCTGTCTCTCGCTCGCTCTCTTTCGCTGCCTCAGCTGTAGTTGCGACTCTCTTTGTGGATGCTGTCTGTGTGGTGGCGTACATGGAAATGGACTGCAGTTTTCTTATCACCAGTTCTGCTTATGCTTATGACGTCACTGAGGAGGCATCAGACTTGAACTCCCATTTTGGTCGAATTGCACGTGTTTAATTCTGTTATTTGTGTGTGTGTGTGTGTGTGTGTGTTTTTACGTGTCTTTGTGTGCGCTTTTCCCATAAATTAGCCAAGGAACAGTTTGTGCTTTTCCTGATTTCTTCTCGGACTATTGTTCTCCCGCTTCTTCCCCAATTTCCGCTCTATGTTTATTTTCACATTTCTCTCAGAAACGCTTTTTGCCTTGGGAATGGGTTCCACCTTGCCCGCCGCCACCGCTGGTCTGCTTGTTCTTGCTGATTGTCTTTGTTATTGTTATACCCTTCCCGCAGAGGGTATCATCTTTTTAGTCCCCTTTTGCAGGCAATCATTTAGGGAAGCAACTCCCTCCATCCATCCATCCATCCGTCAGTTTTCATGGCCGTACAGATATTTTCGGGACACCAAAAAGAGTCCGACTTTAGGGTATCCAATGCTTCGGTCCCCGCTGTTATCCCTTCTTCTTGTTTTGCATTGTTATTGTTGCTGTTCCTTTTACTGCTGCTTTTGCTATTGTTTTTTGTATCATTGTGTGTGTGTATTACATTCTGTAGCTGTGTTGGTGTTGCCCTCGTTTGCATTTAGCTTTCTGTTGATTTATCTCAAATGGCGCATAACTTGGAGTCCAACCGGGATCCGCTCCATTCCGCTCAGTTCTGCTCCGAAATTTAATATTAATAAATATTTGCAGGATAACTTTCGACGCATACAGTAATGTTCGGTACTATTTAGGATGAAATTAAATTGCACTTCTCTTCAATCGTATAGTAAGGACACAGCCCACGGAATTAGAGTGATTCAAGGCCTAAAATATAGATTCCCTAATCATCTCTAATTCTGATTATATTTTTCTGAGTGTTTCGCTTGCATTTAATTTCCATTATAATATATGTTGCGTGTTGTTTTAGCGATCAAAACAAGGTTTGTTCAAAGCTCTGGTTCCCATCTTGACTTTATCAAAAATCACTAATCGAATTTACATTTAATCGAAGTACTTGCCTATGGAAGGAAGCTCCTCCTCAGTATTCATTTATTTCGAACATTTTCCAGCATCAAAATGTACGCCGTTTTTACGGAGGAGGGAGGAGGCATGAGAGGACTATAGGTTAAGGCAGAACAACCATCGCATAGCTATACCCAGTACTCGTAGACGGCAAGGGTATATTGAAAGCGCCAGAAAGGATGTTCGACCGCATCTAAGTACATTTATCGGTACAAATATCGGCTAGAAGAAATAAATAAATCAACTTTTCAGCTTCTAAACTGTGGAAGCGGGTATTCCATAGTTGGAACATCCTTTACAGGGTTTTCCCTTGTTTTATGTACTTATATACTCTGTTTCGTCTACTCTCCATTCCCATACTACGCCTTAAATTTGCGGCAATTTTTCAGCGTTTTACAGCAGATTGCCACTTCAGGCCGAGCCTCTCCCCACCCTTCTTTCTCTCTACTCTGCCATAGAGATATTCTGTGAATCCACACGCACAGACAAACAAACGCACACTCACACAGCGACTGCCATGCAGGAGTCGTTGCCATTTTATTGTTTCCCTCTTCAGGCAGCCGCCATCTTTCCGCTGGGCCAGAAATTGGATCTGAACTCATCCGAAACCCTACTGCTCTACTGCTGTTCCTCCGTCTGTTTTGGCTCGGCCGTGGCCGGATGGCCGTCTGCTCTGGTTTGGCTTTTATTTTTAGCAGTAGCATAATTTTTTATTGATTGGATTTCAGCGAAAATCACTTCCGGCCATAAATTTGTTATGCAGCCATCGGCTTTTCTCTGACTCTGGCTTTGCCTTTGACTTTCGCCGGCTACCCCCTGCAGAAGGAAACTTTTCATGTTTTTACAAGAATACTTTGCGTTTTGATTTATTTTACGTTTGCGTCAATGTCAATCGAGTTTCGACTTGAAGATGGAGCGGAAGAGCGGAAGAGCGGCATACCGGAAAAGCGGAATGGAGAAACAACGGAACAGCGGGGCGCTTGAAGGGATTGTTTGACTCGAATTTGTTTGTTTAGCTTTCGCTGTGCCTTTGCACTAATGGCTTAAAAGGGGGGGCTTAGAGGGCAAGACGGCAAATGGCCAAGAGTATTGATAAAGAAAATTTGCACACTGTTTGCATTACATTACATTCGTCCGTGTGCGGGCTTGTGTGCGTGTAGCCTTTGGGCAAAATCCAATACAAACACACGAGTATCCATCCCAACAAATTACTGGAAAATGTTATCAAAAAAGGAAGCGCTGCTGCTCCGTAATTTAATATTTCAATCAGGGAGCCTTGAGGTTAATGTCCTGCCCCATCAATGTCCTGGCTGCCAAGCCACGCGGCTTTGGGATAAGCCTTCATAGTGGGGCAGCAGGCAGCGCAAATGAACAGCAAAGACATGTCCATAACAACAGCTGCTGGACTCACACACAAACCCACGAAGAGTCACACATACACACACCAAAGAGAGGAGACTCTGCTAAGAGAACAATGACGTCACAAGCCAAGATAAAAAGAGACGCAGAGAGTAGCCGGAAGTGCGCATGCGTTGGCCAGGACTCGCCGGACTTCCGGCCAGAGCAGCGACCATATGACATCATTGAAAACAAACCTCGGGCTTTGGTAATGAAATTATGCGTTTTTTCTGCAGCTGCTGTCTGAGTGTGTGTGTGTGTGTGTGTTTGTGTGTGTTTGTGTGAGGGTGGGATGGGGAAATAGTTTTTGGCTTCTGATGTGGCGCCTAGCCATTGTGCTGACGTCACCGACCCGACACGACTGTGCACTCGAATGTAAAATTGGCAAATAAATAGGATTTCACTTGAAGCGTTTGTTGCACACCGCACCCTCCTGCACCCTCCTGCTCCTTGGTGTGGCACGAAAGGAAGCCCTGCGCAGACCAGGATGACATAAGACGAGCAACACGCCCAGCGCAATCCTGGAGAGGTGCGGGGTCCAGGTCTAGGTCTCCTAGGGTCACCGCCACCAAAGACAATGATATTTCGATGGTTGGGGCGGCGGCCTAATTGAATCATAAGCCCGTGCAGCACCACTCACCGATTTACGTCAGCTGCAGCGGTTCCTTCAATAATCTCCATTCAAAATAGCCGGAGAGGGATATGAAACCTTAATGTTTGCCCATTTTTTGTGTTATTGTTTTACGCCCCATTACGCTCGCTTTAATGTTGGGTGCTGGGCGAATGTTGCAGCTACTCTCTCCGTAATCCCACAGGAAACCACGGGGCCCCCCCATCCAAGCCATAATTGTGTGACGTCAATGACTGAGTGGCGGTGCTCTGGCATGAAAGACCACTTTTTATAATTTTTTCATCTGTCTGTGTGCGTTAAATAATCCAAGGTGAATCCTCTGTAGTCAAGCCCAAATGGAAATAAAGGCAACCGATTGCCAAAATTCACCCAAACGAAAACACGTCCTTCGGTTGTGAATCAATACCAGGACGACCAGGGATGCTCATCACACAGGAGTACGACACCTTTAAATCACCTCATATTTGAAAACAAAACTGATTGGATGTTGCGGAGCAGGAATACATCTTTTGACCTGTAAATAAATATTTACGCATATATTTAGGCGAGAAACAGGCACAAATAGGTATATATTTTGAAGCCGAAACTTAAGTTAGGGCATATTGTTATTTATGATGCACGTATTTTATTTTTTTCCTTTCTTTAAATCAATATGGAAGATCAACTGTAAATTGGTACCGTTCGCTAATATCAGTAGGACTAATTATTGAATACATTTAACGAGAATTAAAAAAGTTTAAATAAAAAATAATGTTTTTTAATGGTACACTTTTGGTATATTTATGGAAATATTAGACAATTTAAAAGGTATATATTTTGGTAGACTTCTCAGAGCCAGTTTATATTTATTCAACCTGAATTATACACAAATTGTATGTATGCAAGTAAGCATGTAATATATGTATTATTTTTTTTATGTATTTATTATACCCGATACTCAAAATGAGTATTGGGGTATATTAGATTTGTGGTAAAAGTGGATGTGTGTAACGTCCAGAAGGAATCGTTTCCGACCCCATAAGGTATATATATTCTTGATCAGCATCAATAGCCGAGTCGATTGAGCCCTGTCTGTCTGTCCGTCTGTCCGTCCGTCCGTCCGTCCGTCCGTCCGTCCGTCCGTCCGTCCGTCCGTCCGTCCGTCCGTCCGTCCGTCCGTCCCCTTCAGCGCCTAGTGCTCAAAGACTATAAGATCTAGAGCAACGATGTTTTGGATCCAGATTTCTGTGATATGTCACTGCTACAAAAATATTTCAAAACTTCGCCCCGCCCACTTCCGCCCCCACAAAGGACGAAAATCTGTGGCATCCACATTTTTAAAGATACGATAAAACCAAAAACGCAGAATCGTAGAGGATGACTATATGTTCTAGAGTGTAAGATCTCAACCAGATCGTATAATTATTATAGCCAGAATCAAGAAAACAATTTCATTCTTTCTCGCTCTGTCTCTCTCTAACACACAGGTTTCATGGTCGGTTTTGTCAATTGCAAAATATGAGTTCAAGGATCTCAGAACCTATAAGAGCCAGAGCAACCAAATTTGGTATCCACACTCCTGTGATATCCGACCTTGACCGTTTCCTCTCCAAATTTCGAAACACCCCCTTCCGCCCCCGCAAAGGACGAAAATCTGGGGCATCCACAAATCTCAGAGACTATTAAGGCTACAGTAACCAAATTTGGTATCCGCACTTCTGTTAGATCTCACTATAAAACGTATATCTTAGAATTTCGCCCCACCCTTTTCCGCCCCCACAAAGGACGAAAATCTGTTGCATCCACAATATTGCACATTCGAGAAAACTAAAAACGCAGAATCATAGATAATGACCATATCTATCAGATTGCTGAATCTGGATCAGATCAGATCATTTTTATAGCCAAAAGGAACAAATCAATTTGCACTGGCTACGCAGCGCCCGACGTCACGCTCAGACTGATTTTCTGTCTCTCTCTTTGTCGTGTCGTTTAATATTAGCGGCGTCTGCCGGTCTCCGCAGCAACTCACAACGTTCCCCCTCGTTTTTGAATACATTTAACGAGAATTAAAAATGTTTGAATGAAAAATAATGTTTTTTAATGGTACACTTTTGGTATATTTATGGAAATATTAGAAAATTTAAAAGGTATATATTTTGGTAGACTTCTCAGAGTCAGTTTATATTTATTCAACCTGAATTATACACAAATTGTATGTATGGAAGTAAGCATGTAATATATGTATTATTTTTTTTATTTATTATTTTTTTTTTTTTCATGTGGAAAATTTTTATTTTCTTGTAAACAAGTTTACTGCTACCTTTCGTGGCAACTTAATCTAGTTTTACATTTAAGGGGAAAAACAATTGATCACAGGAGATACATACATAAACTTAATGTTACATATATGGAGTAGGTACATACATTATTTACAATATTTACAAAAAGTTAATGAGATGTTATAGGAGGGATCTAGTAGGGAGATCCAGTGGATGACACCTTTTGAGTCTTCTTTTCCTTGGCGGGTTAATTAGACGTCTGGCTAGCGCATAAGGGTGACCACCAAGTCGTTGCAAGTACCTTGCTGAATGTAATTGTATAACTTCGCCCACTTTGGGAACCTTTAGGTCCCTCTCGATGTCGCTGTTTCGTATGTACCATGGAGCATTGCATATTCGTCGTAGAATTTTTGACTGAGCAACTCTAATTTTATTTAAGTTGGTTTTTGCCGCGATACAGTAAACTTGAAGTGCGTATTTCCATATGGGGCTGAGGATGGACTTGTATATCGTGACTTTGCTGTACAGCGACAGCTTATTTCTTGGTGCAAGTAGCCACGCCATCTTTCCCGCTTTCGCCATCACCGACTGTCGAACAATGGTAGTATGGGTTTTGAAATTTAGTGACCTGTCGAGTACAACAACCAGGTATTTGTACGAGCTCTTGTGCGTAAGTGTGGAGCCCAGCATATTAATGCCTCCGCAAGAAAGTGTTTTCGTAGCAAAAGTAACATTAGCACATTTGCTGCTGTTGATGCCTATGTTCCATTTCTGAGCCCAGACCTCAAAGCTGCTCACATATTGTTGCAGAGCTTCCGTAGCTAGATTTATGCTTGGACTTCTTGGTCAGCACTGCAGTGTCATCCGCGTAGGTTGCTATCAACACATCGTCCTCGTCCAACCCAGGTATTACCCTTGAGGAAGGCATATCGGCTGTATATAGGGTATATAACGTTGGTCCAAGAACGCTGCCTTGTGGGACGCCTGCACAGATTGGGCGCTTCGATGATTTTGCTCCATTTACAACAACTCTAAAACTTCTGTCCATTAGAAAGCTACTCACCAGCTGGAATATCTGCGGCGGCAATATGTTTCTCAGCTTAAAGAGGAGGCCATCATGCCACACCCTGTCAAACGCTTGTTGAATGTCCATAAACACAGCTACCGAATACATTTTTTGCTCCATTGCATCAAGCGCGAAGTTGACCACTCGATGAAGTTGTTCTGGCGTTATAATAATAGTTATTCAATAAAAATCAAGAAAAACAATTATAATAATAGTTATTCGATAAAAATCAAGAATAACAATTATAATAATAGTTATTCAATAAAAATCAAGAATAACAATTATAATAATAGTTATTCAATAAAAAACAAGAATAACAATTATAATAATAGTTATTCAATAAAAATCAAGAATAACAATTATAATAATAGTTATACGATAAAAATCAAGAATAACAATTATAATAATAGTTATTCGATAAAAATCAAGAATAATAATAGTTATTCGATAAAAATCAAGAATAACAATTATAATAATAGTTATTCAATAAAAATCAAGAAAAACAATTATAATAATAGTTATTCGATAAAAATCAAGAATAACAATTATAATAATAGTTATTCAATAAAAATCAAGAAAAACAATTATAATAATAGTTATTCGATAAAAATCAAGAATAACAATTATAATAATAGTTACTCAATAAAAATCAAGAATAACAATTATAATAATAGTTATTCGATAAAAATCAAGAATAACAATTATAATAATAGTTATACGATAAAAATCAAGAATAACAATTATAATAATAGTTATTCAATAAAAATCAAGAATAACAATTATAATAATAGTTATACGATAAAAATCAAGAATAACAATTATCATAATAGTTATTCAATAAAAATCAAGAATAACAATTATAATAATAGTTATTCAATAAAAATCAAGAATAACAATTATAATAATAGTTATACGATAAAAATCAAGAATAACAATTATAATAATAGTTATTCGATAAAAATCAAGAATAACAATTATAATACTAGTTATTCAATAAAAATCAAGAATAACAATTATAATAATAGTTATTCAATAAAAATCAAGAATAACAATTATAATAATAGTTATTCGATAAAAATCAAGAATAACAATTATAATAATAGTTATACGATAAAAATCAAGAATAACAATTATAATAATAGTTATTCGATAAAAATCAAGAATAATAATTATAATAATAGTTATTCAATAAAAATCAAGAATAAAAATTATAATAATAGTTATACGATAAAAATCAAGAATAACAATTATAATAATAGTTATTCGATAAAAATCAAGAATAATAATAGTTATTCGATAAAAATCAAGAATAACAATTATAATAATAGTTATACGATAGAAATCAAGAATAATAATTATAATAATAGTTATACGATAAAAATCAAGAATAACAATTATAATAATAGTTATTCGATAAAAATCAAGAATAATAATAGTTATTCGATAAAAATCAAGAATAACAATTATAATAATAGTTATACGATAAAAATCAAGAATAACAATTATAATAATAGTTATTCAATAAAAATCAAGAATAACAATTATAATAATAGTTATACGATAAAAATCAAGAATAACAATTATAATAATAGTTATTCGATACAAATCAAGAATAACAATTATAATAATAGTTATTCAATAAAAATCAAGAATAACAATTATAATAATAGTTATTCAATAAAAATCAAGATTAACAATTATAATAATAGTTATTCGATAAAAATCAAGAATAACAATTATAATAATAGTTATACGATAAAAATCAAGAATAACAATTATAATAATAGTTATACGATAAAAATCAAGAATAACAATTATAATAATAGTTATTCGATAAAAATCAAGAATAATAATAGTTATTCGATAAAAATCAAGAATAATAATAGTTATTCGATAAAAATCAAGAGTAACAATTATAATAATTGTTATACTATAAAAATCAAGAATAACAATTATAATAATAGTTATTCAATAAAAATCAAGAATAATAATTAGACAATAAAAATCAATGCAGGCGTCCCACAAGGCAGCGTTCTTGGACCAACGTTATATCTATATATATGTATTATACATATGTATTTGTGGTTTGTATACAGCCTAAAAGTATGCTACAAACAGTATAAATAGAATTCATGTATTTATGTAAGAAGCAAGTAGAAATGCCATTTGCTTTTGTCACCGATCGCATATGAAATATAAAGCTCTCAATGGTATTGTACGAGAGGCGGCAGAACAACAGCAGAACACTTTCCCATCCTCTGAAGACTTTGATCCAGTGCGCGACCACTGCAATAGATACATCCTAAAAGTGATCCCTGTGCAAAACTATATCTTCGAAAAGAGGCTGTTAAGCTGTGAGCCACAAACATAAACGTTATATTTGACACACTATTATGATATAATTATAAGAGAGTTGGATGTTTTTCATTTAAAATTGTGCACTTAGTCGTCTTCTAACATTTAATACGATTTTGCTGCATTTTAAGACAGATCTTTGGTTTGACATAATACATTTCGAATAAACTTATTCATTATGGTACGAACTCCACGGAAAAGTGGGGTAGAAATTTATTTAGATCATTGAGATTCCACGCATTCAAGAAAGGGGGAAATAAATTTTGAGCACTGCACAATTGATGTCGTAGGCCAACCAGTCTCGACGTTACGTTGTGGGGTCATGAATGGTTCATGTTGGAATACTCTTTGATTATATCATAAAAATAACTAACAATGGAGAACGATTTTGCTGTTTTGTCAAATTTGCAGGCATCGACAGTGAAATTTTAAAGTAATTGTAAGGAAAATCGACTCAAAACTAAAAACTTCGGATAACTATATTTAAAATCGCAGAAATCCATATCCATCAAATCTTCAAGTTGTTGTAATTATTTGTAAAAATATTTTACACTTGTAAATACTCTTATCTTTGCAACAAAATAAGATATGACCTAGAGAGTAAAAACCACATGGACTAAGTTCAAACCAAAACTGTTTTCTCCTTAAAATATTGCATATAGAATACTAATCCAACTCTTTCAGTCGATAGAGCAATTCGATTGGGTCTTTGACGATGGGTTAGCTGTGGATATAAGTTTTTCATAATAAATTCTCTAAAAAAAAGTCGTTAGTTACATCTTTGCCCTTACTTTTATAACCATCAAACGAAAACTGATCGGGTGACCAATTCAGTTACCCGAATATTCGAAAAATCTTTTTACAGAAGTGCAAATAAAAATACCACCGACAACTTAAACCACTTCTTCCCTCTCATGCGGGAAACTCCTCTGATAAGTGCCACCACCCGATGGTAGGGTATATCATAAGATCAGCAGCAGCGGCGGCGGCGACGACGGCGGCGACGGCGACGAATGAACATCAACCAAGTGACCGACTCCGCCGAGAGTCTTGTCTTTGCGCTGGCGGCTAGCGTTCGTTGCCAGTTTCTTTTAACTCGTTCACGTCGTTGGTTGTGTCGGTTACTTGTCGGTCGGCGTCGCTTGTGCTTTTTTTTTGTGGTGTTCCACGCAGCCGCGCATCGTCGCTATAAGAAGGTGGTTCACGGCACTGGGAGATAATACAATATAGTATAGGAATAACAGAGCAGCCGATATGAAATTCTGACACGACTTCGTGCAGATCTCCAGAGCTGCGAAACTGCAATGTTGTGTGTGTGAAAAAAGTGCATTAAACAGCAATAACAAAAGGCGCAGCCAGAAAGATTGTGTGAGAGCCGCACGAAGAAAGAAAGAGGCGAAAGAAGGCGAAAGAAGGCGGGGAGAGAGAAGTGCAGAAGCAGAAATTGGGAATAAACAAAAAGAAATTGCATAAGTTTGATTTTTGGCGTGCGCTTTGCTCATCTTCTGCTGCAATATTTGTGGGCTTTTCGTTTTATTTTGTCTGCCGTGGATTTTGGGTTTTGTTTTTCCCTCCAAAAAAAGATCACAGATGATAAAACATAACGCTGCCGAAGAAGAGACAGAAATTAAAAAACTTTAAAATAGCTTTTGTCCGGGGCCTGGCGCGACGACGCATCGTCTGGCGGTATTTTACACAATTTTTTTAATCAACTCCATTCGACGGCGGCGTCTACTTGACCATTTGACTTTTTTCGAACAAGTTGTCGCCGCCGCGCCGCTCGTTTTGCATTCAAGTTTTCTCCGAGTGTCCGTCCAGTGTGGTGTACATTCATATGTGTGCGTTTCTCTCTGTGTATTTGGCAATTGAAACCCAAACATTAATGCAATTGTTGTTAACCAATTTCTGTTTCACCGACTGTTAGCTTTTTTATGTGCAAAGCCGCCAAACATTTATGCAACGCGAGCAGAAACAATATCATCGGAAAAGGAACAACTTTGGTCACAGTTTAAAGTGCTCGGGTGAGGTAAGTTTTATTTAACAGATGGACGGACGGACGGACGGATGGACACGGACGGACGCAAAGCAATTAACATAAACCAATTACAACTAATTACAATCAAACGAATTAGTCGCCGCAAATCGTGCGCCCCACGGCGTCTATTGTGTCATTAAACCGATACGGAATTTGCATAAATTAGATAAGGATTACCAGCAAATAGAACATAGACGCAGAACAGAGACCCAGAGAACCAGACACAGGCGCAGACCGAAACCAATTTAATATTTTCCTGGCCTTTAATGGCACTCGTAAATGGAGAAAAGGGCAAGCCGAAGCTCGAGAATACCCTAGAAGTACGAGTATACTTTTTCCAGGGTTCAGCATCCCTGGTAATCCACAGAGAGACCTTCGAGTGGGTGCCAAAAAGCATTTCAACAAATACAATATATAGGACGAATTTCAACAAATTCAATGGCAAATAAATTGAAATGGTGGATTTCAATCTTCACAGGAAACCTGATGCGACCTGCGATTGGCCAATCATTCAGCTGATGACTTAATTTTGCGAAGCCTTTAATTGGTATTTTGGTGAGGTCTGTTTCGGGTTTTTTCCTAATCATAAATAGAAATTCCCGTCACACCAAATAATCGAACACATTCTGCTGTCCAGCCACCAAATTGGGGACTTGCGAAGAGACATCCGACCCAATTGGTAGTGGCACGTCAGGTGGAAGTAATTCATTAGCTCAGAACCATTCGAGCAGCCACTCCATATTGGTTGTAAATTGATTCATCGAATGGATATGTGTGACTAGGTTTATTCCTCGGCCTGCCTCCCACTCCCACTAAGTTTCTTGCATTAATTGCTCGACTAAGCGTCATCGAAAGCCCCTAACAAGTTTGTCTCTTTTGCGAAACCTGTTGAATGGAACAAAGCAGAGGAAGAAATGGGAAATCCATTAAAAGTAAATTTTGAACAAATACTAAATATATACGCAAACACAGCTGCTAAAAAAAAAGAAGCTGAAATTGGATAATATCTAATGCTACGAGGCCACTGGCTCTTCTTCCGTTGCTGCTATTTCTAGATACATACATCTGGCGTATAGTGGGTGGGGTGGGGTAGGGTGGGGTGGCTCTGTATGCACCATTTACAACTTTATTTGGAAATTTGTTTGTCTGTCGTTAAATGGTTTTCCAACTGTTCCATTTACGGCTGAACCTCCTCCGAACGATGGCTGACAATCAATCATCGCATTTCACGATGAATGCATGAGTATTACGACACAAGGCGCATCTCTGGCAAATATAAGCATCTATAAATAGAAAAGAGAGACGAAGACAGAGAGAGACGAAGACAGAGAGAGACGAAGAGAGAGAGAGAGAGAGAGAGAGATAAAAGCCAGATGGCTTACAGCAAAACAGTTGTGGGTGGGTGTTACTTTGGCCAAATTAATGAGGCAACAAACTCAAATAATTAATATACAAATGCGGTCATTGACAATGCACAGACACCCAACCCATCCTCCACCTCCGCTCTTTCTCCCCGTTCGAAAAACTGTAATTAATATTTCATTCAAAGCCGACCAGCGCACACATTATTAAAAGTAGGCAAATAAATATTTCAATTTCATGATGCGGTTTTAGCATTTCATTGCTCAATGGAAACCACAAATAAATGAGATGTGCCATCAGGTGACCGATGGCCGGGGACACGGACACCATTTGGCTACTGCCACAGCTGTTGTGATGGTGTGGGAGAAACCCCAACAAACCCCACCCAAAGACAGTAGATCAGATCTAGACCCGAACTCATCTTTGTCACGATCTCAAGAATATTTAACAGCTTGTGGAATTCGCAGAGCGTCCATAAGTGAAAGGTTCGTCGAACCGGAATTGCCAGCGGGCCAAAACACAGATAAACCAGTCAGAGTCAGGAGTGATAAGCATGGACGGAAAGAACCTGGTTCCAAAACATGTTTCCAAGCGAAATTCAAATATGAAACAAACATTTTAAATACAAACGAAAATACGATAAATAAAGAGCTCTGCGGATTCTTGGGTCCGGCTAAGGAAGGCCTCAGATCCGGCGAATATATCAGCCCAAGTACAGCTGTGACGTGCCAGAGGGCTGACAAATGATCGCTTTCTTGGCATGTCTGATCATTTATTCAGATATTGTAATCTACGACTGTCTGGGGGGAATTAAGCAGGGCAGGACAGATATGCGCCAGGCATAATTTATTAGTGTTTGGTTTTCCTTTTACTTTTTTTTAGTTGTTCTCCAATCAAGAAAAAAGAATGTCAGAACTGAAACAAAACACTCGATGTGCCATCCAGCCATTAGCATTCGTATAATCGAGTTTGGATCGAAGTCAGGAGTCGAGACCGCGACCGAGACCGAGACCCATTAAAATCGTATTAATACTCGCATAAGAGAAGGAAAAAAGCAAACGCATTGAGCTGGCGAATTAAATGGTAATTTTTCAAGTTCATGGCATCCGGTGACATCGATATATCAGCTTTCAATTGATTTAAATTGTCTTAATTGTTTCAATTTGGACCACGGCGCCGCACAATGGCCGAACAATGAACGGCAGCGGACAGACTTGAACCCAAAACCCCTATTACGATTATGGGTCCATCATAATTTCCATCATAATGGCGCTCTCTGGCCAAGTGCCATAAACCCGTTTTTGAGCACATTAACATGCCGCAGGCCCAGCGAACGAATACACGAGCTGGAAAATTAAATCACGCAAATGCAAATGCAAATGAAAATGGAAATGCATATATTGGGGCATTTGCTGTAAATTGTTGCAAGATTTGCACTTGTGGCGGGGCGCCGCATCAACATGCAGGCCGAACAAATGCAACACTAATTGGCAGCCGACTGGTTTGCTCTTGTCCAATTTTCGGGTTTCCCGCTTTCCATTGTCTGCATTTAATATGTAATTCTCCGCCTGCCCCCAAAGTCACGGATGTCCGGCCCCACCGCCACCGCCACCGCCACCGCCACCGCCCCCACCACACACTGAATGATTGCCTTGCACAACATTTCAAGTTCAGAGTCGACGAATTGCACTTGTTGCTGCCACACACTTGTTGCTACCGCTGACTCTGCCACTGCCACTGGCTCTACCTCCACCACTGCCTCTGCTGTGATTCCGTTTTGACAGCTTATTTGTGTCAAAATGTCAAACGGTCACTCTGCCACGAATCACCATTGACCTTGACTGCTGACGAGATATGGATGCGAGCACGAATGGGATTATGCATATGAGTGTATTCAAATGAATATGGCTGGCACTGGCACTGACACCTCTTCAAGCGTTTTGTTTTGCCTTCAACAGCAGCAGCACCGATGGACAATGCCAAAAGATGTATGGGGAGCACCCTCCAGAGGCGATTGTAATAGTTGGGCACGAATATAGAAGCATCTTAGACCCTATAAAGATAATAAGCATCCACAGTCAAGACGCGACAGGTTTCAGATCAAAGAGGATACGTTTCCGAAGAGACTCTTAGGCAAGAAATCCTTAAGACCCAGCAATTATGATTAACATCAAACTGCAATATCAAGAAGCTATCAAGGAACGATGGGAACTAATCTGTTATCCTCGGGGCTTAACAGCCCTAAGTTCCTTAAGCCCCAAACTTTGATTACATGTCTGGTTTGAGCTTTTGTGCTCGGAGATGAGGTCTCAACATGTTTTGGCAGCTTTGTACATGCTGTTTGCACACTTGCCTCAATCCTCAATCCTCAATCCTACCCAGCCCCGACGCCTTCCCTCCCCGCTTTACAATTGCCATGTGTCAAGTGGCGTGGGAGGCATGTGTGGCAAGTACATATGGATGGATACTCGTACAAATGTATCAGAGGAAACATGCCGCAAAGTCGCCCCAGCAGGCAACATTCATCTCGGGCCGCGTTTGTGCTGCTGAACATCGGTTTCAATGGCTCTTTGAGGGAAAAACTAGAGGAAAAACTAGTTTAAGCTGCCACTGCAAGTCCTCTCTTCTCCTCAAAGATGAGGATTTAGCTGTAAATGTTTCTCATCTTAGGAAAAAGTACTTGTCCAAGTCCCTGCTTCTTTGGCCTTATAACATTTTGAAAAGATACTTTTTAATCTAAACTAAAATGAATTAACATCCATATAAAACCACTAAAGTATCCATCCACGGATGGATGGGAATCGCATAGAAGGTCGTTGTAAAAAAACTCGAAAAAATACGAAATAATTACTTTGTGCTGTAGCTTTTTATGTTGATCCTCAAAAATGAATGCGGATTGACAATTTAAGCCGAAATAATTTCGGTTGCCAGGGAAAAGCTCTCGGCGGAGAGTCGCCCGAAGAGAGCGAAAGTTGTGAAATTGGAAACGGCTGCAGCAGGAAAAACAACCAGATTAACTATAGCTCTGCTTTGAATAAGCCAAAGGAAAAGTGCAGAGGAAAGCGGGCAGAGGCGGGAGTATGGAAAAGTGTGAGTGGATGGGTGGGTGGGTGGTTGTGTGGTTGTGTGGCGGAGAGTGAGAGTAGGCGGGGCCGGGAGTGGCAGTGGGTAAGTCAAGAGCTTGCCGCTTCACTGCACCGCATGGCGGGATTAACTATGGCTGGAACTGGAGCCAAAGCTGCATACGGCAGTGGAGCACTCGAAAAGCGGAGTTCCTCTTCATATGCATCCGTAATTACAGAGCACACATACTCTGAGGCACGTGTAGTACGAGTATCTCTGTGTGGATGTATCGTAGTATCGGACCATTCTATTTTTGGAGCCAGAGCGCTTCTGCTTGTTATTCGACGAATTTTAGAGCGTCTCGCCGCTGACGGTCGCTGGTGTTCAATGCGGCAAGAGCCAGACAAGGTTAATCGAAATCCAACGTTCTCCTCCGAATAATCAAACAAACAACAAACAAACAACCTCTGGCTGATTACTGCAATCAATGAGGGGCAGAAGAAGAACAAAACTCAAGTGTTGTCTCTGGGGCACAAGGTCAGAGTTCGGCTTAGCATAAATTTACAGCTCGCAGCGTTATCTATTGTCAACACGAAAGACGCCATTCTACCCAGAGCGGTGCCCAGAAATACTATCCACGGACAGTGCTCCAATGTTCCACGGCTGTGGGCCATTTACATAATCTCTGACTGCTTCGACCGCCACTCGCCAGTGCCCGGCAGTTGCGATTTATTGGCCAGAAGAGTGGGTAACGCCTCCCGCCTTCCCATGCCTCCCCATGCCTCCCCATGCCTCCCCCCGCCTCCTATGGCCTGCACTTAATTATGCTCGTTAAATTTTACAACTTATTCGAGCTGGACGGGGAGTACGGACCTACTCCGCTTCTGCTCACCTGCTCTCCTGCTGCCCTGCTGCCCAGCTCACTGGTTACCTAATTTATGCGCATTCATTTGATGGCTCACACTTGGCTAAATCACAATTTAATAGTACTCGCAGCACTCGGCTGCTGGGGAGATACTTTGTGGGGGGTGGAGAAATTATTTATCCATCAGCACGTGGCGTTTCGTAAGAGATGTGGATGTAGAAGAACCCTTAGATGCAACTATCAGAGAAGAAAGATCAACCATCTTCAGATCAGCAAAGCCTCCCTTCTGCCCCGATTTCAGTTCCAGTTCCAGTTGAAGGCTTGCTGCAAGGCCTCCAGAAGACCGCCAAAGGGCCTTAATTAGATAGCCGGCGTGGGTAAAGGGCCTAATGTGTGTGCAATTAGCATTAACCCAGTGCGTTTTTACCGCCCTGAATTGCAGTTATGAGGCGACATTAGTGCGACTCGGCGCGGTGGCCAGCGCAGGCATTAATTGCATTAATTGCCGCCAACCCACCGTAATCTGTGTTGCAAAATGTCTCTTGGAGAGCGACGGGCAACTAATTAGAGACTTTTGCGACAGGGCCAACCACAGATGGGGCAGTCTCAATGACAGGCGCCGACAATCGGAGTGGTTGTGGATTTGTGGCAGGTAGCGTGGGTGCAACGAGGCGTGAACTATCCAAAAGCTACTATCCCCTGGCCATGGAGGGCCGGGCACTACACAACCTCTAGTTTAATGAAGAGTTGAGGGTAAAACGCGTTAAAATACTATAACTGGGGCCTGGACCCGCTCCAAAAGCGAGAGGAACGCAGCTCTTGCACAAACATCTCGACTTGTGGCAACTGTGACCTTTTCCGCAAGTCAAAGCTGCTAAACCAACGCTAGGATATGGGATATATTGTACGATAAGTAAGCTCTTTGTTCAGTTTTTCTAAGAGCCTGGGGCTCGTCTTCTTGGAGTAGATCATTCAGATATCCCGAGACTGCTTTGTTTGGCAATCGATTGAGGGAAAACCTGAACAGAAAGCGTATTGTTTGAGCATTAGCTCTGCTTGTGGTTTTGTGTGGTTAATACCCTGCAAGAGGGTAGGCCCTTCCCCGTCCGGAAGGGCTTGAAAAGACGAATTGATGTCCTTAAAAGTTTAAAAGATTCTATCTCTTGAGTGGTCTATAGGAATGACCACGGCTGTGTACTTTTCAGCAATTCCCTAAAGGGTATTCAAAGCTTCGGCCAGGGCCGGCTACCCTCTGGTTTTTTTTAGCCAACTTGCGGCTTGAAGATGCAGCTTCAGCCAGCTGCAACCACATTTTGGCCGAGTCATTGTGTGTTAGGGCCGTATTTTCGGCCTTCTGCCAGCAGTTTTCCAGTTACGTGGCACACGGCAAATGCAGTTTGAAGTTGCCGCACGCCGGTCGGAGGCGTCGCCCGTCGCCCGTCGCCCGTCGCTGATGATTGTGGTTTTTGCAGTCTAGTGCGGCGTAGGGCAGTGTAAATTAGCATCATTCAGTCGTTGGCAAAAGCGATTTCGCCATGCGACGGGAAAACAATGCAGATCCGCGATTTTTGTGGCTGTTGGTCGGCCGCCGCTGCCTCATTTATGAAGATTTCTTTTCGGATCTGCTGGCCCCGCCTTGGGCAATCCAGTCCGCGTTTGTCGCTCCAGTCTTTTGTCCGGCCGTCGGCGGTGATGTATTCATGGCAAATCCGTCAAGGCAGACCCGGCACATGGCAACGCCAAGCGCCGCATTCAAATTCAGCCACCGGCTCCAGACCGAGATCCCCATTCCGATTCCGATTCCGACTCAAATTCCAATTCTGATCCGAATTCGTCTTCAGCATTTAGTGCCAGGCAATTGACTCATTAAAATATCAAAAGCCACCGCAGGCAGTCTGATTGAAGTGCTGAAACTATAAATAAAACCTTCACGTCTCACGTCTCACGTCTATACTCGTATTTTTATTCGCATTTCCATAACTCGAGTGCTGCGGGCCACTCGAGCACTCAATTGTTTGGCCAGCAGGCCGCCATCGATTTCCAGTCAACAGCATGGCGTCTCTTCTCATCCGTATCAAAATAAATTCTCTTACTAAAAAGTTTGTACAAATGTATGCAGAATTTGCATCGCAAAGACTATGATATGGAAAGCGAATCTGTGGCCCCCAACAGCAACTGCGTTTGGATTGCTTCACATGAGAGGGATGGATGATTGTTTGTGTCATCATCACTTGCCCCCAGCCGTCTTGACGGACTGCTCCAATTTGATATTGTCTGTCTGTGCGACTGCAATCAGCAGACCTTTCATGCCGCCTGCAACGGAAACCATCTGAGCGTTTGATGTTGCCAACTGTCATTAATGGTTTTACACTGCAATTCAGCTCTGCCCTGCTTCTCCGCTTCTCCGCTTCTCCGCCTCCCTCCGAGAGGGGACAGAAGACTCCGAGTTGTCACTGTGGCCAACAGAACTAGAAAAACTCAACGCTCGATTGTCGGCATGACCGTGGCACACATGTGCACGGCACGGCCTGGCATGTCATCAGCACCAGCACCATCGCCAGCATATGGTAACACGATCAACGACTAATCCGACAATCCGACATTACAACGAGCATTATGAGTATGATTAAGGCTGCAGCTGCCACAGAAATCCATCAAATGAGGCGACCGCTCACCGCAGAGTTGGCAAGAAAACTCCCAACAAAAGTTGTGCAAGAAAGTGGCAGTACAGAGGGCGGACTGACCTCAGGAAGGGGCAGCTACAATAGAAAGGGTAAACATCTCAGAGTCCGGGGAGCTTATGTAAGTGCAGACAGATTCCAGGGATTATTTCGGAGGTTAATGGAGTATAACTCGTACTTCTACTGCAACAGGAATTACTCGTGGGAGTCTGAACCATGCATTATTTTCCCCATCAACTGCCATCTCTGTGATTGCCCCACCAGCAACTGCAATCCCACTCCAATCTGCAGCCTGCACTTTGGCGCTATTTGGCGATAACGCGGAACATTATGCACGACGATGAGCTAACAGTAGAGTAGAGTCCCAGCCCCCATCCCCATCCCCATCCACACCCCAAGTGGATGATGATGAAGCTGTCGGCGCCGTAGCTGGTGTCCGTCCAGCACTTATCCATCGATCATGGACATAACGACCCGCCGACCATGCAGCCTTTGAGAGAGAGTGCGAAGTCGGTTGGGGATGGGACCACAATTTGTTGGCATTTGGAAATGTTGCCTCATAAATTATTATTAGAGAAGACCGAGGCACTCCCCCGGGACTCTGGCACTCTCTCTCTGGCACCCGCTGGAAAATTATGCAATTGCGAAAGCCCTTTTCGGCTAATTAATGCATAGTCATGAGCCGGGCAAAAACACTTTTGCATCCATCCAAAAGACAACAAAATCAAATGGATTCTGTGCCAACAGGAAACCAGTTTTAGTCGCAGTCCCAGTTCAACCTTCAGTTCCAGCTCCAGTTCCAGTGTCGGTGGTGCCGAGCGGATGCATTCGTGTCGCTAATAGTAAAAAGCCGTAAACATAAAATTGTGCAAGCTGCTGGACGGAACGTACATAAATGATAATTGAATTCGCATTTCTGTTGCAGGCAACCACGCAGCCAGGGCTGGGACACTGAGAGGCAGCCACAGCCATGCCCATCTGCAAGAGCTCGGGGGCGACGGCGAGCAACAAGGCCCCCACAGACATATCCGCCGACCATGTGACGGAGGCGGCCCAGGTGAAGCGCACCCGGGAGCAGGCCTACTTCAACTCCTACGACTTTGATGCAATCGAGGTGCTGCCCTACGACGAGGACGATGGCGAGGCGGCTGGCAGAAGCCGGAGCAGGAGCAGAAGCAGCAGCAGCAGCGGTCGCTACTCGGTGCCACACGATCCGGTTGGAGCCCCCAAGTTCGCCTACTTGCACCGCCTGGGGGCATTCTTTGGACGCCCCGGCGGGGCGGCGGCAGTCGGGGGAGCCACAGGAGCCGTTGCCGAGGGAACGCCTTCAGCTGCTGGCGGAATGGCCGCAGGATTGGTGGCGTCGTCTAGCAACGATAACTTTCTCCTCCCCCGAGCCATGCTCAAGTATCAGAGGTGAGTAGAGCCAAGAATAAAGCAAAGCAGCTGAAGAATTAATTCTAGGCGTAATAGGATTATTTAAACACTAAAATAGCAGAGAATTTTACCAACCTTCAAGAATCTCTACCAAAGCACGGGATTATTTCTTTGTTCCCCTCGAGAGCAGCAAAACCCATAATTTCTCTCTGTGCATGCACTGAGAGGCAGGCAATAAGCCCCGAATATGCTGCATAATGCAGCAGCCTTCAACATTCCGATAACGACCTTGTGAGGAGGGACGGAGAGGCCCAGAGAAAACCCAAGACCCGTCAAGAGCATATCTCAAATCGTATTTGTTGGGCATGAAGTGCAACACTTCATGGCTCAATGAAGGTGCAACAGCAAGCAGCAGCAGCACAAGCAGCCACAGATATTTTGTAATGATGTTGTTCCACGGCAATTAGCAGGGCATTAAAGCGGCGATTACAATCACCGGCAGAGTGTGGCCCTAAATGGGGATTATGATTGCCAGAGATGGTTCTCGGTCACGACTCGAACAGATGAGGCAACCTGCAGATGACGCAGGGGCAGCAACAGCAGCAGCAGCGGCAGCAGCAGCGGCAGCTATGTAAATTATGTCTGAAGTTCAAGTGGTTGCTGCTGCAGCAGCAGCAATGCGGTTTTTGGCGCCTGTTGTCAGCCTTCACCTCTTTTTCCTCTCTGTATGCATGTGGATTTTGTTGTTTCGGAGGAGCTGCCACTTGATGGCGGTCAGCAGCAGCAGCAGCGACAGCAGCAGCAGCATCGCCACTGCCGAGACAACAACTGCAGACAGCTGCAACAATTACGTTTATTAATTGAAACTAAAGAAGCCACCGGCTCAAGATCTTCGATTCGCTGAAGGTCAGCGCTTGAAGCCAGTTTGGGCTTCAAATATCTCTCAAAAATATACAATAAATACTTCAGTTTATACGTATAGTGTGTACAATATATAGAAACAGATGCCTAGAGTCGTGCCGCGTATTGACAGCAATTTCCATTAATTGGCAGATAGTCGGATTTGCAACTTGTTTTTTTATATTTTTATTTAGTGTTTGGTCTGTCTCAGAATATGGTAATCATGATAAGGTATGCGTAGTAGCCGAATCAAGGAGAGAGCTGAACAAATGCCAAGAGTTTTCCCACCCAAGGTCAATGCAATTATATGCCGGCCGATACGTGGTGGGGTTTAACCCAAATTAGTCACTCCCCGAGCCCTTTCCCAATCCCCAGCTCTAGTCGAAAGACCATTGGCAGGCGGGCCACGTTGGTGCTATAACTATTTTGATCAACAACTCACGTAGTGGATACAGTGTGGTATGTATGTGCCACAGGCCTAGGGAGAGGCGAGGCACGAGTTTCGCACAGTAGCTCTTCGAATCCGACCTTCTCCAAATGCCGATTCCATTGTCCGATCGGCCATCATCGGTGCAGTTAGATCATAGTTAGCCATCAATTGTGGCGACGCTGATCGCTGATCGTCGCTGATCGTCGCTAATTTGTATTCAATATTTGAGCCAATGCCCGTCTAGGCCATAGTTATATCTGTAGTTTATGGCCCCAGCTATGCCAAGGTCAGCGTTTAGTCAAACCGTCCACTCGCACAGCAAACATCCATCTCAAGCAATCAGCGATTCAATCGCTTTGATTGATGTGCAATTGATAGCCAGATATACGTACGTACATACGATACATAAGAAGTTGCTGGATGGATGGTCGTTATTCGGGCACTGCAGCAAAACCAAGTCAGACCCCAAACTTGAGGCAAGTGTAATTTGTCTTGGCAACAAGTCAACAACAATTAACGGCCACACAAAATTATTTACTAACGGCTGCGCCGTCCGTCCGTCCGTTCGTCTGTCTGTCTGTCCGGCAGTGGGTTCCGTGCATGCAAACGAGGCTGAACATTTTAATTAACACAGTTCGAACAAACAAAATAAACATATACTCGCACTATCCAAAGATTGCAAAATATTTCATGCTCTTGCCGGGCCGATACGATGGAACCGAATCTGAGGCTAACCTTGCGCCTGCCTGCCGCCTGCCGCCTGCCGCCTTCTGCTGCTGCTGCTGCCAGCAAATTTGCAACGCATCGGTTAACATGCAACCAAATATCAGTCGAATGTGTAGAGAAACCCAAAAAAGAGCAACTGACCGACGAAAGCTATCAGTGTTTTGGGTGCGTAACGCACCGCGACCGAGCCATTCAAGAACAAACACCAATAGCCAGCAGCAGCGGCACGGCAACACGGCCAAAACCGTTATTGCGCAACTCTTGAGCATGGCCAAAAGCCAGGCGCTGACCTAGTGCCGATCGCACAGAGCACAGAGTGCATATATGTATGTATGTAGAACCGATACTGGGGGCTTGTTAGCGATCGTAAGTGAGTTATTAAAGCATTGCCACTGGCGCCAGGCCACCGCACCGAACGTACCGAAACCCCAACAAAAATGCAAATGCAGTGCGACTTATCAGTATACTGCCAAGATGAGGGTAATCTATCACCATTTGAACATCTTTCAAGACTAGAATCAATCTATCCAACATAAACCCAAAAAGAAAACACCAAAGAGTGACTGTAGATGATGTAAACGAAGCTTTTCATGCAGATTCTTCCAAGATATTGTTGAACAATCAGCAGAGCATTTCAGATCTCTTAAATAACTTGTGAACACATGCAGACCAAAGCAAATAATTTCTGTGGTCCCCAATCCCCAAGTCACGCTTCCTCCCCGCCATTCAATTCGAGTTTCCGCTGCATTTTCCTCTGATTTTCCATTACTCCTGTCGCGGCTCCACCACATCATCAGCCGCATTTCATGGTGCAACGAAAAGTTTGCTCAAACCCCAGACACACACACAAGCTCTTGAACAATCCGAGAAGTAGTCCGAAGCAGTAACTTTACAGTTAGGCAAAAAAAAGAGCGAACGCGAATGCGAATGAGATTTGCAACAGTAACTGAAGCCGAAATCCTGTTTAGAACGAGTTTATTTCAATTGAAATCGAATTTGTATGTTGAATTTCTAAATTTGATATTTGTTTTTCGGCTGTGTGTCGCTTCTGTTGCTGGCAGAGCGGCCAGAACTAGAAGTTTTTGCCTGAGATATTCGAAAGAACGCAGTGACCAACGAACTCTAGGGATTCCTTGGTGCTTTGTAAACATTTTTAAGGACAATTTCCAAATAAATCCATGCTCTCAGCTATTAAAGCTATATAAATCTGACTGCATCAAGTCGGGCTTTGCCATTGGAACTCGAGATTACAGGACATCTATCCTGAATATTCAAATATAATACATCTATGATCATCTCTTGAGATCTGCCCAGTATTTGTGGGGGTATCAGCTATTCGGAGCTCTTTCCTGATTTTCTTACGAATTTTTTAGGGTAGCTTTTTCGATGTGCCACTCGTCATTTGCATGCCCCCAAAAAACCAATGCGACAGAAAATGGAAAACTTCGGCAGAGCCACTAACCTAGTTAACCAGTTTTCGCTTTCTGTTTGGCAGCTTTGACGAAACGTAAACAAAACTGCAATTGCGAAAAACCAACAGCGAGCGAAACCACTTTCCAACGCGGGTTTTCCCTTTCATTGAAGCATTTTTCACTGATTTTCTTTTCCTGTCTCTCTGTTTCTGCAGTGCGGCGACAACTTCAATGCCATTGACGACGCTCTCGAAGAATGGGACTGCGATTGGGAGTGGGAATGGTACTGGCAGCGGAATAGCCCATAAAATGGGGCATGGAATCGGACACGACAAGGCGCACGGGATGCCAGGGTCCACGACGGGAGTGGAGCGCAGCAAGAAGTGCTCGATTGCCTCCAATGTCAGCAGCACGCATTCCACGGACTCTGGACTCCCAGCCTCTGCAGCAGCGGCAACATCAGCGACATCTGCAACATCCACAGCAGCAGCAGCAGCAGCAGCACCAGACGCAGCTGTTAGGAGTGGAGTCGGAGGAGGAGGTGGCGGCGGTGGCTCGCATTATTCGACGGACAAAAGCGGCTCATCCGGTTATTACAGCTCCAATGTGTGTTCCACTTATTCGCTGGACGAGCACATCTATTGCGAACCGGTCATAGACATCCTAGACGCCGCCGGAGAGGAGCAGGAGAAGATGAAGAGTGTGGCCGCCAGGCAGCGGCTGCGGCCGCAACTCCAGCTGCCGAGGAAAGTGGCCGCCAAAGATACAGCAGCCCCATTGCCATTGCCACTGCCTCCAGTTGCTGCTGCTGCTGCTGCTGCTGCCACTGCAGCATCGGAAAAGTTGTCCACAGTGAAGAGCCAGCGCTTGGACATGCAAGATGCAGCCACCGGAGCTGCCATCGAAGAGTTCCATTCAGCAGGAGTCAACGACCTCGAGAAGACGGAGGAGGAGGGGCACAAGCTGGAGCAGATGCTGCCGCACTACAGCGACAAATTGCGCATCCTGGAGACGAGCATTGAGAACCTGGACCGCCACCTGAAGACCTTTCCTCGCCTGTTTGCCCAGGAGCAGGTTGTGTCCTTCATGCAGGCGCCCGATGCCCCACCCCTGGCTCTGCCCCCACTCCCACACCCACTGGACATTAGCGAAAAGCTGAGGGTCTACAACCAGCTGCCGACCATCATGGAGCAGCAGCAGCAGCAATTGGTGGACGATTCTCTGCTGGACATCGATCTGGACGCCTTTCTGCTCGATCCGAAGCCCCCATCGCAATCCCAATCCCAGACCAATCTCAACCGCAAGACCAAGGCCAAGTCGGGGCGGGGAATCGACAATCCGAGCTTCCTCAGCGACGAGCAGCTGGAGGAGAACAACTACAAGTGTGCCAAATACATCAACTCCTGCCCGGAGGACGCCTACCGCGTGGAGAGCGAGGCGGCGGCCGGCCAAGCCCCCGTCATCGAGGAGAGGTTTGTGAAGCGCTACGAGGACCAGCTGCACTTCCAGAGCACCCGCGAGCTCCTCGAAGACGTCCGCGACAAGATACGCCTCCTGTCGCGTGCCACGCCCTCGCCCTCGGCCACGCCCGCACCCACACGCACACCCCCGCCGGACATACCCAAGGAGCTGGAGGGCATGATCCACACGCTGAAGCAGGAGCTGGAGTCCTACCTGCAGCGCATGAACCAACACAGCGAGAGGGATCTGCGCCAGCTGTGCAGCGGCCTGGGCCGGCAGCAGCACGTGGTCCGCCTGCAGAACGCCCTGGAGCGGAGGCGAAGCTGCGCGGACCTGCTGCACCTGAACGCGTACGAGGCAGTGCACGACGGGGTCCTGATCTCGGCCAGCGGCCGGCCCCTCAGCGTCCGCGAGCAGATCATGACCATCCGCTGTGCCAGCGATCCCAACTTCAAAATGAAGCGAAAGTCCATCACCGAGGTCTTCCCCACAGCCGAGTGCTACATCGAGACCACGTCCCTCTCTCACAGTGCCACGCCGACGCCCGCCTCGACGCCTCAGCTGGAGCTGGAGGCCCTTCATCCCCCGTCGCTGCCAGGCACCATGGTGGTTACCCAGTTGCAGCGTAACCTCACCTTCCACAAGCCCATCCTCTCCGGCGCTGGCTCCAGCGGAGGTGCCAGCCAGGAGGACGCTCTGGGCGGGGGCTCCGGAGCCGGCAAGGGCGATCGGGACAGCTTCGCCGAGTGGCACCGAAAGAAGCCGAGCATCTGGGAGATGTACTATGGCACCAACCGCCTGCACCAGTCGCTCCTCGGCAAGCAGCGGGGCGGAGGCGAACTAGTCATCAGCAGCCCCCAGCCCACACTGTCCTACGTGAGTATTGGGGAACATTTTGTAAATTCAATGGGTTTTCCTGGTTACTAGAGAGCATCTCTTTGCATCTACGAATCACCTAACATTCCACGAGTACTAATTCATTGCGAAATATTAGATAATTCAAGTAATGAAGGCTGCTGCAATTGAATAAAGATAAAGTGGCCCCAATCAATATTTATTTGAGCATCAGAGCAGGGAGATTCGTGCGATCTCATTACAATTCCACGAAAAATTCCCTCCACTCCGAGTCGTGTGAAGTAATTGATGAGAATTTAATTTGATTTTTATTTCAATTGAATTTGATGCCAACTTCCGTTCACTGAATTATTCATAGCGAGACAGAAAATCTACTGCGAAGGGAATTGAGTATGGTTTGATTTTCTTGAACGATATCCTTCGTTTTTTTTGCAAATGCTTAGGTGTTTCTTTCCGAGCCTTTCTCGCTGAATGTGCTGTAGTGCCTTTCATCATCATACAGACTCGTACGTATAAATATAATGATATAGAGACGGCTTGGGTCAAGTGCGTTTCGAAATAATAGCCAAATGTAGATCAGCCGACCGGCGCCCCCCGCTGTCTTGCAGAGATAATTATGAGCTGGTCGGCGAACAAGGCGTATGATTAATGCCTTAGTCGGGCTAATTGCAGCCAAGCGGAGCTGCAGCCCGAGGTCGGCCAGCCCCACGAAAATTGGATAAACTATCACAATAATTCACAGCCGATCGAACAGCGATTTGCATGAGCCAAGATGCGCTGCTCATTAGGCCCCCAATTCCGATACTGACTCAAATTCTGATTCTGAGCCAAGTGCAATTCAGCTGGGAGCCCCGGCAGCCGTTCGTGCAAACAGTTGTTCAACCTCATCCTTGGCCGCGATCCGAGCCATTTTGGTAGTGCTTCGTGAGCGTCCCCAGCTCTCGAACACCCCCGCACTGGCGGCGGCAGTGCCAGGCAGCAAGAACATCATCGGCCCCCGGCGGATGTCGTAGCATTGACGCCACTCGCATACTCATCACCGGCACTCGCCGGGGGCTTTATTATGCGGCAGGCGACATGCGCGATAAGATCACCATAGTCGGGGCCCCTTCCATATGGCAATATGATTAATTGTGTGGCGTGCCACGGAGGCTACTGTTCCACACAGCGAGTGGTGGGGAGGGGGTTCTGGCTGTTCTCAAAGCTCCATAATTACATCTAATGTTGGATGCACCACTCGACGCGAAGCTGTTGCCTTGCTTCTGATTCTATGGCTCTTCAGTTAATGCCAGATTAAGTCATAAATCTCGATGATGCTCAGTCAAAAACTGAATGAAAACTGAGAGCAAAGATAACTTTGTTTAATGGCAGGTCTTGCACACTGTAAATAAAAGCTTAGAGTTCTATGCTGTATATCAGAGCTATCCCATGAGGTTCCTCCACTCAGGAACCTTAGTTTGTTCAGGTAGGCTTAGGGAGAATCGCGTTAATATCATTCAAGTCAAGCGACAGACCGCTACCAAGTTTGGTTTCCGTTCTACGGCCAAGTCAGTGATGCAATATCCGTAGCCGGGAATCGAATGTATCTCGGGCCAGCTTTGGGGCGCCATTCAAACGCACTCGAAACGCGAGACGCGAATCCAAATGAGTTTTCACTTTCAATAGCGCGCCGCTTGGGGCAGGGCTGCGGGCGAATCGCCATTCAATTAGGGTTTATTCACCTTAACAGCATTTTGCATTCACCGAGCGATCCGATCTATTATCTCTAGTGTGAGTGCTGGCCGGCTAGGCAGGCAGCGCACGACCGATTTGAACTTGGGGCCATTTTACTCGCGGTATTGGGCCGTAGTGCGGATCAAACAGTTAAGCGACTCGACCACTGTACCAGTTAACCTTTAAATTCCGTTAAGCGGCCGCATCTTGCCAACTGACTGGTCACTTAATTGGCCATCGATTGTGTCCGCGATAACCAGAAAAAGGCATGCAACAAGTGGCAAGAGGCAGCAACAGCAACAGCGAGAGCGAGAGCGAGAGCGACAGCGACAGAGGCTGCGGCATCGCAGCATCATAGCCAGGCCCAAACTCGAAACCGGTGCCAGTCGCACAGTTGCCCTACAACTCCGGTGACCTTTAAGGACGTTTGCTCGACTTAATGCAGCAGGAAAGGAAGATGCCGAAACGAGCTTCTCGCAAAACAGAAGCTGCCCCTCCGCCTGCGGACCCCCTAGCGCTCCCGCACCCTCCCTCCCTGGGGTGGCAGCTCGAAACTCGTCCCACGGCAAATGGCCGGCAGCGAAAACGAAAACAAGTTTACAGCCATGAATGCCAAAATGAAAATGAAAATGAAAACGAAAATGAAACTGCAAAACGAAAACAGAAAACAGAAAACAGAAAACCGAAATCGAAGCGGAGCGAAATGTAAGGCAACTGCGTCCCAAACTGGACGCTGCACGCGTTTGTGCGAGCATAGAAGTGCCTGCCACAAAGTGTTGCAATCGCCATCGGCGTCGCATTTGCTGCTGCTGCTGCTGCTGCTGCTGCTACTGCTGCTGCTGCTGCACAGCCCCTTGCCGGTGGGCAGCAGCCTGTCCCGAACTGGGTTATGGCAATTTCCATTTGTTGCCAACACCCGAACGCAGCCTGGCGCTGGTCTCAAGAGCAGGCCAAAACGTTTGGTCATGGATTTTGTCAACCTTCTTTGGCCGGGTGCGGCGCCTTGCTCCGATTGCCATTTGCATTTGTCCGATGGCAGCCTTTTGGCCAGAAATTCGAGCTGGCTTTTTCATTGGCAGCCACGGGGGCCGAGGCTTATATAAACATAAGTGGGCTATCATGGCCCCGGCAGGGCACTACTTCCACGGAAGCTGTAGCTGTAGCTGGAGCTGTAGCTGTGGCCGCGGCAGCGCCAATTATGTGATCAAATTTCCTCCCATTACTCATACGCCGTGTTCAACCATTGAGAAAAGGCAGTCATTAGTCGAGGCGACTGCCACAAATGTCTGAGATAATTATGCTGCCACTGGAATTTTGCAATTCTACCACGCCCCAGCAATAGTTGCAGCAGCAGCCGCAGCCGCAGCCGCCCCTGTGAGGTGACTCAACTGGTGGACAGCTATCCACCTGACGCCTCAGCTGCAGCGCTTTTCCAATGCACTGCAAAGCAGAATGGCAGAAGAAAATTCATTTGCAATTGCATAAATGTTCCGCTCATGCTCTGCATAAAAACTAATTGAATTAAATCCCTGCTCGTGGACGTATTGCCACACTTCAGCCGAGTTAGCGAAGATCTGCTAAGTGGGGGAAACAAAACAAAACCCGTACAGATATCCCGCCTATGAAGACATTCACCTGGGGATGGATGGATCTCCGATTCGATCAGATCAGTTCAGTTCGGTTCGCTGCTGGCTGCAGAAAGCGTGGATCTGTGAAAAGTTGGCTGAAAAATGGTGAGCAGGCGCTGGAAAAATAAACGATCTTCACGTATATATTCTATACACTTGCAAGTTCCATTCAAATATCAAAACAATACTTTAAAATATCCTTTTAATGGGGAATTGATATACAATTAAAATTAATAGTACCCAAACGAAAAGATAAGTACTCTTGATAGGTACTAAAGGTATTAGGTACTAAAGATAGTTACTCTTGGAGCTAGTGAGCTATGCTTCCTGTACAAAACCTGTGTGGATCGTGAAAAGAAAAGGGAGAGATAATACCCAGAAAAATTACCACACAACAAATTCTTCAGAGATCTGTTGAGTACTTCTAGTGCGAAATTGCATAGGTACT
Organism: Drosophila miranda; assembly: GCF_003369915.1. Taxonomy (NCBI): domain Eukaryota; kingdom Metazoa; phylum Arthropoda; class Insecta; order Diptera; family Drosophilidae; genus Drosophila; species Drosophila miranda. The sequence continues at coordinate 15,522,363 of NC_046676.1, forward strand.
CTTGGGGAATGCTGGAAAAAGTGGCAGAAATACCTCTTCATGTGATGCCTTTCAGAGGAGATAACACCAGATATTGTAGCTAATTATGGCATCGGATCAGAGATCTCCATGGCCGAGACGTGAGCAGAAATATGGATTCCCCCACAATCACCCTCGTTGAAAGACAGAGTGCAGGGGCGATCTGTTTGCGGACGTGTTAAAATGTAGTTTTCTCTCGGAGTAATTTGTCAAACCTGATGTACTCCATCTCTATCGCGTCGTGTTGGTAGTACAGCATAAAACTTGGCCAACTTCCAGCCAGAGACAGAGCCACAGCCAGAGCAAATGGCCGAAATGAGGGGATCGGGGGAAAAGGGGCGTTTTCAATGTCAGTGAAAAACGTGTGCGGCACATTAAACGATGCATTTTCTTCTCGGACTTAGCGCACACCCAAAAACATGGCCCCAAATATGGGGCGGCCGAGTATTTCAAGGCCGGCCAAAGCGGGAATTTACACCCTGTAGCCACCATCGCAAGATTTCACATCGTTTTGCATATGTTAAGCGAATGTTGAGTTCGTCGTTTTTTATTTATTTTATTATTTAATTTATTATTTATTGCGTGTGCATGTGCGTGTGTGTGCGTCTGGCATCATTTGCAAATTAGCTTCGTCTGTGTTTTGGGCTGGGGCGGGCGTGAAAATCAATCAATTTATTCAATATTCATTCATTCATTCATCCACATCGGGCCCCCCACTCTTCTCCTTTTCCATAACTTTTTCTTCTTCGTAACAATTGCACTTCATAAAGCCGTTACACACGAATACACACGCAGAGCGAGAGAGAAGGAGAGAGATGCAAATGTTGGAATGCGGTAACATCCATGCCGCGTCATCAGCGCCTATGTTGGTACCCTTTCAGACGATACTATGAATTCCGGAATCTTTTTGCAGCCTTTGTCGATTCTGTGCATACTATTTTAAAAAGTTCCGCCCAATTTAATACATATCCAATGACTATATAAATTAGCTGCCAAAGGGAACCATGGCCTAGCAAGGGTATTAAATGCCTCGGTCTTCGCAGCTGGTCTCCCCCTCTTGTTTACCGATTACGTCTGTGCCTTTTCAAAGTACTTCGCCCGATAAACAGCACAGCAGAGGTAATAATACGTATGTATGTATGCATGTGTATGCGTGCGTTTGTGTGTATTAGCAACAACACGACTTTGAACAGCATCACTAACCTCAGACAAGCATCAAAAGGGAGAGCAAAGAAGCCGGAAGGCAGCTAAATTTACCGCAAAGTGGTTTCATTTCAATTTCTCCTTTCCTATCGCCCGCCGTACGTGTGTGTGCGCTCGAAAAAGAAATGATCACCCGAAACCGAAAACAATGCAGCAGTGAAGCACAAAAAACCAGTCACAATCACAATAAAATGCAAAGAAATACGAAAAAAAAAAAAAAAAGTTTGCACAGATTTGGCAGGCCAACTACGGCTCAATTACACACACACACCCGCATACAGGCGCAAAAGCCCTGAGTGTGAATGGTGTTAGTGTCGAAAGCACTTTAAAGTTTAAATACACACAAAATTACACTTGAATGCCCTTTTAATGACCACATTGCGCATGCGCAGCTTTCACTCAGACGCGGAATATCTTCGGAATTCGATATGCGTCTGAAAACCAAAGTACATACATACATACATATGTACATAAATTAGTCTTGATTGCAGGATGTTGCCGTCCCTGGCCCTCTAATACTTCTGATGTAACTTTTACAGTGTTTCCACTCAGGAAGTTTCTTAATATGTGCCCCCTCCCCTCCGTCAAGTGATGGCATTTTCGATATATCCACCTTATAGTGGAAGAGTTTTGCAGTTATGACAAGTTGATCCATGTGCCGTTGCGAAGGATACCGGATTCTCAATCCCACCTCCGTGATGATTGCACCTGACTAAGTGAAATTTCCAAAAGTGTTTCGTAACTTTTAACGTGTTTAGCGAGAATCAGCAAAAAGAAACAAAAACGACGACAGCAACAAAAACTGTTAACGCTGTGCTGTGTTTCATACATATGTGCTTTGCTCTTTTTTTCGCTGTTACTGAAAAGATTTCAAGGTTGTGTCGCTAAAAGAGAGATGCAAGACGGCGGCAATACAAAGAGGGAGCGAGAAAATGGAGATGCGAAGACATCAAAAAGCTCAGTGGGTCAGATTTTTGTGCGTTGAAGCCCTTTTTATTATTTATTGTAGTATGTCTGGGTGGTGCCACGCCACGCCTTGTTGGACTGCAAATATTTGCGATCGCGGAGATGCTTGTGCCATGAGTTATGGCTAAGCGTTTTGCGGCCGCACTTAGCCAATGACCTGAAAAATCACACAAATAAATCAGATGAGCCCCCATCTCCATTTACATATGTACATATGTATGTATGCACACCACATAGGAACAAATGCAGTCAACGAATATGATCATGATCAATGTCAAAACAATCATTCAGGGTCCGGCGATGGTGATGGCCGACGATTTACATATGTAAATAGAAACCGAAACCCGAAACGCTCATAACGTCCAAAATTAATGAACTTAATTGCGAGCCACACTAACTTTTTGCATAATTAAATGAGAAAAAGGAAGGGGAGGATGTGAGGAATGCGAAAAAAAACAACGGGAAACACACATGTACATACATACATACATGTATGTACATATGTGTAAGCCTGACGAATCCTAATCAAATTTATATTTTTTGTACTTACAGCCATCCTCACGACCCGAATCCGACTTTACGCTCGATCTGCCGCGCGCTGAGCAACTGCGATTGAAAATGGAAAAGGAGAAGAAATTCCGCCAAAGATGTCGCTTCATCACCACATTTCTAAGTCTGGTCTTCTTTCTGCTGACCGTCATGGTCGTCAGCTTGGTGTTGACCCGCGGCAAACGCATGTTCGGCAGCATGATCTGATGATATATTGTAAACGAACTAATTACAGTGCCAACAAAAACAAAAACAAATGTTAGCGAAACTCAAATTTAATATTAGTCCTAATGTTAGCTTCCTTCCTGGTCTGGCAGGACAGCCGCAGTATTGTTAATAAATTATTTATGTGATCTTAGTTGTTTAAGCCGCGAGTGCATTTCTTTCTGTAAGTAAACAGAGCTGTCAATTGCATGTATGTATGTATGTACTATCCCAACCTAGCGTTTGTCAAATTTACCATTAAGCTTATATAATTCGTAGAAGTTTTAAGTATAATTGTGCGTCTATGAGTCTTATGAGAGTGTCGAGAATAAACAGAATACCACAACAGATCTTTGTGCAGTACATTTAATATAACATTTATTGGAGAAAGCATCCGTAGAACGAGATTGCCATGCTTTCAGCGCTTCAGCGTCTGTCTTCTACAATATATTCTTACAGACATATTCATATATCGTTAAAGTTATCACAAATGGTTTTTTTTCTTTTGATTCGTTAAATTGGAACCAACTGTGGGAGAAAGTTACAGAAAACTTAGTTGTTACCAAGTAGGGAATCAGGCAATTTGCATAGTTAGCTAGCGACTAAGACGTAATTCTCCAATGAGACCAGCTAAGAAGGCAAGTTTGCTGAGAAGTGTTGAGAATGGTGTGGCGACCAAATATCTGTTTGCCGTGTTCTTGTGTTAGCTGTTTCATAATATACGTATATTCTGGCGATTGACCTCGAACACGGTGTGGTCCTCCTCGTCGCTGTTGACATCCTCGATGGCCATGGGAAGTGGTGTTAGCTCTTGATTGGCCCTGTCGCCTTGTACCCCATATTTGCGCTCTGCTCGTGTTAATCGCATTCTATATAGGGAAATTTTCAGTTCAGTTTAATAAAATCATGTGCGCTGATAAGCCATCTTCGCGGACGGCCCCACTACTCACCGATAGACACGCAACACAAGTAGAAAAATGGCGGAACTTGTTATTGCCACCAGAACGTAGACGACGGCTTGTCCCGGAAAATCCATTTCATTGCCCATGCTAGAGTGCTCGATGCGAACATCCTCCACAGGCAAACTGGAGGATGGCGATAACTTGGGCTCGGCCCGAGATTTTGGGTCAGCTGGCCGCTCTGGCTCCTTGGGTTGTTCCTTCAAAGTTAGCGCAGGCTTCTCAGCAATGATGACATCAGCATCCTTTTGATTGGGCACGGGCACTGCATCATCTGACTTTACCGCTTTCGGAATTGCAGCCGGTGCACCTAGCTCCGATATCGGAACGGGCTTTGTGCCATTCGTGGATGCTGCCGACACTGCTGCGTCACTCTGCTGTTGCACCAACATCAGCACAAACAACCAGATAGCTGTGGCCGCGATGGAAGATCCCCGGAAGTACATTTGTTCTTATCTTATTGTTATTCTATCGAAATTGGATACAAGCAACTATGACGTTTTAAAATTTCTGATGTTTTGATTTTGCTGTAACTTGCCAGACCGACTGGAATCGCAAAGGTAAGGGGGTTCATAAACCAAGTTCATGAACTACTGTTGTGGAATCTACCAGGGATGGAAATCCTACGGTATTTTTCAAAAATGACAAAAAGAAGAAGAACAGAAATGACAAAATATTTACAGAAAAAGGAAGAAGAAGAACAGACCCTGGACTGGGGGTGGAATGGGGCCTGCTCCACCTCTGCCTATACCGCCCCCGTGACCCCCTTCGTGTTGCCTGGCGCCTTCCTGCTGTTCTCGCGCCAGGAATACATTGGCCGCATCTCGACCGAGTACAGCGAGGGGAGCGGAATCACGACGACGAGCGATACCCTTCAAGGATGTGGGCGATGCGCACGCCCTGGACGTGTCGGTGGCGGAGCGGTGCATCTACTGGGCTGACCAGAAGACCAAGTGCATCTTCCGGGCCTTTCTCAATGGCTCCTATGTGCAGCGGATCGTGGACTTGGGTCTGATTGGGCCGGACGGCACCGCTGTCGACTGGCTGGGCAGCAACATCTGGTCCAATGCGGAGGCTGGTCTCATCGTGGTCGCCCTCCTGGATGGCAGCAGTCGGCGCGTACTCTTGTGGAAGAAGGTGGAGAAGCCACGTACCCTGGTCTTCGAGCCGCGTCGCGGCTACATCTACTGGACAGAGTGGCCCTCGGATTCCATACGCCGCGCCACGATGAACGGATCCGAGCTGCAACCATGGCCGGGAGCTCATATTCGACCAGGAGACGAGACGCCTCTACTGGATGGCAAGAAGCGTCGGATACTGGTTGCCAGCTAGGACTACGTGTACTGGAGCGACTGGAGCACCGCGGACATTTATCAAGACGGGCCAGCCGCAGCCTCGCCAAGAACGTGCCCTGCATCCCCCCCAGCTACGACAGACTGCCCAAATGTGCGGCTGCCGGTGTCCTGGCATGTCCATGAAGGCGAGGCGTCTGCTCTTCTCGACAGATGTCGGCAGTCATCAGGCCATCATTCGGGCCCGACTCGATGGCAATGAGCGTGTGGACCTGGAAGGAGTCACGGCTCTGGCCTTAGACCAACAGTCCGATATCCCATGCGTATCGATGTTATAGTAAGCAACCAATATTGGACACCTCTGAAGGTGTAATCTCCTGTTCCCTCTCTACAGAAAAACCCTTGCTTCCATGCATATCCCGCAGGTGAACAACATTGTCGCCTTGGGGGATTTTTATACTGGCTGGACGATAAGACCGGAGTGGAACGGATCACTGTCAACGAAGAGCGTCGTTCCGCGGAGCTGCAGCGTATGCCGCAGATCACCGACATCAGTGCCGTGTGGACACCGGATGCGAAAGTGCGGCGCAATCACACGTGTCTGCACAGCCGCACAAAGTGTTTCCACATCTGCATAGCCAGCGGGGAGGGTGTGGCACGCAGCACGCGCGACGTCTGCTCTCGCGGCGCGCATCCGGCCTGTGGGCCAGATCATTTCACTTGCGCGGCCCCAGTGACGGGGAATGGTAACATGAATAAGGACCTAACCTAACCTAAGGACTGCGTACCCGCCTACTGGCGCTGTGACGGACAAAAGGACTGCCTGGACAAGTCGGATGAAGTGGGATGTCCCACATGCTGGGTGGATCAGTTCAGCTGCCAGTCCGGCGAGTGCTTCGACAAGGCTTTGATCTGCGATGGTACCACCTGTGACAACTGTGTGAATGTCCACGATGAGCCCGACTGCTGCAAGCGGCCAGGAGACTTTCAGTGTGCCATGGTGCAGACGATTTGCCTGACATTTTTTTTCACGGATATTCTTGCGCACCGAGCCGGAGTCTTAAAATACGAGCAACATTGCGACTGTTTTTTTTGTTGAACTATTTTGTTTAAGCCTTGCTTTAGTCAAAATACAATAAAAGCAAGGACTAAAAATTAGCCAATCTTGAAGAAAGTTATTCATCAACGGCCTTAAATTATGTGGGCAAAACTAAGGGTTTTAGTTAGCCAGAATTATTCAACGGAATCTCAAAATTGAGCAATATGAACAACTATCCTTTTTTGTTTTGACCCATTTCGCTAAAACCTTTTTTTTTTGACCATTTTCGCAAAAAATTTTTTAACGCAAAATTCAATAAAAGCAAGTATTAAGAATAAGCCAGTTAAGTAGAAAATTGATTCATTAATCAGATAAAACTATGTGGGCATGGCTAAATGTTCTATATAGCTGATAATATTCCACGGAAGATCAAAAACGAGGAATATGTAAAATAGAACTTGAATTCCTCAGTATAATCACGGTATATTTTTAAAATAAGACGGTATATTTTGGTATATTTATGAGGGTCGGACGGTATATTTTATCGATAAATCATTGGAAAAAAACAAAAATTGTTGTCATTGTGTTTTTGGTTGGGTTCGTTTCGTGGGAAATATTGTAATAATTAAAATATATAAAGTTAAAAAACATACTGAGTCTAATTTAGAATTACTCGATATCTGGTGACAGGTAAATTTGTTGACCAATTGGTTATTTTGGGGTCCAACGCAATCCGTATGAGAAATGTGAAAATGGCGAACAAGTGAAAAAGTGCTCCAAGGGGAAATCACGACGTCACAGAAAGAAAACGAAAAACGAGCAGGGCCCGAGTCTTTCTACTAAAATTTACAGTTATCTTTAGGTTCTATAAGACTTGTTGGTTTCCATGCTCTTTTTTGGCTGCTTTCTTCATTTAATGCTAAAATTGGTTATGTGCATTGGTTTGCTTTGTGTGCTAGTGTGTGTGAGGTGGTTGCGCGCGTACATTCATGTGTATTTGTATGTTCGAGTGCTTTTTAACCAGGAAGTTTACTGATTTTTAAGACGAGAGAACGGCACCCGATTGCAATAGGTAGAGGCGTGCTCGCCGCCCACTTGTTTATCCGACAGTAGATACTCTACCGCACTGTGATTCAAGGTTGGCTGTGTATGCTTTTCAGGGAAGGGAATGATTTTCTTTGTATCGTATTACACCTTGAGCATAATGTATGCGGGGGCAACACATGCACAAACGCACGCACGCACAAATACACTTGAACGTCCGTAAGTCTCTCTTTTGGCAACTTTTTTTGTGGCCTTACGAATGTGACATTGGATCAAAACGGTCGACCTTCGGTTTGATTTATTTACGTGGCTTGCACGATGGAGCCAGGTCTACTACATGTTCGTTTTATTTCCTTACAGATCATATTCTTGAATCTCTAAATTTTGATCACCCATTAGTCAAAATTCCGACCAAAGCACCTAGGACGAGAGCCGCCAAACGACGCCATCAGGATAACAATCCCTCGCCCCCGCTGTTGTCGTTGTCGTCGTCCGCGTCCTCTACAACAACAGCTGCCAGAAAAAATCTGCCACAGCCGCAAGAGCAACAGGCCCAGCGGCAGTCTCCACAGAAAGAGGGTAAAGCGCACTTGCCACCTGCCACCACAGCAATGAGTCGTTCAGGCGCACAGACCACACAGAAGCCAGTCAATCTGGACGACATCTGGAGTGAGTTGGATGAAGGCATACGCCAGGTCTACGAGCAAGAGAAGTCCCTGACCCGCACCCAGTACATGCGCTTCTACACACACGTCTATGACTACTGCACCAGTGTGAACGCAGCTCCAAGCGGCCGCAGCAATGGAAAGACTGGCGGAGCCCAACTGGTGGGCAAAAAGCTATACGATCGCCTTGAGCAGTTCCTCAAGACCTATCTTACCGAGCTGCTGACCAAGTTCAGGGCAATTAGCGGCGAAGAGGTGCTCCTGTCGCGGTATACCAAGCAGTGGAACGCGTATCAGTTCTCCAGTATTGTATTGGATGGCATCTGCAACTACTTGAACCGCAACTGGGTGAAGCGTGAGTGCGAGGAGGGCCAGAAGGGTATCTACAGGATCTACCGCCTGGCTCTGGTCGCCTGGAAGGGGCACCTGTTTCAGGTACTGAACGAGCCCGTCACCAAGGCCGTCCTCAAGTCCATTGAAGAGGAGCGCCAGGGCAAGCTGATCAACCGATCGCTGGTGCGCGATGTGATCGAGTCCTATGTGGAATTAAGCTTTAATGAGGATGACTCTGACGCGAACCAACAGAAGCTCTCCGTCTACAAGGACAACTTTGAGAGCAAATTCATAGCCGACACAGCCGCTTTCTACGAGAAAGAGTCCGATGCGTTCCTATCAAACAACACGGTGACTGAATATCTCAAGCACGTTGAGAATCGCCTGGAGGAGGAGAAACAACGCGTCCGTGGCCTGAACTCAAAGAACGGCCTTTCGTACCTGCACGAGACCACAGCAGAGACTCTTAAGTCAACATGCGAGCAGGTATGCGAGTGCCGTCAGTCAATTCTGTTTGATTTAATTTGCTAAGTAATTTCCCCTTGTCGTACTGTTCTCTCAGGTTCTCATCGAGAAGCATCTCAAAATATTCCACACCGAGTTCCAGAATCTGTTGAACGCAGATCGAAATGATGACCTTAAGCGCATGTACTCTTTGGTTGCACTTTCACCGAAAAACCTGGCAGATCTGAAGACCATCCTCGAGCAGCACATACTGCATCAGGGCACCGAAGCCATTGTCAAGTGCTGCACCACCGATGCGTTAAACGATCCCAAGACATATGTCCAAACCATACTCGATGTACATAAAAAATATAATGCCCTCGTGCTGACGGCATTCAACAATGACAACGGATTTGTGGCCGCATTGGACAAGGCATGCGGAAAGTTCATCAATTCGAACGTGGTTACGGCTGCGAACACGGCCAGCAAATCGCCCGAGCTGCTTGCCAAGTACTGCGATATTTTGCTAAAGAAATCCTCCAAGAATCCCGAGGACAAGGAGCTCGAAGACAACCTGAACCAGGTGATGGTCGTATTTAAGTACATAGAGGATAAGGACGTCTTCCAGAAATACTACTCTAAGATGCTCGCAAAGCGTTTGGTGAACCACACATCAGCATCCGACGATGCCGAGGCCATGATGATCTCTAAGCTGAAGCAGACCTGTGGCTATGAGTACACGGTCAAGCTTCAGCGCATGTTCCAGGACATTGGCGTTTCCAAGGACCTCAACTCCAACTTCAAGGAGCACCTGCTGACGAACAATGTCGTATCCGAAATTGATTTCGGCATCGAGGTCCTCTCCTCCGGCTCGTGGCCCTTCCAGCTGAGCAACAACTTCCTGTTGCCGTCAGAGCTTGAGCGATCCGTACGTCAATTCAACGAATTCTATGCCGCCCGTCACTCCGGCCGCAAGCTGAACTGGCTGTATCAAATGTGCAAGGGAGAGCTGATCATGAACGTGAATCGCAACAACACGTCGACAGTGTACACCCTGCAAGCTAGTACCTTCCAGATGTCGGTGCTCTTACAGTTCAACGACCAGCTCAGCTTCACAGTCCAACAGCTGCTGGAAAACACCCAGACACAGTTGGAAAGCTTGATTCAGGTAAACGGATAACTACATGATTCTGTCGAATGTATTCTGTAATCCACTAAATTCATTTTATGCTTGCACATTTAGGTTTTGCAAATATTGCTCAAGGCAAAGGTTTTGACGTCCACCGACAATGAGAACTCATTGACGCCCGAGTCAACTGTGGAGCTGTTCCTGGACTACAAGAACAAGAAGCGCCGCATTAACATAAACCAGCCTCTGAAGACTGAGCTTAAAGTGGAACAGGAGACTGTACATAAACACATTGAGGAGGACCGTAAGCTGTTGATACAGGCCGCCATTGTGCGCATTATGAAGATGCGCAAACGCCTCAATCACACCAATCTAATCTCCGAGGTGCTCAATCAGCTGTCGACGCGCTTTAAGCCCAAGGTGCCCGTCATTAAAAAGTGCATCGACATTCTGATTGAGAAGGAGTATTTGGAGCGCATGGAGGGACACAAAGACACATATAGTTATCTTGCCTAAGGTTATTTTAAATTTAAAACTGTACGCTGTTTCATCAACGTCAACCATACAAAAAATATCATTATTGCTGTCGTACCCGCTCCGATCCCTCCCACCCTTCTGAACACCCAAATAAACTGCCGCCTCAATAATCAAACTACTAGGGAGATGAAAAATACTCCATCGACCGATTTGGATTTGCAGCTAGGGTCTGATCAGCTTCTGCTCGTTTTTTAAGGGCTTCCTGGAGGTGTTTTCTTTTTTAAATCAAATCGTTTTGTTTTAATTTACGTTTACGTTACTCATAGTTCGATGTATTCATATTTTCATTCATTAATTATAAAACTTCGATGCAAACCAGTGTTTACCTTTGTGCTGGATTCTGTACGTTCACGGAGTGTCGGCTCCAGAGTCCTGCAGCTGCAGCTTCTCATCCAGATTCATTCCGCTCGCTATGGCGTACACGGTGAAAGCAAACTTGGCCACCTGCAAAAGAACCAGAGTTGAGGTTGGTTTTTCCACGGCATGGACTCACATTGATGTTGGTGGCTAGATTGATTGTGAATATGTTCATGGCCGTGAACGTTATGGGCTGCTGCAGCTTCTGCAGAAACTGAAGGGCCGTGCTTTGGTAGCGCTTGTCCTGCATCCACCAAGCCGAGTGGAACAGGGCATCAGCCAGGTCATTGCAGTCGTCCACGATGGCGTTGCAGTAGAAGCAAAGCGGAAAGGTCTGCAACAGCACAGCCATCACGTAGGTAACGATGCCAAAGCGGGTCGATTGATCAGCGAATAGCACCATGTTTATCATGACAATGCCCAGAATGGAGCCGCAGATGATGAACTGGGCAAATATTGTGCCCGAGATGATGGGTCGAATGGTGTCGCAGAAGCTTGGGAAGACATATCACAACGATCCTTCTCCAAAAACCCATAGGCGACTTACTTTAGCATCGTCCTGTGAGCCTTGATGCACTCGACCAGCGATTTAAAGATGTTATCTGGATCAGCGTTCGCCTCGTTATTGGCCTCGCCCAGGCGAACGATGCGGTCCTTCAGCATTAGAATGTGAGTTCGCAAAGCCGCCACATAGATCACGGGGTACGAGTCCGTGGCTGTGGCCACGAATATTGCGTATCCCACGGTGAAGTACTCTACAAAACTCTGTATGTACAACTGACGTCTGTCGAGACGCCAGTCAATGAACGGATAATAGGTGTTATAAGGGACGCGGTCGTGGAAAAGGCCATCCACGAGAGTGGAGGTGGCGTAGAGAAAGTAGACAATCCCAAAGATCAGGTACAGTTTGTTGATGGTGGCTACTGTAACCCGGACCTTGCGCTTCTCCTCCGGGGTGACACAATACACGTCCAACTCATCGAAGCATTGGTTTGCCATTTCAAAGCGCTCCTTTAGGATAGACAGGGTGAAGAATTTGATCGAAAAGCACCAGGTGTTCAGGCACAGTTGCAGCGACTGCAGCAGCAGATCGGGTGGAAACTGGGAAAAGTGTATCTTGTAGTTAATCGGAAAACTCAGCGGAAGGTAAAAAATGTTATAGCTGAAGGAGATCACCCGCAAAATCTTGCGACCAATTCCGAAGTCGTTGTAAAAATCTAGGCCCGCAATATGAAGTGTTTTGAGCAAGTAAACAGTAGAATCCCTCGTCCCGATTGGCTCCGACAGCGGAGCCGGGTACACAAGCTTGAAGAACATTTTAGAACGTTTAAGCTGCTTCTGGATCAGGTACAGCACCAGGAGCTCTTTATAGCCTGCCAATTGTTGACCATATTGCGTTTCCTCCGTCGCAACTTTTAATTACTGGTTATCCAACTGGGTCTGGGGCGTTTCACCGACATTTTGCAGAACTATTTTCGCACATATTGAAACTACTATTGCATTTGAAGAGGTGTGCGATGCATCGCCGACTAAAGGATAACCCTCATCACTATATTCCTTTACTTAGACAAAATAATACAACTGCAAATCAACCGATACACCCAGTAAGAGCAACAATGTTTGATGTTTCAAGAAGTTGTTTCTTATTGCTGTTTCTTAGTTGATTTATTATTTATAGACATTAATTTTTTTTGGTCTTTACGTTGCAACGGGAGTGAATTCGTTATTTGCATTTCTGCACACTTATTTCAATGGGAACCAAACCATATGTGATATGTTATAAAACACACTAAATCTTTTGATCACAAATTTAACATTTAACTTGAAACTTCTTTGGCCGACGACAAGGGCCAAACATGTACTCAAGACTTCGATACACACGTTTTTCTCAGCCCAGTAATTCATTTGAATTGAAGGTTATGCTATATTATACATAACATATATGTATATACACAAGTTTCCTTAAAACTACAGTTAATACTATCAGCTTATAAAATAGGTTTCAGTTATGCACAATGTTATTTATTAACAAGGAGATCCAGCGGGAGCTATGGTCAATCGTCAATCCTCGTCGTCGAGTGTGAGGACCTTTGTGTGAAAGCGCATTCGTTTTGTGTTCTTCACCACACCGTTATTGAGCAAATTGATTCCAGGATTTGGATTGGGCAGCTTCTCCCACAAGCGCTTAACGCCCTTCTCGACAATCGAGTTGAAGTCATACTTTTCTGGTGTGGCAGTAGGTTCAGATACAAGTGCGCTTTGTGGGAGTTTGCGAAGCTTGACTACAGCCTGCTTGAGACGTATGCTGCTGGTGCTGGTTACGCTAGCCCTATCATCGTCATCATCTGCACCATTTGCATCTGCGTTTGTAGCCATCGAGCAGCCTCGTTTCTGCGACGTGGGAGCTTTTGACTTGAACACAGCCATACTAAAACAGTGAAATAAATTATTATAGTTATCAGGAGTAGGATATACTACTTGATTACTACCTTTCCTTCTTGTCGTACACATTGATTGTTGGCGGATTTGCAGGACATAGCTTGCCTGGCTCCTCCGGGTGATAGCCAAAGTCTTTTCCCTTCAACCAGTTATCATAGCGGTCCGGCTGAAAGTGGCGCACAAATGTCTCCATTGAGATTTTAACCATATCGCTGCGGCACCTGCATATGCTAGCGCGCTTGCCATACTCTATCCAGCGCTTGGACGCAAAGTTGGTCGACTCTGCACCATTGAAGCCGTGGTTGAAGCCAGAATGGTAGCCAAACGGAAAGGTTATCATAATTTCACCCGCCTCCTGGGTAATTTTGTTGTAGGGTATATTATGCTGGCGCAAAACTTTGGGACTTATCATGGTCATCTTGTGACGGAGGTACGCATTGCATTCCTGATAGGTTTCAGGGAATAACTCATTGGCCAGCTTCTCCAAGCGTCTTCCGTAGGCCGGTGGAATGGCGTACCATGTTTTGGGAGCACCAAAATGAAGATAATTTATGGAATAAAGATCCATGTCTTCGGTGTGCCAAGCAAAGGAACTCTTCCACATTCCGAAATAGAGGTACGCTGTATTAACCCCGTCTATGGTTATATTATAATCTGTGTTAACCAGGTTCAGTACGGTGTCTAGCCGCCCGATGTTCCACACATCTAGTTCCTCGTCACTGAGCGTTCCCTGGACATCAGCTGCATACAGCGGTGATACGTATGTAACATTCTTCCAATATTTCCGCTCCAGATCGTCGTAGTCGATGTGACGCGGTGTGCTGTGTAGCTCGGAGTTTGCCTTCTCCATGAACTGACGCAGTGTCATCTGCTTGCGTTGTTGCACGTTGAATTGCTGGTACACTCCTTGTGCCCTAAAAACCAAGTCCACACAAGTGTCAACTGTAAGTGTCCATCTTTCACACCAAGCAACTTCTTACCCCTGGACCACCTGAGAAATCGGTGGAGGAATCGTCATATTGATGTTCTCTATGTCGTACCCAGACTTCCTGGGGACCCATTCTGGCGGGGGCTGCATAAGTTAAGTTAAATATACATACATTCGCATCCATGAATTTTACCATTTACCTGAATTTTAACCAAGCCAGCGAGATGGGCCCCGCGACTCTCCATATACTCTATGTAGGTCGAAAAGTGCTGGAACTCACTGTAGCTGGGACGAAAGGTCATGATGCGGGGAACTTTATTTTGTTCCCCATCTTGAAATGAACACTTTGTAGACATAACCGCCGCAGTTTTCTTTCTATATGAATTTTTTTTATCAACTCTTAATTCTCAAATGCCGATTGGTGTGGCCTTTCCAGCGAATGGGCAAAAAACAACAAAAGTCCATAACGCGTCTTACAAAATATTGGGAAATATTTGAAAATGCTAGAAAATATTTTTAAAAAAATGCAATAAAAATATATAAACATAAAAATATAAAAGCTGTTTACCTAAAAATTCAGGTTTTTCGCAAAAAAAAAATAATCAAAACTCCATTGATTGCAGCGGACACTACTGCCGCTGCATCTTAAAATGATAATTATTTTAAATTTCAATTTTTAAATTAAGATACTAATTCTCAAATGCCGATTGGTGTGGCCTTTCCAGCGAACCAACAAAAATACCCAATATTGTGCCGTCTGGCCACTCTGCAAGAAATGCAACCTTGATGCCCGCGCTTCCGGCGCGCTTGATTCAAATCTTCGCCACAATCGTCACTCCCGATCGTAAAAACTTTATTTGTTTTCAACTCTTATTCGCCCCTGACCTGGCTCTTAACTTTTTGTCTTGAATTTTTAAAGCCCTCCATCTTACAAACAAAAAAGATTGATCTGTCTTTTATAGAACTTACATCATTTTCGATTCGAAGCCACCGTTCAAACAATCATTACACCTGATATCATATCTGTATATATAATTCCCGGAACTCCCAGTGCCGACGACTCGTATTAGTGCTATATAACAATTAGCGCCTTGGATAAACAACGGAATTTCGGTGAAAAAATGCACAAAACAAGAGATTACACTCTAGAAATTCAAATTAAAAGGGCTTTTCAATGCAGCCCAGCAACACTGCAGATGGGAGATAATCAAACGAGTTAGATAACATTCTGGAAGCGAATTGACAGCGATAAGGAGTAAACAGCTGACTACTCAGATTGATCGACAGAATAACAATTTGTTTGTGAAATTATTTCAAAAGCAATGGGCATCATAATTCATACAATATGTGATTTGCATTGAGCCTGGAGAAAAGCCAAGAGGAGAGTTCGTTCCCGCCGAGTTTTATTGTTTTTTTATGATTATGGTTGAGATAATGATAATGGCGAACGATCCGCGTAGAGTCGCTGGCACTTCAAAACTGGCCCAGCTGTAATCAGGAAAAATGGGTTCTGTTCTTAGTGGTATCAGTATAAAAGCGAAAGGTGCACTCCAACCCAGGAACAGTCGTCGTTTCGCCGTCCATCGGAATTGCGCCTAAGAAGGCTGACCAATTCTAAATCAAAGTGTTGTCCCTAGTGTAATTCGCATATACGATAATAAAGTAGATATGGGCTTCGATACCTCTTCGGAGATGGCAAGGCGTGAGTAAATCAAAGCACAGCACAGCACAGGAATAACCAAACAATAAAACCTAGTGGCGAATATACTCGTAAATGAATCAAAGATACCATCTGAAGTGTTTCCGTGTACTCGTATTTAATCGCTGTGGCCGAGCTGAGAATTTTTTTTCCTTTAGTCAACTCTTAATGGGTTATTGATACGAGTTTGCCGGTTGAGAACACGACTGAATTGTAGTTGATAATCCAAGTGATGCAACAATGATCGGCTCGCTCTTATACCACAATACATGGTGCTTTCTATCATTAGTACGATCACATTATGTATGTTTCCAGACCTACCCTATGACCTTATTGTTGCTGCATTCCTTATGTCTAGTTTTACTTGCAAATTATTCAGACATCTGTTGGCATATATCATGCCCGTATCTTATATATCTTCACACAAATCAACAGAAGATAATTTCGTTTGAGGCAATGTAAATATTTACATTCTTCTTAAGGGGTCTTCCCATCTGCACGGTACATAATTTTTGGTGAATAAAAGTAAATCTCGAGATCTATTGAGGACAAGCCCGGAGAGCAATTAAGACTTATGGCTTGTTTCACACTTTTCCCTTGACTACTACCCTGTGCTGGGTCGGCGGCCACTTTTCCATTGAAAACAGACGAGCTTTGTTTTGTTTTTCCTCATTTGCATGCGGTAATGATAATGAAAATATTATTATAATATAATAAAAGACAAAGCATTCAGTCGGAGTCGTTAATTAATGGCATCAGCACGCACTATCAGAACATTGTTAAACGGCCATAAAACGTAAATTGAATAAAAAAAGGTCCTAGAAATAATCATGCAAATGACAAACCAAACAAATCCCACAGTTAATTTATATAATGGGGCAATCGGTAGATTACTTTGCCAGACGACGATCCGCTCCGACATGGTTTACTTCGTAAACGGGGAGAGGACACCTCTGCTACTCCGGGTGGTGCCAAATCATCTCCACACATTAGCCTGTAAAGCATTATTAACTAAGTATAGAAATCATTTACAGGACTTTAATCAATTCTTAATTTTATTCTTCCAATAGCAAGTGGATTTGGAGCACGCCACTGGCAGGCAATCCTCTTGTTCGTCGGCATGATGATCAACTACTTTCAGCGCGTCGACATCTCGGCCGCCATCGTACCGATGACTCAATCCACTGCCGGGGCTCCCTACTACAGCTGGGATTTGTCGGATAAATCTCTGATACTGAGCAGCTTCTTCTGGGGCTATGTCGTCTCGCAGGTTCCCTCAGGTTTGTTGGCCAAACGTTTCGGGGCAAAAATAGTTCTGGGATCGGCCACCGCCATCGGCGGAGTCTTGTCGTTTTTCCATCCCATGGCGGCGGCCAATGGCTGGGAGAGTGTCTGCGTATTGCGGGTCCTCACCGGTCTAGTTCAAGGCACTGTCTACCCCTGTGTACACACCTTGTTGGCCAAATGGGTGCCGCGCACGGAGCGGGGCTTCCTTACCACCGGCATCTATTCGGGCGCCCAGTTCGGGACGGCTGTTATTCTGGTCACGAGTGGATTCATTTTCGAGTCGAGCATGGGCTGGCCCGGACTGTTCTACTTGTCTGGAGGCCTTAGCTTGGGCTGGGCGTTGCTCTTTTTCTGGCAGGCTGCCGACGAGCCAGCCACATCACGCAACATCACGAAGGCGGAACGGGAGTACATCGAGAGCCTCACAGGCAGCAACAGTAGCAGTCAGGTATGTACAACACACCAGTTGATTTTATTCCAGAGTAAGTAGTAGTCTGATTTCGTTTTGTCCATCTACTCCAGTCCATGCCAGTGCCCTGGATCTCGATTTTCAAATCGCCAGCCTTTTACGGTCTTTTGGCCGCTCACTGCGGCTTCACCTGGGGATTCTACACGCTGCTAACCGAGATGCCCTCGTACATGAGCAAGGTTCTGCAGTTGGATGTCAAATCGAATGCATTCCTCTCCTCCCTGCCATACTTTGCCATGGGAGTGCTCTGCCTGGTGGTCAGCCCCATATCGGATCTGCTCATCAACCGAGGCGTCATTTCGACCACGACTGCCCGCAAGCTCTTCAACTCGATTGGACAGTGGGGACCGATGGCCTGCTTGATCGGACTGGGCTACATGACCGCCGACGAGAAGACCTGGGCCATTCTACTGCTAACGCTTGCCGTGGGAATCAATGCGGGCTGCTCCTGTGGTTACCTCATTAACCACATTGATTTGTCGCCCAACTTTGCTGGTCCTATGATGGGCGTAACCAACGGAATTGCTGGTGTGACATCTATTGTCGCGCCGTTGGTGGTCGGCGCCATTCTCACCGAGGAGGAGGATCCGAGCCAATGGCGTACGGTCTTCTTCATCACCGGGGCAGTTTACTTAGTATGCAACACCTTGTTTGTGATTTTTGGCAAGGCCACTGTGCAGTCCTGGAACGAGCCAAAGAACCTGTCCAGCACGATAGCCTTGCGCAACAACTTTGAGAACGACTCCAAGACCATTGCCCCCACGACAGACAAGGACAATCGTTTTTAAATTGCTGTACCTCGACTCTGTCCACAATCTCGTTTACACTATTATGGCTCTATGAGTTACTATAATATACAATTTCTGTATAGGTAGATAGTTCGAAACAGGCGTCTACCAAATCAGCGATATTTGATATATGCTTTAGTTATAATTAAAGACTTTGGTTTAGGTTTATGTTAATACTAAGCTTAATATGACTACAATTTGTGATAAGCTTAATATAAAGCTTACGATGTGTGGCACGTTTCATATGTATTATGTCCGGAATATGTTTAAATATTTGAATTGTCTTATCATCGTCTGTCTCTGCTTGCTCCGAGTATACCAATAAATATTTACAATACTAAATTCTTTGTTCGTCTGACGAGAAGTAAAGGAACCTAATCACTCTTATCCACTGCTTCCATCCCCGTTCAGAACTGTCTCGATATTGGAATGGAAACGTACCGATTTCGTTGCATGTTACTTGACCTTTCGCTGCAACTGCCGCTGTTCGTTAAGTCGCTGATTAATGCGGCGCGAAGATGACAGTGTGCGTAGCATTGTCCAAATGGCCATCGTCCAGGTGAGTATAATGGTGCCATAAAGAACAGGAGCATATGCATTCGTATTGCCAACGGGTATTTCTGCTCTTAGAGGCGCCCTCAGCTGGTATTCCACATGTATTTGCTTCCAGTTGCAACGCTCCAGATTGTGGAGGGTTGTCGGCTCCGTATCTGTGACGATGTTTTCGTCAAATCTGCTTTTGTGCGCGTTCAGGCAGTACAGCTTATCAGGTCGGGCAACCAATTCATTGTCAACCAGCTCACTATCAGCGATCGGACAGTTCAGATAGAGTTCTGGCGTAGCTATAGCTACCATGCTGGTGGATCTGTAAGGTGTTTGCGGTTAATATAAATGCAATCGAGTATGCTTTACAATAGTCAAGAACACTGAACCTCTTATCGCTCGGTGCGTGATAGCGAAAATGAATTGGAAGCGTTACAATTTCCATTAGTTTCGGCACGCCGCGCAACAACACAGAGAACGGCTGCGCCCTCTCAGTGGGCTCTTCAATGTTCACAAACTTCGGGTAGACGGCACTTAGCTGGAAAGTCAATGGGATAAGCCTAAGATTCCACTTCAATGAACTGCAGACGAACTTACTCTTTTGAGGCGCTGCAAATCATCCAGCTCGTCTGTGCTTATGTAAACGGCTGCTGGCAGCGGTTGCAGCAGCATATAGTCACAGTCCTTGCCCGCCAGGGGAAAATCGAACTGCACTCTGTACGTTAATGTTCTGTCGTATACATAGAATACAATTCATAAAATTATTTGTTGGACAGTGAACTGATTTCTTCTACCGACCTGTGCATACCGGCCTTCTCCATTTCCACGTGCACTATCGGCTGTTGCAGAAGATAGCTGTGTGCTGCACTTGCCAGGAGCGCAATCACACCTATTGCACTCTTCCAATTACGCTTTGAAATCATTTTTAGCTAATAAAATGCAAAATTCTCAAGCAAATTTGTAAATAAAAACATTCTGTTTCATTTCCGACTCATTTTCAAAATATACCGTAAATATACTGACGAGTTAAAGTTCTATTTTACATATTCCTCGAGTTTTATATTCCGTGGAATGTTACTAGCTAGATAGAACTTTCAGCTATGCCCACATAATTTTATCCGATTAATGAATCAATTTTCTACTTGACTGGCTTATTAAATACTTGGCTTTTATTGTTTTTGCCTCAATTTTGGTTCATCAACAACAATATAGCGTCTGGTATGATGAAAGACCGAACTTAGCCCACTTAAGCCCCCTCTATTTAAATAGTTCAACTACTTGAGGTACATGGCGGAAAATATTAAAGATTGTAAATTCTTCTTGTAGGTTCATGCCATCTTTTCTCTAAACTTAAAAGAAACTACGATATCTTTCACCTGAACTGCGCTTAAATTATTAAATTTGCATTATTTTCGGTAGAACCCCCTCGGCTTATAACAGGTTAATCGTTATCCGTCAAGGATTGGAAACTATATTGCTGAATTTTTATGTTTCGTGGAATATTATTAGCTAGATAGAACACTTAGCTATGCCCACATAATTTTATCCAATTAATGAAACTATTTTCTATTTGACTGGTGTATTTTAAATACTTGCTTTGTATATATCTTGTATATATATCCTGATCCTGATACTTATTCTTGGTCTCTGTGAGAAGACAATAAAATGTCGTTGAAATAGTTTTAAAACAGAAACTGAAATGACAAACATTCTCTCAGTTCTATAATATCCATTTCCCCAGGGTATGCAAATGTTGCTCAATCCGTGCCATGTTGTTGCCGATTTCTCGGCACATGAGTCTGTCTCATTTGAGCTGTCTGGGATTTTATTTGGTGTTGCCATAACGGTTGAATTCAATACTTTGGTTTGAGCGCGAAATTTAAAAAGTAATGTCCAATTGATGATTATTTTAAATTCAGTTCTTTGTACAGAGCGGATCCTTGTCGCGCCAATTTATCTGCCATTTCGTTGCCTTTAATGCCCTTGTGGGCCTCCACATAGTTCTAACGGAAACAATACATAACAAAAAACAAAAAAATCAATGTAAGCGAAATACAAACCCATTTTACTTTGATGTCCTTGTTTTGGAGTAGCTCGTCCAGCTCTTTAAAATCAACTACATTCTTTACCGGCTGATTGCTTGCCAACATCCAGCCCCTCCTCTTCCAGCCTTGCACCCACAAGGTGATAGAGTTGATCAGGAACTGAGAGTCCGTGTAAATGCAAAGCTTCCCAATGCCTAAATTCCGTGCTGTCTTAATGGCATGAAT
This sequence comes from Drosophila miranda, assembly GCF_003369915.1. Lineage (NCBI taxonomy): Eukaryota > Metazoa > Arthropoda > Insecta > Diptera > Drosophilidae > Drosophila > Drosophila miranda. Next base: position 15,543,525 of record NC_046676.1, read on the forward strand.
CGCTGCCTGTATCTCGCCCACGTTATTTGTGACGCGTCCGCTCACTGGTTTAGCTGCATTTCTGCATGGGCATTTAGCAAAGAATTTAATAGCTTTCCGACGGTGGCTTCCACTTACTTACAGCTTGTGATTGTCGCCAAAATAGACTCCATACCCGGCACATGCACCTTTACGACCATTTCCAATACAAGAGCCGTCTGTGTATACAATGACATAGCCCTCGGTGTCGATTTCAAACTCAAATTCACCGACGTGCTTGAGACCAGCTGCTTCCGCAACTCGGGATACATGACGAGGTACTTTCTTTTGCCTATCGTCGCTGTCGTCCCCTTTGCGTTTCTTTGTCGCCACATAGAACGAAAAAGAGAGCTTAACGCATACATTTCAAACTAAAGTTCTGTTCTTGGTTACCAGATTACTACTGCTAGCTGGTTTCGCATCTCCCTCCACTTCATTCATGGCTGCATTCTAGAAGTAAAACACACAAAAATATGAAGCCTCAATCGCAGCCGAACATATTGTCTTGCTTACCAGCTCGTCCTCCACCAGGTCGTGATCTTCGTCCGGCCATGCTTCTGTATATTGAGGCTTCTGTGGCTTCATAGTGCCCCAGTTGGCTGGCGAAGGCTGCTTTTGTCCCAGCGGCACTGCTACTTCGTGGGGTGCGTAGGATCCTTTAATGTTAATGAATTGCTCCGCTTCCTGGCGTGTGTTGAATTTCTTATACACTGCATTCTTGAAGCCCTTCACTTGCTGCTCACATTTGTCCCAAGTGTCATAGATTCCCGCCTTTCGCCCATTCGCCACAGCATAAAACGCCATTGTTCGCTGGATTCGCAAGGAACGGAGTAGCAACAACATGTTAAGTATAATAAATAAATATTTTTTATTTACCTCCCGGGTTTTGTAGTTACCTACAGTGTGACCGACCCTCAGAAATATACCGAAACATACATCTCATTAAAAAAATATACCGTAAATATACTGAAAAATTCAAGTTCTATTTTTTACATATTCCTCGTTTTTGATCTTCCGTTGAATATTACTAGCTAGATAGATCTCTCAGCCCTGCCCACATAATTTTATTGGATTGCTTTTATTGGATTTCTATATACCGTTGAAAATGAAATTTAATAGATTAATGGAATTGACAAAATATACCGAAAAGCATTAAAAATTCCGTAAACGGTCACTCTCCTGGCCTTGCCAGATCAGCCAACACAACGTAAACAAACACGCAGAGTTGCCAGGTGCGACCAAGAATTGATATTTTCGTCGATTTTTGGTTTAGAAACAATGTATCAGCCTCCGACTCCAGCGCAGCAGGTGCCTCTTCTACCGCCGCCCGCTGAAGACCCACCGCCACCTGGTGTGAAGGATCCCAGCTCATCCTCCTACAACTACAGCCAAAACGCTACGCCCCCGGTGAACGACTACGCTCAGTGCTCTACACCTTATTACAGGTATCCAGACGCCGCCTCTTTTAACGCTTCAGCAGCGCCAACTTTCGATCCCTACCATCAAGGAGCGTACGGGTATGAGGGTTATCAGTACCAAGGACCACCGTACGCCCAATACGACCAAGGCGCGTATGCATACGAAGGCTACAAATACCAAGATCGGTACTCGTACACGCCGAACTCTCGCCCGACTAACCCAAGACCCCAGTCGTACAATTTGAATCCAGTCTACGGAAACCACTCGGGGGAGTACAGTTACTCCAAGCGATATGATCCACGACATGCGTACTACCCGCAGAGGGAGCCGCGCCCATCGCAGCATTATTACCCTCCAAGAGGTGCGCCAGCCGAGGAGTATGGCCCTCGGAGCTATCGAGAAAGATACGAGCCAGCAGATGGGAAAGCGCCGCAATCCAAGACAAAACCAAAAGTGGAAACTGAGCGAGATCGCCTTCTCCGCCAATGGTGCTCCAACTATTGCGAGAAGCCAGAGGATTACATTGAGAAAATGAATGCCCTCAACGAGACGGCAGCCACAGTCGAGTCTTGGGTACGCTCCTCGCCAGCCGAGCCATATTACGAACGCACCAATAACGAAAATGAGGTCAGGAGCAAAAAGCGTTTGCAAAAACTGTGCGATCTCTTTGAGGACGAGCTACTTAAGCGAGCAGATCGAGTGCGCAAGACATTGCCTGTCTATGCGCCGCCTCCGAGGAAGGCGCGACGTCGCCTCTGCAAGCACAAACACAAGTCGGAGGCCTGCTCCTCGTCGTCCGATGACGACTCGGACGAAGACGGCTTCAAGGTCGAGCAGGACTGCTGCATGGAGGAGTTGTCGCGCAAGGTGCAGCATCCGCAGCGTGTTCATGCCGATCTCTGGCACAACGACGCGGGCGAGATGAATGACGGTCCCCTATGTCGCTGCTCTGCCAAGTCGCGTCGCAGCGGTATCCGGCATGGCATATATCCCGGAGAGACCGGCTACAAGCTGTGCGACAAGGCCACAAACAACGCCAACAGTCTGTTTCATTATCGCATCACCATATCGCCGCCCACCAACTTTCTGACCAAGACGCCAACTATTATCAAACACGATGAGCACGAGTTTCTCTTCGAGGGATTCTCGCTGCTGTCCCACGTTCGCCTCACCGATCTGCCGGTCTGCAAGGTGATTCGCTTCAATATAGAGTACACAATTGAATACGACGAGGAGAAGATGCCTGACAACTTCACCATTCACGAGCTGGACCTTTTTTGTAAGCAGTTTATTTTCAGTTCTTCATTGATTATTCTCTCCCCTTTGCATCTCAGTCAAATACCTGTTTCACGAGCTGCTGGAGCTGGTTGACTTTAACCTGGAGCCCAATACTGGAGCTGATGGTGTTGAATCCTGCCCAGCGTTTCATTTCCTCCCCCGGTTCGTGCGCGACCTGCCCGACAATGGCAAAGAGGTGCTGGCAATGTGTGAGGTACTCAAGTATCTGCTGGACAACTCGGCAGAACTGGTGGAGCGGCAGCAGTTGCTTCACCTGAACCAGATCAGTCAGAGCGAATGGCAGAACTATGTGGACTTTATAAAGGGCATGCTGGTGACCAAGCCGGGCCACAAGCCATGCTCGTTGCGTGTGGACCAGTTGGACAGGAACAACTCGGACTTGCCCGAGTGCGTGCACCAGGAGTCGGGTATCTCGCATCCGGCCATTGTGCACTTTGGCATACGTCCTCCCCAGTTGAGCTATGCGGGCAATCCGGAGTACCAGAAGGCCTGGCGTGATTACGTCAAGTTCCGGCATTTAATGGCAAACATGTCGAAGCCCTCGTTCAAGGACAAACGCAAGCTAGAGGATAAGGAGCAGCGGCTGCAGGAGATGCGCACTCAGGGACGGATGAAGCGCAACATCACGGTGGCCATCAGCTCGGAGGGTTTCTTTCGAACCGGCATCATGTGCGACATTGTGCAGCATGCCATGCTGATACCCGTGCTGACGTGTCATTTGCGCTTCCACAAGTCGCTGGACCTGCTTGAGGAGAGCATTGGCTACCAATTCAAGAATCGCTATCTTCTGCAGCTGGCGCTGACGCATCCCTCCTACAAGGAGAACTACGGCACCAATCCGGACCATGCTCGCAACTCGCTCACCAACTGTGGCATACGGCAGCCGGAGTACGGGGACCGCAAGATCCACTACATGAACACAAGGAAGCGGGGCATCAACACGCTGGTCAGCATTATGTCCCGCTTTGGCAAGGATCAGGAGACCGTTTCGAATATCACCCACAACGAACGTCTGGAGTTCCTGGGCGACGCTGTCGTCGAATTCCTCAGTTCGATTCATTTGTTCTTCATGTTCCCAGAGCTGGAGGAGGGCGGCCTGGCCACCTACCGAGCTGCCATTGTGCAAAATCAGCATTTGGCTCTGCTGGCAAAGAAACTGCAGCTAGAGGAGTTTATGCTGTATGCCCATGGTTCCGATTTGTGCCACGAACTGGAATTGCGGCATGCGATGGCCAATTGCTTTGAGGCCCTGATGGGAGCGCTTTTGCTGGACGGCGGTATCAAAGTGGCCGACGAAGTCTTCACGGAGGCATTGTTCAGGAAGGAGGGTAAACTTTTGAACATTTGGAAGAACCTGCCGGAGCATCCGCTGCAGGAACAGGAGCCTTTGGGCGATCGCCGTTGCATTGATTCTTATCGCGTCCTGAAGGACCTTACTAAGTTCGAAGACTCGATTGGACTTAAGTTCAAGCACATCCGCCTTTTAGCCCGAGCCTTTACCGACCGCTCTATCGGTTTCACCCATCTCACGCTGGGCTCCAATCAGCGGTTAGAGTTCCTGGGCGACACTGTCCTCCAGTTGATAAGCTCGGAATACCTGTATCGTCACTTCCCCGAGCATCACGAGGGACATTTGTCGCTTCTACGCTCTTCGCTGGTCAATAATCGCACTCAGGCCGTGGTGTGCGATGACCTGGGCATGACCAAGTATGCCGTCTACGCTAATCCCAAAGCAGACCTAAAGACCAAAGACCGCGCTGATCTGCTCGAGGCATTTCTGGGTTCGCTATATGTCGACAAGGGTCTGCTGTTCTGCGAGCAGTTCTGCCATGTCTGCCTGTTTCCACGTCTCCAGTTGTTTATCATGAACCAGGACTGGAACGACCCAAAGTCCAAGCTGCAGCAATGTTGCCTCACACTCCGCACTATGGACGGCGGGGAGCCGGACATACCCTACTACAAGGTGGTCGAGGCCAGTGGTCCGACCAACACGCGTGTCTACAAGGTGGCTGTCTACTTCCGATCAAAGCGCTTGGCCACCTCTAGTGGTGCCTCCATTCAGCAGGCCGAGATGAACGCAGCAAAGCAGGCCTTGGAGAACTCGCGGGACCTTTTCCCGCAGTTGGATCACCAGAAACGGGTGATTGCCAAAAGCATTAAGAAGCAGACGGGCAGCGAGGTGGACAACGATGCCGACAAACAGCAGGATGAGGACAAGGCCAAGAAGCCCAAATATACGGCGGTCCTGCAGGATGAATCCCACTTGCCCAAGCAGTATCGCATGCATGAAAACATCTCCAGCGACGAGTTACCGGAGGATGATGAACTTGACAATGGCACAGCCAAGAGTCCGACTGGTAAGTACTCGAAGCAATTTTGGATGATGCAACAGTTGCTAATCGTTTATTTCCAGCCGCCCATCGCTTGCCACGGAGTGGAGTCGACACCGACAGCAGCAGTGACAGCGACAGCGACGACTCTAAAATAACTCCCAAGCGCCGTCGCCGCATGCCATCCTCGCCATCGTCCTCATCGCCATTATCTTAGAAGTCGACTAGATGTGTACTTAACTTCTTTCAAAGTCGCTTGCATTTCCAAAATGTACTTTAACTAAAACGTAGCTCTGCCAAAATAAATTAATTCGAAACAAAATTAATTTTTGTAAATATTTTAGCCAATTGAAACAAAACATGAATGCTCTACGAGCATTTCACATTGTTGGGCTCCTACAACAATGTGAAATGCTTTCTCATTTCATGGAAGTTTCACGTCCAGTGCTATTTGAAGAGGGACAATCGTCGCCCCAGACCGGTGCGTCCAGCACCACAAAGGGCGGAGGTTACATGGCTCATTTCGGGCAGGCCGGAAATGTCTCCACGTGCGGCCAGTGATGGTGGAGAGCTGAGCAGTCGTGTGGCCACACGTTGTATATCAGCGGCGGACACTTTCTCTGTAAAAGGGAGCATTTACGAAAACAGTTTAATCTTCGCAGGGCACTCTACTTACCTATCTTCTTAATGAAATGCTCTGGCCGCATGCGATGCCCAGACACGAGCACCTGACGCCCGACATCCTCGAACACTGCTGGTCGCGATTCCAGGTTCATCAGTAGCATCGATTGCAGCTGTATTTTCGAGCGCATCAACTCCTCGCGACCCGGTTTGGCTGCCATGCTCAACAGTTCGCGTATTATCACCTCGACCATGTCGTTCAAGTGCTGCGGCGGCGCACTGCCGTGTATGCAGAACAAGCCGCTGTCGGTATAGGTATGATTGTATGCCGTGGCACTGTACATCCAATGGTAGCGATTTAGGACTTTTGTGTAGAGGCGCGAGTACATGCCCTTGCCAGGACCGCCGGAAGAGAAGGAGCCCCCGCCACCCATCATTATGTTGAGCACGCAGAGGGGCACAAAGTCTGGATCCTGGTGAGCGCATCCTTCAAAGCCAAGGACGACATGCGCCAGTTCTGGCAGGCCCGCCGCCGCATAAATGGGAATTTCGCATTGCTCCTAGTAATAATATAAATAGCTTTGTTATATATAGATAACGGCAAGATGCAGTAATATACAACGCTCACCTTCACAATACCGCCAGTGTACTGGGCGATAGATGTGTCTACTTCATTAGGTCCCACGTTGCTTTCTGGCTCGCTCTCCCAGATGGCTTCCTCTTCTACAAAGTACTTCCTCACGTGCTCCACCAGTTCGTCGTGATCCACCTGCAATAACGAGCGTTACTTAAAGTGGAAAAGTAATAAGAAAAACAACTTACACCAACGCCTGCGAAAACCATGCGGCTGGGAGAGTGATGATGCTTCAGGTAGTTCATTAGCACAGCCCGATCTATGCTTTCCAGAGTCTCTGGAGGGCAGAGCTTTGGCAGGCCTAGAGTATTGTCCCTGTAGGCAGCCGCGTGTATCATGTCCATCAGTATCGGTTCCTGCTCGGGACGCATGCCCAGCGTCTCCAGCTCGAAGTTGACGGCACGCGCTGCTAGATTCACCTCCTGCTCGCTTATCGTGGGTCGCAGAGTGACATCCGCCAAGAGACGCGTAACCGAGTCAATGGCCCTGCTGTCAATGATGGCAGCATAGATGAGGGTTTCGCGCGAGGTCAGACAGTCGCAGATGCCACCGTTCTTCTCCAGCTCTTTCAGTATGGCATCTCTGTTGGGAAAGTTAACTGTGGACTTTGGAATAGAACGAAAATTAAGGATTGTCCAACATATTTCAAAGCAGACTTACATTGAAGGCTAGCTTTTCCAGAAAATGCGACACACCTCCGGGATAGGCCACCTCATAGCGTGGGCCCGAGTTTATAATCAGCCCGACAGTACAGAATTGTCCGTAGCGCGGCTCCGAGGCAATGCGCAGTCCATTGGAAAGAGTCGTTACCTTTGTGGCGGCACTCTCAGCCATTGGCTCTGCGTATACAGCCTCCGGCATGTTTGGCAGTGGTTCTGTTAGTGGCGGAAGGTGCGTTACGATTTCCTTCGACGGCGTATTAACCTTGTTGTGGCCATCTTTGTCTAGCACGCCGCCAGTGATTCTCCCTATGCCAGTGCCACTGCCAATTTCATCGCTGCCAACTTTCGTAACTTTGGTGGCGAAACGACGTGGAAATCTGCGAAATAAGCGTCAAAAGATCATGATTATATTCGCCGGGTCTGACATGCACACCCCCCAACCCCAACCTCCACTCCACCCAAATATACACGATTCTTACGTGCGCCAGGAGTGCTTGAGCGTTTTCAGCATGCCGATGCCTCGCGCGTTCATTTTGCTGCAGGTTTGGTGTTGTAACCGATATCTTCAAATTTTTATAACTTAAAATTGAGTTTGATTCAAAAGCATATTCTATTTTATTTCGGAATCAAAAATGTGCGAAGCGATGAATTTTGCGTCACAAAGTTCAAAATATACCGTAAATGTACTGACGATTGACTGACGCCAGCCGAGCCATATTACGAACGCACCAATAACGAAAATGAGGTCAGGAGCAAAAAGCGTTTGCAGAAACTGTGCGATCTCTTTGAGGACGAGCTACTTAAGCGAGCAGATCGAGTGCGCAAGACATTGCCTGTCTATGCGCCGCCTCCGAGGAAGGCGCGACGTCGCGTCTGCAAGCACAAACACAAGTCGGAGGCCTGCTCCTCGTCGTCCGATGACGACTCGGACGAAGACGGCTTCAAGGTCGAGCAGGACTGCTGCATGGAGGAGTTGTCGCGCAAGGTGCAGCATCCGCAGCGTGTTCATGCCGATCTCTGGCACAACGACGCGGGCGAGATGAATGACGGTCCCCTATGTCGCTGCTCTGCCAAGTCGCGTCGCAGCGGTATCCGGCATGGCATATATCCCGGAGAGACCGGCTACAAGCTGTGCGACAAGGCCACAAACAACGCTAACAGTCTGTTTCATTATCGCATCACCATATCGCCGCCCACCAACTTTCTGACCAAGACGCCAACTATTATCAAACACGATGAGCACGAGTTTCTCTTCGAGGGATTCTCGCTGCTGTCCCACGTGCGCCTCACCGATCTGCCGGTCTGCAAGGTGATTCGCTTCAATATAGAGTACACAATTGAATACGACGAGGAGAAGATGCCCGACAACTTCACCATTCACGAGCTGGACCTTTTTTGTAAGCATGCATGAGCCATCATTTTCAGTTCTTCATTGATTATTCTCTCCCCTTTGCATCTCAGTCAAATACCTGTTTCACGAGCTGCTGGAGCTGGTTGACTTTAACCTGGAGCCCAATACTGGAGCTGATGGTGTTGAATCCTGCCCAGCGTTTCATTTCCTCCCCCGGTTCGTGCGAGACCTGCCCGACAATGGCAAAGAGGTGCTGGCAATGTGTGAGGTACTCAAGTATCTGCTGGACAACTCGGCCGAACTGGTGGAGCGGCAGCAGTTGCTTCACCTGAACCAGATCAGTCAGAGCGAATGGCAGAACTATGTGGACTTTATAAAGGGCATGCTGGTGACCAAGCCGGGCCACAAGCCATGCTCGTTGCGTGTGGACCAGTTGGACAGGAACAACTCGGACTTGCCCGAGTGCGTGCACCAGGAGTCGGGTATCTCGCATCCGGCCATTGTGCACTTTGGCATACGTCCTCCCCAGTTGAGCTATGCGGGCAATCCGGAGTACCAGAAGGCCTGGCGTGATTACGTCAAGTTCCGGCATTTAATGGCAAACATGTCGAAGCCCTCGTTCAAGGACAAACGCAAGCTAGAGGATAAGGAGCAGCGGCTGCAGGAGATGCGCACTCAGGGACGGATGAAGCGCAACATCACGGTGGCCATCAGCTCGGAGGGTTTCTTTCGAACCGGCATCATGTGCGACATTGTGCAGCATGCCATGCTTATACCCGTGCTGACGTGTCATTTGCGCTTCCACAAGTCGCTGGACCTGCTTGAGGAGAGCATTGGCTACCAATTCAAGAATCGCTATCTTCTGCAGCTGGCGCTGACGCATCCCTCCTACAAGGAGAACTACGGCACCAATCCGGACCATGCTCGCAACTCGCTCACCAACTGTGGCATACGGCAGCCGGAGTACGGGGACCGCAAGATCCACTACATGAACACAAGGAAGCGGGGCATCAACACGCTGGTCAGCATTATGTCCCGCTTTGGCAAGGATCAGGAGACCGTTTCGAATATCACCCACAACGAACGTCTGGAGTTCCTGGGCGACGCTGTCGTCGAATTCCTCAGTTCGATTCATTTGTTCTTCATGTTCCCAGAGCTGGAGGAGGGCGGCCTGGCCACCTACCGAGCTGCCATTGTGCAAAATCAGCATTTGGCTCTGCTGGCAAAGAAACTGCAGCTAGAGGAGTTTATGCTGTATGACCATGGTTCCGATTTGTGCCACGAACTGGAATTGCGGCATGCGATGGCCAATTGCTTTGAGGCCCTGATGGGAGCGCTTTTGCTGGACGGCGGTATCAAAGTGGCCGACGAAGTCTTCACGGAGGCATTGTTCAGGAAGGAGGGTAAACTTTTGAACATTTGGAAGAACCTGCCGGAGCATCCGCTGCAGGAACAGGAGCCTTTGGGTGATCGCCGTTGCATTGATTCTTATCGCGTCCTGAAGGACCTTACTAAGTTCGAAGACTCGATTGGACTTAAGTTCAAGCACATCCGTCTTTTAGCCCGAGCCTTTACCGACCGCTCTATCGGTTTCACCCATCTCACGCTGGGCTCCAATCAGCGGTTAGAGTTCCTGGGCGACACTGTCCTCCAGTTGATAAGCTCGGAATACCTGTATCGTCACTTCCCCGAGCATCACGAGGGACATTTGTCGCTTCTACGCTCTTCGCTGGTCAATAATCGCACTCAGGCCGTGGTGTGCGATGACCTGGGCATGACCAAGTATGCCGTCTACGCTAATCCCAAAGCAGACCTAAAGACCAAAGACCGCGCTGATCTGCTGGAGGCATTTCTGGGTTCGCTATATGTCGACAAGGGTCTGCTGTTCTGCGAGCAGTTCTGCCATGTCTGCCTGTTTCCACGTCTCCAGTTGTTTATCATGAGCCAGGACTGGAACGACCCAAAGTCCAAGCTGCAGCAATGTTGCCTCACACTCCGCACTATGGACGGCGGGGAGCCGGACATACCCTACTACAAGGTGGTCGAGGCCAGTGGTCCGACCAACACGCGTGTCTACAAGGTGGCTGTCTACTTCCGATCAAAGCGCTTGGCCACCTCTAGTGGTGCCTCCATTCAGCAGGCCGAGATGAACGCAGCAAAGCAGGCCTTGGAGAACTCGCGGGACCTTTTCCCGCAGTTGGATCACCAGAAATGGGTGATTGCCAAAAGCATTAAGAAGCAGACGGGCAGCGAGGTGGACAACGATGCCGACAAACAGCAGGACGAGGACAAGGCCAAGAAGCCCAAATATACGGCGGTCCTGCAGGATGAATCCCACTTGCCCAAGCAGTATCGCATGCATGAAAACATCTCCAGCGACGAGTTACCGGAGGATGATGAACTTGACAATGGCACAGCCAAGAGTCCGACTGGTAAGTACTCGAAGCAATTTTGGATGATGCAACAGTTGCTAATCGTTTATTTCCAGCCGCCCATCGCTTGCCACGGAGTGGAGTCGACACCGACTGCAGCAGTGACAGCGACAGCGACGACTCTAAAATAACTCACAAGCGCCGTCACCGCATGCCATCCTCGCCATCGTCCTCATCGCCATTATCTTAGAAGTCGACTAGATGTGTACTTAACTTCTTTCAAAGTCGCTTGCATTTCCAAAATGTACTTTAACTAAAACGTAGCTCTGCCAAAATAAATTAATTTGAAACAAAATTAATTTTTGTAAATATTTTAGCCAATTGAAACAAAACATGAATGCTCTACGAATTAGGAGCCCAACAATGTGAAATGCTTTCTCATTTCATGGAAGTTTCACGTCCAGTGCTATTTGAAGAGGGACAATCGTCGCCCCAGACCGGTGCGTCCAGCACCACCAAGGGCGGAGGTTACATGGCCCATTTCGGGCAGGCCGGAAATGTCTCCACGTGCGGCCAGTGATGGTGGAGAGCTGAGCAGTCGTGTGGCCACACGTTGTATATCAGCAGCGGACACTTTCTCTGTAAAAGGGAGCATTTACGAAAACAGTTTAATCTTCGCAGGGCATTCTACTTACCTATCTCCTTAATGAAATGCTCTGGCCGCATGCGATGCCCAGACACGAGCACCTGACGCCCGACATCCTCGAACACTACTGGTCGCGATTCCAGGTTCATCAGTAGCATCGATTGCAGCTGTATTTTCGAGCGCATCAACTCCTCGCGACCCGGTTTGGCTGCCATGCTCAACAGTTCGCGTATTATCACCTCGACCATGTCGTTCAAGTGCTGCGGCGGCGCACTGCCGTGTATGCAGAACAAGCCGCTGTCGGTATAGGCATGATTGTATGCCGTGGCACTGTACATCCAATGGTAGCGATTTAGGACTTTTGTGTAGAGGCGCGAGTACATGCCCTTGCCAGGACCGCCGGAAGAGAAGGAGCCCCCGCCACCCATCATTATGTTGAGCACGCAGAGGGGCACAAAGTCTGGATCCTGGTGAGCGCATCCTTCAAAGCCAAGGACGACATGCGCCAGTTCTGGCAGGCCCGCCGCCGCATAAATGGGAATTTCGCATTGCTCCTAGTAATAATATAAATAGCTTTGTTATATATAGATAACGGCAAGATGCAGTAATATACAACGCTCACCTTCACAATACCGCCAGTGTACTGGGCGATAGATGTGTCTACTTCATTAGGTCCCACGTTGCTTTCTGGCTCGCTCTCCCAGATGGCTTCCTCTTCTACAAAGTACTTCCTCACGTGCTCCACCAGTTCGTCGTGATCCACCTGCAATAACGAGCGTTACTTAAAGTGGAAAAGTAATAAGAAAAACAACTTACACCAACGCCTGCGAAAACCATGCGGCTGGGAGAGTGATGATGCTTCAGGTAGTTCATTAGCACAGCCCGATCTATGCTTTCCAGAGTCTCTGGAGGGCAGAGCTTTGGCAGGCCTAGAGTATTGTCCCTGTAGGCAGCCGCGTGTATCATGTCCATCAGTATCGGTTCCTGCTCGGGACGCATGCCCAGCGTCTCCAGCTCGAAGTTGACGGCACGCGCTGCTAGATTCACCTCCTGCTCGCTTATCGTGGGTCGCAGAGTGACATCCGCCAAGAGACGCGTAACCGAGTCAATGGCCCTGCTGTCAATGCTGGCAGCATAGATGAGGGTATCGCGCGAGGTCTGACAGTCGCAGATGCCACCGTTCTTCTCCAGCTCTTTCAGTATGGCATCTCTGTTGGGAAAGTTAACTGTGGACTTTGGAATAGAACGAAAATTAAGGATTGTCCAACATATTTCAAAGCAGACTTACATTGAAGGCTAGCTTTTCCAGAAAATGCGACACACCTCCGGGATAGGCCACCTCATAGCGTGGGCCCGAGTTTATAATCAGCCCGACAGTACAGAATTGTCCGTAGCGCGGCTCCGAGGCAATGCGCAGTCCATTGGAAAGAGTCGTTACCTTTGTGGCGGCACTCTCAGCCATTGGCTCTGCGTATACAGCCTCCGGCATGTTTGGCAGTGGTTCTGTTAGTGGCGGAAGGTGCGTTACGATTTCCTTCGACGGCGTATTAACCTTGTTGTGGCCATCTTTGTCTCGCACGCCGCCAGTGATTCTCCCTATGCCAGTGCCACTGCCAATTTCATCGCTGCCAACTTTCGTAACTTTGGTGGCGAAACGACGTGGAAATCTGCGAAATAAGCGTCAAAAGATCATGATTATATTCGCCGGGTCTGACATGCACACCCAGCAACCCCAACCTCCACTCCACCCAAATAAACACGATTCTTACGTGCGCCAGGAGTGCTTGAGCGTTTTCAGCATGCCGATGCCTCGCGCGTTCATTTTGCTGCAGGTTTGGTGTTGTAACCGATATCTTCAAATTTTTATAACTTAAAATTGAGTTTGATTCAAAAGCATATTCTATTTTATTTCGGAATCAAAAATGTGCAAAGCGATGAATTTTGACTCTTCTTCTGACCGAAATACGTCACAAAGTTCAAAATATACCGTAAATGTACTGACGATTTATTTGTATTCAAGTTGCATCATATTCCTCGTTTTTGATGTTCGGTTGAATATTACTAGCTAGCTAAGGCCCTCAGCTTCAGACTCTTAATTTTATCCGATTATTAAATCAATTTCGCACAAGACTGGTTGAATTTAAGCGTTCATTCTTATTGGACTGTTCATAAAATAAGGTTTAAACAAAACAGTCAACAAAAATGTTCAATAAATTAATTTCCTTACGTAGTAACTTAATTCTAACTACTCATTTGCTACATATTAACTACATGTTCATGTAACTACCAAAAGCGACACCTTAAGGGGAAATGTGTAAGTGTTTGGCCGTTTTTTTTTTTCATATAAGCCCCATGCAAGCGACATCTTTTAACTAATTAAGATTTTGATGGCAAACAGTCAGAAATTCGATGCTGACTATGAATTAGTATTCGATGTGGCCAGGGACATGGCTCTAAATGGCACTTCTACACGATTTCTACATTGATGCATTGCACAAGAGGGTGAGTCAATAGCGCGTCTTAAAATATACTGGAAAATACTAGAAAAATATTATAAAATTGCAAGGTGTGTGAGATGGACAAGGTGGCAACAAAATCAGTGTGACCGCGGGTTTATTGAGAAAATATACCGTAAATATTCTGACGAATTTAAATTCTATATTCACATTCCTTGATTTTGATAATCCGTTGAATAATGCTGACCAACTAAAACCCTTAGCTCCTCCCACATAGTTTTATCCCATTGATGAAGATTGAGAGCTAAAAGAACCAATAACTGGTTCGAAGAAAGCAGATTGGCCATCGCTACTATCGACTGGATGCGAGTGGTGCGCGCCAAATAGGTATTGTTTGAAAGTGAAAAAACGAAAAGAATATAAATGCAATCCATTGGAATAAATGATGCACGTAAGTACGATTTGAGAGCGAAAATTCAAAAAACCTGCGTATGGAACCATTTTTTCTTAGATATATCTTTGAAAAGTGTTAAAAATACCGTAAACGGTCACCCTGCTTTCTTTTTCTTCTTCCTCTTGACTTTTGCCATTCACACGTACCAGTGTTGCCCTGTTAAGTCTCCAGTCACTGCTTTTTTCCGTTATGTTATAGTAAAAAGCAACATATTTCTCATTTAAACTTTTTCTTTATTCATTATTCATTTTAGCTATGAATGACTAATCGAAATTAAATCGCCGCTTTCCATCGAACCGATAGCCATAGGCTGCTGCATTTTTTGTGTCCACCAGCGCAGGATTGCGATGTTTAAAGAAACTACCATGACCATGAGCGGGACGAGAGGCGCTATTCGGGATTCCTTCAACTTCCCGCGGATAGAAAGCCTCGAACATGCCCTCAGGTGGAAGGCAGCATTCTGCTATTTTGGGATCATTTGGATCATAGGGCTTGGCATTCATCAGTGGCATTTGGGCCAACAAGAAAACAGCCAATATATTGAATAGTTTTGTAACCACATTCATTATGTATCAATTACGCACGCACGCGAGCGGTTTGTTTACTTTTACTTTTCGGCTACAAGACAAGACAGAACTGAACCAGCTTAAGCCCCGTTAAGACCCGTTGCAAGCTGTGGACCAAGTAAACTTACCAATGTTGGCCAAAACGAATGGCTGGTGTAGCATTAATATGAATGTACATATGTATGTAAATATTTTGTGTTGTTGAGCACTGTTCCCCAACATGGCGCGGATTGACCAACATTTTGCATACCCTGGGAAATGGATATTATAGAACTGAGAGAATGTTTGTCATCTAAGGCACCAATAAAGGCCAAAACTAGTCAGTTTCTGTTTTAAAGGTATTTCAACGATATTTTGAAGGTTTTGGTCTACATACAGAAACCAAGAATGGGTATCGGGATCGAGATGTATTTACAAGACCCTAATCATATGCATTAATATGTCCAAAACAAAACAATCTGAGATAATTTCTATATTAATTACGTTTTAAAACAGCTTGGAAAACCAGTTTCTTCATATATATCAACGAAATAGGGTATAGCTGAGCCCAAACTCCGGTTGACGTGACATTTCATACTCACTTACGTTGCCACAGTTTTTTTGTTGACCTTTTTTGCTTAAACCTTGTTTTATACAATATACAACAAAAGAGAGTACTTAAAAGTAGTCAATCAGGTAGAAAATTTATTCATTAATGGTCTAAAATTATGTGGGCAGAGCTAATGGTTTTAGTTAGGCAGCATTATTCAACGGAATAAAGAAATTTAACAATTGGAACGATTTTTCTCTTACGTTTTATTACGTTTCATTTGTTTGACCTTTTTCGCTAAAACCTTTTTTTAAGCAAAATCCAAAAAAAGCAAGTATTAAAAATAAGCCAGTTAAGTAGAAAATTGATTCATCAATCGTATAAAAATATGTGGGCATGGCTAAATGTTCTATATAGCTGAGAATATTCGACGGAATAAAGAATTGAGCAATTGGAATGATACTCGTTTGTTTATGCTACTGTTGTATGAACAAAAGTGCCTTGTGCGTATGCCTATAATGGCTGCTGTAAGTCCTGATGTCACAGGGCACTCCCCAAAAACAGCCGCTGTTCCACGGCTATTCCGTGCTTTCCACCTTCTTCGCATTTACAGTTAAAGTCGAGCCACAGAGTCTGCAGCGATGCCGAAACGACCAGCGGCGACCTTTGGCGCAGTTTTGGCCCACTACTCCGCCCTGCCCAAAAGACGAATTTCATAGGAAAACAATTGAAAAAGGAAGAAGAAGAACAGACGCCGGACTGGGGGTGGGGGTGGAACAGCTGTTCGTCTGAAACGGCATCTGGACACCGGCGTCTTCAGGATTCTGGCGTCTGGTGCGAGGAAAGACCGTGGAGAACGTGCGGGAGCCGTGGGTAATGGTGCCTGCTCCACCGCCTGTACCTGTGCCTGCCGCCTTCCTGCTGTTCTCTCGACCGAGTACAGCGACGGGAACGGAACCACGACGACGAGCGATACCCTTCAAGGATGTGGGCGATGCGCACGCCCTGGACGTGTCGGTGGCGGAGAGGCGCATCTACTGGACTGACCAGAAGACCAAGTGCATCTTCCGGGCCTTTCTCAATGGCTCCTATGTGCAGCAGATCGTGGACTCGGGTCTGATTGGGCCGGACGGCATCCGATGGTCCGATGCGGAGGTTCGTCTCATCGAGGTCGCCCGCCTGGATGGCAGCAGTCGGCGCGTGCTCTTGTGGAAGGAGGTGGAGGAGCCCCGGTCCCTGGTCCTCGAGCCGCGCCGCGGCTACATGTACTGGACAGAGTCGCCTTCGGACTCCATACGGCGTGCCACGATGGACGGATCCGAGCTGCAAACCATCGTGGCGGGAGCCAACTATGCGGCCGGGCTCACATTCGACCAGGAGACGAGTCGCCTCTACTGGGCCACCCAGTCGCGGCCAGCGAAGATAGAGAGCGCCGACTGGGGTAAGAAGCACCCGATACTGGTTTGCAGCGACACCGATGAGCCGTACGCGGTTTCCCTGTATCAGGACTACGTGTACTGGAGCGACTGGAACACCGGCGACATTGAGCGGGTGCACAAGACGACGGGCGAGAACCGCAGCCTCGTCCACTCGGGCATGACTTACATCACTTCGCTGCTTGTGTGCAACGACAAGCGACAGGTGGGGCTAATACGTGCAAGGTCAACAACGGGGGCTGCTCCCACCTGTGCCTGGCCCAGCCCGGCAGACGGGGCATGACTTGTGCCTGCCCCACCCACTACCAGATGACCAGCCTTCAGCCTGAGGAACAGCTTCGGCCGACTGCTGCCGAACACGACAGACTGCCCGAATGTGCCGCTGCCAGTGTCCGGCAAGAATATCCGCGCCGTGGACTATGATCCGATCTCGCATTACATTTACTGCGTAAGGAGGATTAGCAGAAGCTGAGCGCGGTGTCCCTAATATCCCTAATCCTTCTTTTTCTTTTTTCAGATCGAAGGCAGGAGTCACAGCATCAAGCGTTCTCTGGCAAATAGCACAAAGGTGAGCCTCTTGGCCAACTCCGGACAACCGGTCGACATTGCAATCGACATCATTGGGCGGCTGCTCTTCTGGACCTGCTCCTACTCCAACAGCATTAACGTGACCATCCGCACAACTATGTACCTAAAACGTTGCCTCTTTTAGCTTCCTGGGTGAATCCGTAAGCGTCAACGATACCGGGGACTCGGAAAAGCCTCGCAACATTGCCGTGCATTCTATGAAGCGTTTGCTCTTCTGGACAGATGTCGGCAACCATCAGGCCATCATTCGGGCCCGAGTCGATGGCAATGAGCGTTTGGAGGCCAACAAGCTGGAAGGAGTCACGGCGCTGGCCCTGGATCAACAGTCTGATATGATTTACTATGCCCAGGCAAGCGAATCGATGTGATAGACATCAATGGAAAGAACAAGTAAGCAACGAATATGGAGATCCTTTAGACACATGTGTAATCCCCTGCTCCCTTGTTTCGATGCACATCTCGCAGGTAATCAACATTGCCGCCTAGGGGGAATTGTGTACTGGCTGGACGACAAGACCGGACTGGAGCGGATCACTGTCAACGGAGAGCGTCGTTCCGCGGAGCTGCATCGTCTGTCGCAGTTCACCGACATCCGGGCCATGTGCACACCGAAAGCGGAAGTGCGGCACAGTCGTCCAAATTGTTTCCACAACTGAATAGCCAGAGGGGTGTGGCACGCAGTACTCACGACGTCTGCTCGTGCCCCAAGCAGCTGATGCTGCTGGAGGACAAGGAGAGCTACGGCGTGTGCCCGGCCTGTGTTCCAGATCATTTCACGTGCACAGCCCCAGTGAAGGGGGAATGGTGACATGAATAAGGAATGCGTACCCGCCTACTGTCGCTGTGACAGCGAAAAGGACTGCCTGGACAAGTCGGATGAAGTGGGATGTCCCACATGCCGGGTGAATCAGTTCAGCTGCCAGTCAACCGAGGGCAGAGACAAGACTCTGATCTGCGATGGTACCACCAGTGACAACTGTGACAATGTCCACGATGAGGCCGACTGCTGCAAGCGACCTGAGAGTTTCAGTGTCCCATCAACCAGGTGAGTGGAAAGACACGATATCTGCCCAAATTCTTAAACTAACAATATTCCACTCCACCTTCCCACAGCTTTGCATCGGCCGCCCTGCTCTGCGATGGCCCTGCCTCGGATATTTTCGCGCACCGAGACAAAAATCGGGCTTTAATGGCTCCATCGAAGAAATTAAGTAAGCAGTAAGCAGTAAGCCAAAAATAATTGAAAATCACTGCATACTGATATTCTCCTCGCAGGGAAGCACGCCGTCAAGCACTCCCTTTTAAAGACTTTAAAAATGCAATAGAGAACCTGCCGGCTAAGCCATATGAGGTGCAACGCGACCAAGCTGCGGATGAAGATGGAGCGAAAGACTATGGATGAGTATGCCAGGCAACTACTACCACAATGCCTTCTACAAGGACCCAAGGTCCGAAGGCGACACCAGTTTAAGGTACGCGCTTGTCCCCAACGAACGAAGGACAAGTTGCTCAGTATGCCAAAAGCGGAAGAGGATGATTCGCCCGAAGAGTTTCAGCATGAATAGGCAAGCCTTTGCAAAGTACGCGGACAAGGAAACAAAACCGAAACAAATAAGCACGGAAGAAGTCAAGCCTTCTACATATATTCCCTGAGGCAAATCCTGCTTTTATGGCGAAGTTGCTAGCATCTGGCTATCCCGTTAACGCGTTAACTCCCGTTAAGTGCTGTATCCAAAATAGAAATACGACTGTTGCATTATTGGTAATTCAATATTTTATAAACTTAATTTTTTGGCTCGTTTTGTCCTACGGTAGTTACAATAAGTTTATTATTTAATTATACTGTATATCTGTCTGTGCGTGTACGTGTACGTGTATGTGTATAGTTATGGTTATTGGTATGGGTGTAACTATAAAATACAATCACAAAATGTATGCCATTTGATATACTTATGTATTTACAGGGTATTTACGTGGTAGAAAACATCTAAACAGGGGAGTTCAACGATCCTCGAAGCGAAAAACGAGTGAGTTAAACAGTAAGTTAAATAGTAAGTAACTAGGGCTTGACTAAAGGGGTTGGTTGTATCGATAAGCTGCATGAGTGAGTCTGCTGCTTTGATCAGGTCCTGATCATGGTATCCAGCATCTCAAGTGTAGGGGTTGCCCAGGGATCACGATCCCATCATCGATAAGATGGGACTAGCATGCGTGCTAGCTAAACTAGATTAAACACTTTTATTCGGTTTAAGGTTTTGCAAATTGCCATCAAGCTTGCTTTGATCTACCGGCTCCTGAGTCTCCTGAGTGTCTGCGTGTCTGTCTGCGGATGCTCGTATAAAATGTTATATCAAATGCTGATCCTACTCCTGCCTGCGCTCAGTCCTCCGTGAACGGATGATCGGATGTCTCGCTGCTGTTGCGACGTCGACTCTCCAGAATGCGTGTTGCCTGCTCCAGGGTCTCCTTGTAGAACATGTTCTTGGCATCGTCGCTGGGCAGCGAGTACTTCGAGTTGTCCCAGCGCCAAGTCAGACCCAGCACAATGTTGAAGGCGGATGCATCGTAGCCATGGCAGCCGGAGTACCGATACAAGGGCTTCTTGTTGAACTTGCAGCCGTTCGATTGGGCACCTGAGACAGATACCGGGTACAGAAAAATACAAATTAGATAAACGATTAACTGGAAAAAGCTGTGCTTATCAACTACAAAATTATCATCTAGCAAAGTGCCAATTAGGCAATATCAGCAGTTTAGTTTTGGTCGAGTGATAAAATGGATACGGCGGACACAATAGTAGCGGGAAAATCATCGATCCAGGACACGGCCATTCAATGCGAGCTACTGCTCCCACAAGGGCACCGCCAGAGGACCTACGTATTTGACATAGCAGACATTCGCCTGAGACGCCGTCTAGTGGGCCGCTTCTATGGATTGCTAGTCGTAGGCCACACACTCCGCGGAATCTGCAACAAAACAGCATCCCATTCATCCATTCGCATTCCCATTGCAGCTTCAGGTGGCCTGCACCCTGCCCTGCCTGAGGGTGATGTTGGCCTACCCACCGCCCTATCCCGGAGCGGTTGTTTCGTTTTCCTATCTGATGACCCTCTTCCTCTACACGTGCTTCTATATGTGGCGCGATTGGCGGCGACCGGCACCCTACAACTACCTCGTCCTGCTCCTCAGCACGGCGACCAGCTCGCTGAACCGCAGCTTCTATCTGATGTACTTGGCCACGTCGCATTGGGTGAGTGGACATCGGTGTGGCATAGCAGTGGTAGGGCGGTGATTCAATGGTATATTTTCAGATCTATGCCTACCCCATCATCCTAATGGCGGAGCTACTGGCGCTGATGCTCTACTCGGCACAGGATCGCTACAGATTTACCCAGGCTCGAGGAATTCTCATAATATTCCTCGTCTTTTCCATGTTTTCCCTGATGGCCTATAGGTTGGACCTGCTCTTGCAAATAGTCTACAGCATGGCCTGCACATTCGAGGCCTGGTATGTGATCTACGACACCCACTTGATGCTCTGCGGACAACATGGTTACATGATTGGAGCCGAGGAATATGTCTATGCCGCCGGCAGCATGCACTGCGATATCCCCAGGTGCTTCTGGAGGCTGCTGAAAATGATGATCCTAAGCAAGTTCGTCGAGGCTTTTCGCTGGATACAGGGCTGCTTCACCACTGAGGTTTGTTGATCTGGCACCAGGACCCATGCACCACATGGCACCGGAATTGATTTTATTTTAAAATTAAATTTCGGCATCGAAATTTTTAGAATAAAGTCCAGCCCTTCTGTTCTCGAACCATGGGCATCATTTCCCCGGTAGACATCAGTAGACAACTTCCTGGAGCACATCCCGCAGAAGGAAAGTCGTAGGCAAGGTAATAGAAGCCCGCGAGTGTTCCCACCGTCCTTTCCATTTGAATATAAATCCCACAGAGTTGCTCCCAGCCAAATGAGAGGTTTAAGCGCAGGTCCCCAAAGGGAAGAAAATCCAGAGAGTCATAGATAGTCATAGTCAACGGCACAGCTACCGTGTACCTCTGATTAAAAAAATGCTGGACCAACAGAAACAATAGTATAGAAATAATCTACAAAATAGGAGATTCAGGGTCACACACGATGATAAACCCGACCCGAGATGCCACTGCCACTCCGTTTCATTCGAAGTCGATACAAATTCCAAGAAATTCGATTATTACTCTAAATCGCGAGTCATCAGTGAACTATTTCCAATACGGAGGATAGCCAAAGGCTATCGACAATTGTCGAATCCGAATGTACGAAGATTACTGAGCTCCGGATGTGTGGCATATGCTCTCGCAGTGTTATCAGACCCTGTTCGAAGCAGAGCAGGAGATGCTGATGATTCGGTTGAGCTACCGATTGAGTGTGGCTTCCAGCTTCCGATCGGATTGATTTACACTTGCAAATCAAACAATCCAGTGCTCTGCTCTACTCGTACTTCGGGTGAACGCATTCACTGTGTGGGATCTACAAGTTGTTCCCCTGGGTGGATGTCTTTACTCGGGTATAGCATTATGTCTGTACACATTGTCGTGTTGTTAAAGGAATGTCCAGACACCAGGCAATCTGCTTAAATTGCTTGCATTACACAGCAAAATTTAGTTAGAAATGAAATGTCTGTCATCATTTGGCCATAAATCCCAAATCAGGTGGAAGTAATCATACAAATTCACCCCGATATGAGGGCCATCAAGCAAATATCGTGCAAATGGTGGTCATTAGTCCTCCAGGGGGTAGGGGCAGTGGCAGGGGCAAGGACGGTAGTAGATGGTATTGTAGTTGTAGTTGGGGCTGGAGCTGGTGCGGGGTATGGTATGTGATATGAAGGTAATTTTGATTGATTTCCCCATTCGGTTTGGGGGAAAACCGACAGCAGTCCTGTCCCTAATGACAGTCTTCCAAACTGCCCTCTGTCTCTATTCCACTCCACTCCACTCCACTCCACTCCACTCACCAATTGGATCGATGCACTCCTGGGTGAGGCAGCACTTAAGCCACGGCAGCATGATCTTCTCGGTGACAAACAGATTGTCCACGAAGAAGACCACATCGAGATCGACCATCCGCAGGAATATGAAGTCCTCGGCATCCGACTCGAAGAAGTCGAACATCTTGGGATGGGTGAGCGAGGACACCGCCGTGGGCGTGTTCCAGCCAAGGACACCGGCCACCATGCCGCGGCTCTGCAGCTCCTGCAGCTCGTGGTAGCCGCCGCGCATCCGCATGTAGTTCTCCACGAACAGCACCGACCGGGCCCGCAGCAGGGCGTCTTTTATCACAATGGGCCGGTAGGCGTGCGTCCGCTGGTCGGCGACGAACGAGGGGAACTCGGACAGGTCGTAGGTGATGACGGCGCAACGGCTGATGTTGCAGTAGGCGTTGAGGGCTTTCAGTTGCTCCTCCGACACGCCCAGGTCGTAGATGAGCAGATGCTCGCCGGGCAGCTTAACGGCGATGTTCTGGGCCAGCAGTATGGCCGATGGCGCCTGCCCCTCCTGCACGTACGTGACAATGGTGAAGTTGCTCTTGGTGCCATTGTATGGTGTTGTGATCCTCCTGTGCTGCCCCATCTCCTTCTCCCTCTCCTGGTCGTCGCCGTGCTGCGCATTGGCGCCCGCTTCTTGTGCATGCTGGCGACGCAGATCGCTGAGCTCCAGTTCCGCCTTGGTAGCAGGAGCTGGGAGGTCCGTCTGCGGCAGCTGCTGATGATTCTGCTGCAGCTCCTTTTGCTGCTGCTGTGGCGAGCCATCCTTGGAGGAGGTGAATCCAAGCAGCACCAGATACTTGGCATCTATTTCGAGCTTCTTCCGCTCCAGGCCCACGCGTAGGTTCTCCTGCAGGAAGGGGCAAGAAGAGCAAACGAGATTATGTAAATGAGATTGTCGCAAATTAAGTTTCAATCAAGGACAGAGAGCTGACCCAGATTGCGTTCGTGTAGGACTTCTTTCAGGCTGCCCCACGGTGCAAGCCCCAGTGCAGTGCAATCTAGGACAGAATCGGAAACAGAGGCACTGGGGGAAGTGGCAGTGGCAGTGGCAGTATCCTCGACATGGGAGCCATATTAAAGGACACATTTGCCGCTGCCGGAAGCTAGTGCGGGAAATCTTTTCATTCGGGCCCTCCGAGGCGGCGACCAGCCCACAACTCAGCCCAAACAAATAACTCAAACTTGGCCGCGTGCGCCGCACAATGGAAAAATTTCGTGTTGATGTCAAATTCCTGTCTATTATGGCCACGGGCGAGCGTGCCACATGCCCCTAAAAGTGTCTAGAGTCAGGTGTTCGGTTTGGGGCACAATAAACGCCAGTCTATAGTCGTATCAAAAGATACCACACCCAGAAGGTACGCAAATAGTTTCGAAGGATACGCGATATGCGGCTCATCTGCGTGTAATTCTGATTGGATTTTCGTGTAATTCTGAACAATTTGGCTTTCTCCTGTTTCTGTTTCTGTATATGTTTGTGTATCTGACTGTTACATCAATCTAATTAAATGTAATATACCCTTTCTACTCGCTCGAGGCATATAGGGTATAATTACGCCGAGCACGAGCCCGAGCCCGAGCTAAAAGCCAAAGCAGCCGGCTTGTCGTCGCCAAGCACAAATCGCATGACACCCTGTCGCCTCTGTCGCCAATGGCAGCCCGTGTGTCAAGGACCTTTATTGAACAGAGCGGAGGCACCTGCCCTTCCATAACGATGGATAAAAGCCGGATGGAAAATGATCATAAGCCCGGCTATCCTGGCTGGGGCTATTCGACACATGTCCCCGTCTTTTGCATAACTCGTTTATTGATTTTGGAACGCCCGCCCCCGCCTCCGTTGTTACGGGATGTTCCCTGGCGGCTTTAATTTGATTTTTCATTTCACTTGGCCCTGTTTTCCATTTGTTGTGGGCGCAGTAAGATGGAGGCAGTCGTGGGGAATCGATTTCAACAACATGGCGAAATTGTTTGGGTCTCCAAGGCGAGGGGCAACCAAGTGAGCGTTGGGGAAACAATCACTCACTCAATCGAGAACATTTTCAGTCCGCCCGTGAGAGTACTTTGTCGTATCACAGATACAGCTACAGCTCCAGCTACAGCCGGGATGGAGGATCTAACGGATGAGGAGAACAAGTTCATTGAGGATGCATTCGCTGTAATGGACAAGGAGTCGGACGGCTCCGTCACCGCCAAGGAATTGGCCGTCCTAATGCGTTCCCTGGGCCGCTCGCCCACCGACAACGAGCTCCAGGCGATGATCAACGAGGTGGATGCGGATGGCAACGGCTCCATCGAGCTAGAAGAGTTCGCCTTCATGATTATACGCAAGATGCACGACACCAACCACGAGGACGAGCTGCGGGACGCCTTCCGCGTCTTCGACAAGGAGAACAATGGCTACATCACGTCATCGGAGCTCAAGGTGGTCCTCACGGCCCTGGGCATGAAGTTGCCCGACGACGAGATAGAGGAGATGATTCGGGAGTACGACATCGACCAGGATGGCCATCTCGACTTTGAGGAGTTCGTCAACATGATGACGACCCGTTAGCCCCGTCTTAATGTAAGTGCAAATTGTGTGTGCTTTCTCTACTTTCTCTACATCACACATGGTTTTGCAGGACGAGGGCTCTGTCGTTGACATATCTGTCAAAAAAGTTTAGTTTAAGATTTCACACTTATGAACACTTCGACATCCACAGGACTACACGAAACATAGTAAAAACACGAAAAAACAAAAAAACCATAAAGAACAAACACACCCTCCGTCATGGCTGCCACAAACCTAACATTGGATCAGATCGAAGAGATTCGCGAGGCCTTCCAGGTGTTCGATCGCGAGAACAAAGGATGCATCACCTGCAAGGAGCTGGGAACTGTGATGCGTTCGCTGGGCCAGAACCCCACCGAGGCGGAGCTGTACGATATGATTGACGAGATCGATCTGGACGGGGATGGGACGATCGACTTCTCCGAGTTCCTGTACATGATGTCGCAACGGATGGAGGACCTCGGCAGCGAGGAGTCCCTGCTGCTGGGCTTCAAGATCTTCGATCGTGACGACAATGGCTATATAAGCACCCTCGAGCTGAAGACCACCATGATGATGCTGGGCGAGAAGGTGACGGACGAGGAGGTGCGCGAAATCATGGCCGAAATCGATCAGGATCACGATGGCAGGATCAGCTACGCCGAGTTTCTCAGTGCCATGCGGGGCTAGGCCCGAAATACTCTACAAAATTCCAATCAACAAATAAATTCACATGAAGAGCCCCCTTCCGAGGAACTCTTTTACTTTATTTCTCCCTTCTGGGGTCCACTTAACATTTGTATGGCGTTCCTGCTGGTCAGCCGCCACCAGGCGACACCACGCTCGGCACGTGAAGAAGGCTGGAGGCCCTCTTCCTTTGGGGGCTTGGGGGCGCGTGACTCCGAAATGGTTGCATGTGCCTAATGGCCCCTTGGGGGAGCGCCTTGCACGACTGGGTCTTTTTACAACAACCAGAGCCAAGAACGAGCCCCGTTCTGATTACGAGGCAATTTAAATATTTGACCAAGCACCGCATTAACTGTTGTTTACCCCTTCGTCTGGCCGCTTTTATGGGAATTAATGGAGGAGCATAGTTCAATACTGGGAAGCCACATACCACATACAAATCTACATGGGTACATACATATGTATATTCATATATCCACACATTCCACAAGGTCAGTGGTGGTCGGGAAGGGTTAATGAGGGCTATAGTTCCCATTCCACATCTGCGGGTTCACCGGGTTACTCCCACAAACCGAAAGAAAACAGTAGGCATTGAATCGATGTTCTGGCTAGGATCTGATGATAGCAAACCATTCGTTCAGTAACACACGAGAGCTGAAACCGATTAAATCGAAAAAACAAATTTTCATTGGGGAAATTCCAGCAACTTTTTAAACAACAACGAAATACAACACACCATGGATACCGGGGAAATCAGCCTAAGTCCCGAACAAATTAAGGAGATTCGGGAGGCTTTCGCCGTTTACGACAAAGACAACACCGGCGCGAT
Organism: Drosophila miranda; assembly: GCF_003369915.1. Classification (NCBI taxonomy): domain Eukaryota; kingdom Metazoa; phylum Arthropoda; class Insecta; order Diptera; family Drosophilidae; genus Drosophila; species Drosophila miranda. The sequence continues at coordinate 15,569,979 of NC_046676.1, forward strand.
CACCTGCCGCGAGCTGGGGGTCGTTATGCGCTCCCTGGGACAGACGCCCACCGAGGCCGAGCTGTACGACATGATCGAGGAGATCGACGCGGACAACAACGGCACGATTGAGTTCGTCGAGTTTCTCCAGATGATGTCCAAGAACTATCAGGTGCTCAACAAGGACGAGTCCGTGAGGGCCGCATTCGTTTTGTTCGATCGCGACGCCGATGGGTTTATATCAGCGCAGGAGATGAAGGCCGTCATCCTCAGTCTGGGGGAGAAGATGAGCGACCAGGAGTTCGACGAGATGTTCCGAGAGGTCGATTTGGACAACGATGGGCAGCTAAGCTTCGATGAGTTTCTTTATGCATATAGAAACTAGTGCCCGATTGAATTATATATTTTCCTTCTCTTTATCTACGACTTTTACTGGTCTGTAACTACGGGTGGGTTTGTGCCACGGCCGCGACCTTGAATGATGGAACTTTCAGGCTTTAGCGGGAGCTCAAGTGTTCCTGGGACGTCGCTCATTTGCTTCCCATTCAATTATTCAAGACTATCGAGCGAATTCGCGACTCAACTGTCAACTGGTTGAGCCTCTGCATCTCTCCCTCTCTACCTCTCTGGGAAAACTAGAAGTGCAAGTAAATTAGTCGAGTTACAGCAACAGAAACAGCTACAACAACAACAACTCTGCAATTTACTCATGCTAATCAAATGTCAGGGGGTCAGACGCGCTTCATCATTGGTCGGGCCATAAGACCTACGGCCCTCGCCCTCGCTATCGCCCTCGCCAAGTGCAATTTAAATAGATTATCCACCAGGCAGCCGACTAATTGTGCTTCAGTGGGCAGTGGACAGCACAACACAACAGAGGATGGCTGTCATTGATCTGACATCTCATGATGTCTGTCAGAGTTCTCGATAAGACATCCAGAGGTCGATTTCCAAACTGCTGGCCATTGGTTCTAATTTAAGTTCCGTTCCGTTTTTAAGTACTACCACAGCTCGGAGGGGGCATATTAATATTTCACGCTGCCCCAAAATAACATTCCCAAAGCCGTCATGTAGGGCTCTGCAATTATTAAAAGCTATTCCCTCACCCTGTACAGGGGCCATGCTCGAACGAATGTCGCCCCCTTCCCGAAAAGTACTTTATAGAGACTTTTGTAGTCATTCGGTAGCTTTTCCATTGAGTGTGCTCGATCAAACGCGGTCAGCTCTTGGCGAAAGGCTTAAGATAGCGAAGTACAGGCATTGGTATCGGCCAGCACTCGAATAGGGAATGAAAACTTTTCCATTTGCGGTGTAGTGTATCAGTGCGATGGTCATAAACTTGAATAAACCTTCTAGGTGCAATGTACATATGGGTGTCAGAACAGCTGACGTATTCCCACTCAACGAGCACTTAACAATATGAACATTACAGAATGAAGAATGTTAGGTACAATTTTTCAAGGTTCAACAATAAAAACAAGGTTTAACCGCTGGCAAGCCGATGATTTGGATACACTATACGACTTCGATGGAAGGATGAAGGATCCCTCTTGACAAGCTCCCTTCTATGTTGTCAATAAGTCTGAACATATCCGATAGGATGTGGCAAGCACTCAAGTCGAGGGAGTGACACCGACACTGACACCTTTTGCCTTTGCGAAATTGATGGAAGCCGTCGTCATGCGTCATGTGTGTCATGTCTATAGGTACAATAGATAAATGTATAATGAAATTTGAATTGAACGCATAACTGTAACTAGCGTTATTGAGTGTCTGGTAGCTGCGGCAAACCAGTTTAGTGGCTTGCCACTCGCGGAATACAATGAGCCTCCGCGCTTACGGGCTGCTTATATTGTTTCTGTTGATTGCGACTGTGAGAACGGGTTTGGTGGCCGCAGGCCAATCCAAAATACACATCCGTCAAACTGCAGTTGTGGGGAGTCCGCGTGCATGGGTACGCGCCCCATAGATAGGAGTATCCGTAGCCAGCCCCAGAGAGAGCGAGCGAATATCCATTTATGCTTTCGCTATCTTTGTTTGCACTGATACGAATACCCAAATCGTAGAAGACCTTCTTCGTTTTCCGTGCCCGGCCACAGATAACAGCAAAATGTTGTAAACTTTGCGGCAAGGCTCTTTTTTTATGACCCAATTATATTTTGTTTTATATGCGCATACGTGTTCCGTAAAGAACCTAAAAACAGCCGCCCAAATGTGCTTTGAATCCGTGCAATCCGTTGTGTAATGATGTGGCGCCCTGCCCAATATCGGATCACGGATGACTTGGTCGTCCCTCGAATCCGTGGCCACCGCAGTGGAGGCCGGAACAGGAAGCAGCCGGAATCTAATTAATGTAAACACACAATCTTGGGTAAACAACGAACCGGAGGGAGCTGGCATCCAGTTCGGCCTGAATTTGTGCTCCAAAATAAGGCGCCATATGTGGGGGTGGTGGCGGCGAGAAAAGGGCTGGGGAGAGCCCACACCGGAGATAACAGCCAGCGGTGGCTGACCTCACACAGTGACCAACGGTCCGCTCTGTGGGAAGATGATGACTTTTAGATTGTTTGCTCACTTGGCAGACAGCCTGGCAGCAAGGCGGCCTGGCAGCATGGCGTGTCTCTGCGAGTGCCGCCCACCCAATAGGACGTGCTTCAATTTGGCTAAAAGCATAAACTGAGCGGAAAATAAGCTTAGTACAGACTGTGTGGGATATGGAATATGTGTGATGTGTGAGCACAGTTCAAGGGCATGTCTGTTGCCAAAAAAGTTGGCAAACATCTAACGAGTCCCTGCCAAGAGCGATGATTGCCAGCCAATCTCCCACCAGAAAGTTATTCGATATTTTTCCATCAACATTAAATTATCTTCAAAATATTTTAATTATATTTAAAGTTTAATGTTTCATGTTCTGATAGGAGCAGCTGGTGTGAATCATCGGGGCCAATAAATCAATTCGATTCCTCAGGTGACAAATCAGAGATATACGAGTACATGTTGCTCAAGTTTTATTTGGGGTGCATTTTCGGGAAAACCTAAGCCACCGGTTTATTAAGACAAATTATGGAAGAAACTTGAGAGTCTTGCCCCGCGCGGGGCTGGGACTTGCCCTGCCGTCTGTCCGCGACAGCTTTAACAGCAGAGCCGTCAGATAAAGGTATCTAATTGTTATTTAATACCCTTATCTAGGGCATTGGTGCGAGTGGGTCTGGTGATGTGAGTGTGGTGCCGTGCTTCAATTGCTTCGATTATCTGTTCGCCAAAACTTAAGAGCCCCACCGCCGCCATGATGCGCTCCTCTGACTCACCTGGAACTCTTTCAGCTGCTGGTGCGTCTGGACGACGATGTTCTTGAATGAATCGTTCGGCTCCCCGGCTGGGCCAACGGCGATGAACACGATCGTTGCGAATATCACCCCGATCAGTATCAGGATCAAGTGTTTCGTGCGCATGGCCGCTAAAATTGACTTTGATTTCGTGTTGTAGCCAATTTTGCGAGCAAAAATGCGCTTTAAAGTGAGTGAGGCCTCCAGTATGATGGTTTTCCTTATAGCCTGTCCAGTACTTGAGTGTTGTCACGCCAATTATGTTGGTTTTCCTCCTCTAGATGTCCTTTTGCATGGCGAGTAATCCAATTATTTCAGCACATATTAGTCTATTAAGTTTTCTTCATTATAATCTTAGCAGTTCCTTATTCTATTGCAGTCGATATTGCCTATAGTGTCTGCCTGTTAATGAAAAACGAAAGCAAACAACAGACATTATAACCATTTCCAAACAGACTTTTCGATTGCACATAGCCGGCCATAAATTGTACAAAGAATAAATAAATAACAAATTTCATTGGTTTTTATGAAGAAATCAATTCGATTCCCCGATTTTTCGGCAATAATATTTGCGTGGGAGAGAAAGCGGAAGATTTTCTAGATTGCGATTTGTATATACACATATCCAATCTCTCAGTCGAGATGCCTAGTAGATCGATTCGGACGTTGATGTTGGTCAGGTCACAAAAGAAAACAATAAAATGCCACACTGATACACTGATACACTGATGCACTGATATACTGATACACTGATCTATTGGACTGCATCTGTTAACGCCCTCAATGGCATTCGTATGATGCTTGGCGGCCGCCCTGGTGGGGTTTTGTGGCGCCGAGCCAAAGACAAAGCAAAATGTGCACAAGGTGAGGGCAATGGCTCAATGAGCAGAAGATGATTGTGGCGATGCGATGACAATGATGGGCATTGACTGGCGCTCAACTTACAATTTGAGTGGCGCTCAACAAGGGGCTCCGGCTATTTTAAGTTTCTGCTTGATGTGCCGCTGTCGTTGCCTGTCGCGTTTCTCTTGCTGCTGCTGCTGCTGCTGTGAGTGAAGGAGGTCTAGCACGGGTTGCGGCAGGCAGCACATTGTGCCGGCGCAGCTTCCATTAAATGGGCAGACACTCTGATAAGCGCATTGCACACAAAAAGGCAGAGAATTGCTATTTTTTGCTATTGTCTTTACATAATTTTATTGTGTGTTCGCCGACATTCACTTTCGTTCCGCGAGTGGAATTAGGATTTGCATATACTATTCGCACCACGTAGAATGGCTAAACAACAAAACACTTGACTGCGATTCAATCAGACGCGATGCGATTGGGCTGCAGCTCTGTTGTTGTAGTACATATGTATGCAGCACGTCCGCAGGGCGTGTGTGAGCGCGCATCTGTGGGTGGTGGAAAACCGCAGGGCAGGGAAATCAATCAACACGACGGAGAGAAAACTGCACAGCACGTCGTATCGTTGGACATTCTATTTTCCGGCGCGACGCGGTCGTGGTCGTTTGTGAATTAACTTTTTTCGCGAAAGCGCGTTCGGACGCGGTGAACAGCTGGGAAAATTATGTGAACAATAGGGTATGGACAACAGGCAACATTGTCCAGAAAATGCAACGCCTGCAAGGTAAAATCCACCCCATTTGCTTAACATACCATGGAGGGCAGCTTATAAAAAGGTATGCACAACTGGCAACAGGGCCCAGAAAATGCAACGCATACAAGGTAAAATCCACCCCATTTGCCCAATGTGCCTTGAATATACCCAATATACGAAAACGCGATTTTGTCTTCAGGTATATTTTAATATATATATTGTAATTGAAATTTGCCTTTTCTGCTTTGCCTGTTTTCCATACCCTTTTTTATACCCCATTCAAAATAGCGACTCATTTTTTCGTCGCTGGAGAAAGTAGCAGTGTGGACGTTCTGAACAGCTGGATAAACATCGGGACTCGCTTGGTATCAGTGGTATTTTTTTGCTTTCAGTTTACGGTCTCACCCTTTAAACGGAACATACAAACTACGATGTCATCGACAGATGGCTCTCCTGCGCCTTGTTAAAATCAACCACAGGTGTCCGTGAGTTCCGTTTATAGCAGACAGCTTTGTTAGTTTCATAGCAGCCACCCAAGCCAGCCTAGTCTCATGGCAGCAGCCATGTCCAAAAGGACCGCAATATTTGAAAAAATGTAAAACTACAATTGTGTACAATTACAATTACTTGTGATTTGTATTTTCTTTATTTCGTTTACGTTTCTTTATATGCGTTTATAAGTCGAATACTCCAATTTTCCATTTACTAATGATATGCGCACCAAACTAATTTCCACTCGGCGCCATTAACAGAAAACAGAAAATGCAAAAGAATATAACTCAAAAAATAGATTTGTATGCTCTAAAACTTTTATTTAAGTAAATCATAAAGAAGGCAATTCAAGTATAGTATACCACCGAATTCTATATGATATTCAGCATTCATGCCCGTTTAAACATAATTTATAAAGATCAATTCGCCTCCTGGCCGCTCCGCTCTTTCTCTTCTCTTCTTGCAGCTCTTCCCGATTGGTTTCTGTCTCATTCTTTTGCTTAATTTAACGCTAATTTAAGATTTATATTTTATATAATGCATCTTTTTACTTTGTATGGAATAACACTTAATTATACATTCACTTTATATAGTTTGATTTGATTTCAGTTGTAATCATAACGAAAAAGAAGAATGTCTGTGCGGGCTGCTGGTTTCAAAAAATTCAAAATATTGAACATACTCAAAAAAGTCGAAAAAATAAAATGACTGACATAAATACAATTTGTAATTGTCTGAAAGGGATTTCGCAGTAGAGTAGTAGTTCCTTCTTTTCCTTCCTATGGCTTGTGTGTGTTTAAGTGTGTGCCTTGTGGTTCATTGGTTGCCTTTGTTGTACGTAGTATAGTATCAAACCACTAAATACTTGCCCGTATAAATGTTTTCGTTTAAATATTTATTTATATATCGATTTATATATATTTTACGCTAGATATTAACTATGCAAGGTCTGCATATATGCATGTTGCGCTTGATTCTCCATCGTTCCGCCTAGATATCTCCTCTCCTCTCCACTATTTCGTTTCGTTAACAACATTCATAGAAAGGGGAAAGTACAAAAGTATACACATCTCGTCCAAAGGTTATCAGTTATAGTTTTTCTAGTGTACAATCCCCTCTTCATACGCAGTTTAAAAAAAAAAAAAAAAAAACACACGGTGTAAAACAATGTAAACTTAAAATACATAAAACACTTCAAGGGGACACAACACGTCACAAGTTCTACACAAAATTCAGCTACACTACGATTTGTTGTTTGATTGGAGTGTTATCGGTGTTGAATCATAAGGAAACTTTTAGTTATATTTATCCGCTCATTCACTGTCAATGTTGAGGCCCACGCGCTTCTCCTCCTCGAGCATGGCGTCCAGCTCGTCCGTGAGATTGGCCAGCATGTTGCCAATATCGTTCAGCACATTCACCGACACTTTCGGGGGCACACTCGTCACTGGGGCAGCTGTCTCGGGCGATGCCATTGCTTCGCCGCTCGCTGGCATTGACGCCGACGATCCCCCAATGCCTGCGTCCAGGGTGGGGGAGCGCAGATGCAGGGCGCTGCCACCGCTGGCCGTGCTGCCCATGCTCTCGCTCCGCGCCAGAGTCGCGTCGTGGAGCGAACTCGAAGACTTCAGCGAGTGGAACGAGTGCGCTATGTTGGCGATCGTGTTGGTGGAGGAGGAGCTGGAACTGGAGCTGGAGGAGTGCAGGTGGGGTGGGTGGCTGCCGGGAATGGTTGTGGCCCCAGCACTGGCCTGTCCCAGCTCCTGCCGATTCAGCAGCCGCTGCTTGATCGTGCCCGTGTTCTCGTTGGCAAACGGTATCGTGTCAATCGAATCGATGCTGGAAGTGGACTTATTGTCGTGGTATTTCTCGCAGTGTATCTCCGCCGTGGTCTGCTGTATGGTGGCATAGTTTGCATAGATCGGCTGTTGGCTACCCGCTGCCGCGGCTGCTGCGGCCGCCGCCTGCTGTTGCTGCCAGTAGAACATTTGTTGCGCCTGCTGTTGCTGCTGCTGCTGGGAGCCCACTGCCTGCTGCTGGGGCTGTTGGACTGAGCCGGTGGCACCTCCCTCTCCGCTCAGCGTGCGGGAGTTGCGTATGCTGCAGTGCCGTCGGGGCGGCTCTGGTGCAATCTTCTTCCCACTCAACGGGCTGCCGCTTAGATAGTTCTGCAGGAAACAAGATGGAACAATAAGCTTATGGGGATTCTAAAGGCCATTGCCTGTAATGCCCACTTACCGCTCCTCCCTCGCCACCGCTGGCTGCCCCGTACTCGGCGGCCGCCGCCGCATTCATGTAGTGGTGATGCTCCAAAGGTGGCATCGTGTTCAGCACGGCTCTCTGCAGGATTCCACGCTGCTGGCGGGGCAATGTGCCACCACCCTCCTCGTAGAGCAGCTCCCGCGTGGCATCATTGGTGGGTGTAATGTCGCCGTCGTCGTAGGAGCGCCGCCAGGCCATGGCTGCCGCATTGCTCCCCAGTAGACGGGCTGCCGCCGCCTGCTGCTGCTGCAACAGCTGCTGGTGGTGGTGCTGCTGCTGGAGCGTGGCGGCAGCGGCCATGGCTGCGGCAGCTGCTGCCGTTGTGGGTGGCCCAAAGTGGCCGTAGTCCGTGGTCGTGTAATGGCTAAAGGTCAAATGGCTGCGCGTGCTGTTGTCGTGTATGTCCTCCAGCGATTCCAGGCTCTTGCCACGTGGCTGACGTACCTGCACGGACAGAAAGGAAAGAGATGCAAGAGAGGTTAGTTCTTAGTTCCACGGTGCACTCGAAAGGCCAGGCGCTCGGCAAAATAGACCCCGGTCCCACCTTAATGAGCACCACATCGTTGCCCGAGCAACACTCGTGATTGCTGCCCGTGCAGTAGTAGGCGTCTCCGTTGCTGCTGCTGCAGCTGCTGCTGCTGCTGCTCCCCTGCCCCAGGCACAGGCTGCCCGCGGGGGCGGTGTTATTCAGCACGTTGCTGGTGGCATAGATTTTCGTGTCGTCCCAGGAGACGCGAGTGGTTGGCACATAAGATGGCGTACTTGGTATGGGCACATTGAATTGCCACGGCTTCCGCTGGTACTCCTGATCGTCGATACCAAGAGCAAAATCATACAAAAACAAACAAAAAAACACAAAAAAGAAAGGAAAATCCAATTAGGTAAAATTATAAAACAATAATTCAATTTGCAATCAATAAACTTAAAAGAACGTGACAACTCTGCTGTTGCCAGCGGTACTTCACTGCCAGTGTGTACACACTTTGACTAGATTGCAGTGTTTACTCTCTTTTATAATTTTGGGTAAAGATAATTTGAAATAAAGAACTTTCCAAGGCCCTGATTTGAATAAATAAGACGGAACGGAACCCTCCCGTATATCTATCCGTGGTTTACGGCTCTCACCTGCTGTTGGTATGCATTGGCACCGCCTGGATTCCATTTGCCGCTAATGATGTCCTTGACCCGCTTGATGGCCAGCAGGATCTTCTTCTGGTGCCCCAGCTTGACGATGCCAATATCCTCGAGATCCTCCCAAGTCACTTGGGTCACATCCCGCACCGTCTTGTAGTTCTGCTCCAGCAGGGGCTGTATGTACTCCTCCAGCCGCAACAGCTGCAGCCATTCCTCAATAGAGCCCTGGAATGGGAGGGTCATAATCATTATGGTTTATGGTTAATGGTTTATGAATTTTCCGAATCAAACGCGCCTCTGTCGGAGCGCTAATCACATTTGATTCATGTCAGAAAAGGGAACACAGATCAGCCCGTCTACAAATTGTCCATGAACTAGTTCAGACCCCGCACTGATACGGAGGGGATTGGACGTTGGGTTGGATGGGTTATGCTGTTGCTGGTGTCTCCCATGATGATCCCCACTGGCGGCCGCGTCGTCCGCGTCGTCGTCGTTCCAGCTCTAATCAGTTGTAATTGATAAGATATGACATAAATCGCGTCAAAGCACAGGCATAAAGAAATGAATAAAAGCCAAAACTCGTTGCTGTCGTCATTAAACGGTAGCCAAGCGAGTGGGGCAGCTAGCTCCAATGGACGGGGTGCGGGGTATGGGGCACGACTCGTAACCTAATACGCACACACACAAGATATGCAGTCGAAAATCATCAACATTGAAGCGTGGAAAGCAATGATATTTTTTTTTTTTGCTCCTCCATACGATATGTACACACACGAACGATGTGTTAATAACTTTTTCAAGCTCTCTGCTCTTTTGGTCTTTCGGCTAAATTGCTGTTGATTTCGATTTAATTAAATGTTTACTTGTTTCTGTGATGCTGCCTGCCGTCTGTCGTGTGCCTCGAGCTCGGGGAAGTTTCCATCGAAAGCATTCTCCGAGTCGCAGTTCGGTTAAGGGAAATTTGCCTAGAAATCTAACTGTTGGCGAAGGGATATTTTCTCAGTGCTGTGCGAAGAGACGATGCGGGAACGATCAATCGATAAAGCTTTCCCATAGATAAAATTCCCTAAAGTTTGCCAAAAGGATATTTTATCAACTACAGTTCAGGAGGGGAAATGTAAGGGAACTTTAAAGCTTTCAAGTACCCTGTGAGGATGGACATTTTTTTGTGGAATTTTACTGTACTCTCTGTACCCATAGAGAAACCATAGAAAACCCTGTAAGACCAGAAATATGTACAATATGGTATGCATGTTTTTTCATATGCTAATCGAAATCCCCTATCCCCATTCCAAATCCAATACCAATTCCAATTGAGTGAAGATCTTCCAAACAGCGACCAACAAATATTTTCATAAGACTTTAACAAAATATTTATCTAAATTACAATTTTTGTTTTTGGGATTTTTCGGTTTTTTTCGGTTGGTTCGGTTCGGCGGGGCTTCTTCGAAATCCATTAGCAGGTAGCATATGGTATGACACTAAATACAGATACAGAGACCCGCAGCACCGTAGCGTCACCAGCGACCGACTGTCGGCCATCATTAGCGCAGGCAAAAACAGGTTTTCCAGCAACAACAACAGTGTTTGTACCGGGTCGAAAAAAAAGCAAAGTTAAGGCGAGTACGTCAGGCCGAAAACTAAATACCATTTTGAGTGTCTAATAACGGACCCCAAAGACGAAACGAGAGAGCCCCTCTACGAACCTCAAGGTCGTTCGTTGATTGCGGTTTGTGTTTTTTCTGTTCTCTGAACAAAACGGAGATTGGGGCGACGTTCCTTCCCGCTCTATCTCTCAGGTATTCCGTTGTATTTCCTTTTTCGCCAAGAGATAAATGCGCGTATGTGTGTGTGTGTGAAAAGAAAGCAGAGAGGCTGGTAGAATGTCGGCTAATGAGCGGCGGGGCACTTCTCGAGGGTCGTGAGTGGTGACTTTTTGCGATTTCCAGTGAGCCGTCGTTATAGGATGATGTAAGTACAGGCAACAGCCCACACACCCCAACCCAGCCCAACCACACCCCAAAGACAAAGAGAGTCGAGCTCCGGGCCTCGAGATCAGCAAATAACGAATATCGGAATGGGGCGATAAAGTATCTACAACAACGTCCACAGGGGGACGCAGACGCAGACGGAGACGGAGACGCAGACGACGCCAGTTGGTAACTCGACCAGAAACTTGGCAAACTTGCGAAAACAGTCACGGCGCGTTATATAAACAGCCGTGCCACAGCCAGAGCGAGAGCCAGAGCAACAACAAAAAAACGAGCAAAATTCTACATGGATAGTAAAATATTATGGCATGGAGCATTTTTCAACTGAAATACAAAAACCGCCATAAAAAAGAAACACAAACAGCGAGGGAACAAAACAAAAGCTGAGGTCATTTCGATTTGAAAATTGCATCATGTGGCGGCGGGGGTCAGAGATTGGAGGCGCTGCGGCAGCGATAATGAAAACCCATGCTGGAGGTTAGTAATTAGTCGGAGTCGAAAGGAATGCGGCTCAAGTTTGAGCCCCCGATAAATGTTCGATAAACGCGATAAATGGTATTTGCAACAGTTTTTTCGGTTGCAGGTGGGCTGCTGCAACGCGCAGCAAGTGGGCAGCGCTCGATGCAATCTGATGAAATCTGTGAATCACTCGCGGCTCAACGAAATGCAGTTGTTGAAGTTGAAGATTATGGCCGATGGCCGATGGGTGTTAATCACGCTTGGAATGCGGCGATGTGTGAATGTGGAGCTCAGGTAGAGTTGCATGTGTAAGGTGGATGCCATGTGGATTGCATGTGTGGGGGGACTGGCAAGCAATCGCCAGAGACCTAGCATTGACTTGGATCTGATTTGATAGCCCTGTCGGATCTTGTTTTGAATACCTACTATTTATGTGTGCATTTAGGGCTTGCAAATTGTCTTGAAAGTGCTGTACAGGTCTAATATGTGGAATGCATACTGATAAGACTTCATGGCTTGCCTCAACTCAAGTCACGTCCCAACTTTTTAGTACAAACATTATTGTAGAGACTGCAGTGGATGTTATTTTTGTGTGGAACCAGAGTTTTCCTATGGTTTTGGGGATAAGTCTCCCCCTAACCACCGTTTAAGCTACAAATAACCATCTAAATTCTATGCAAAATCCGTTTTATCCGACACTCTGCTGCACTTGAAAGTGTGTTAACCCCTGGCATTGGCATTTCTATATCTCAGAGCCAGATTCAACTTTGAATGGAAATGGGCTGCGCGGGCAATTATTGTAGTCGCTCGAATGGAACCTTGATCTGTCAGATCGATTGGCTAATGATCCGCTTCGATCCACAACCTGCTGCGGCCTCAAGTTCAACAAAATGTCACTCCGATCGGGGCGCCAGATTCCACACGACCGGATGGGGGATAAATTTATATACATAGTATATATTTATCTACTCCGTTCGCCGTGTTTTTAATGAATTGCTGATGGGAATTAACGTGCGCATAATAAATGAAATTCTTTCATTAACAATAAAATTAAAAAATAAACGCTGACGGTGCTTTTTCATCTCTCTTTTTCGCTCCCTCTCTTTATCGCCGCCGTCTGCTTTGTGGCTGGCCATGTGGGAAACAAGTTTATTTTTTGCAAATGCTTTTTAATGAAATATTCCAGATAAGCCCGCGACTAAACAAGCCATCAGCGGAAGGGGAGCCGTCTGCAGCGGTGTGGCGGGCAGGCCAGAACAGGGCATGGCAGGGCAGGGCGTAGCTATCCGCAATTAGTGCCAATCCGACAAATTACCATATGACTAAGAGAGCTGCTCGGCTCTGGGGGGAACTTTAGCAGCTGATTGGTAAGAGCCGAGATCAGAACCAAATCTGTTAAAAGTTCTCTCTGACAGTTCTCTCTCTCGTTTCTTCTTAGGGAATAGCTCTGCTCTCTCCGATGAGAGGGGATTTTCGCCTGCTACTCACCGGCACAAAGTGGGGCAGATTGTCGAGAACTTGCAGCTTGTCGATGCGCTGCTTGATGCGCTCGCGATGATGCGGATTCTTGATACCAATGGCGGTGAGATCCTCCGGGGTCATGCGGGCGATCGTGGGCAAGTCGTAGCCGGCGGCGATGAACAGCTGGGCGTACTCCTCGTGCTTCATCTCCAGCAGCCAGTCGATGATCAGCTCGTCGTTGCGCTGTCGGTCCACGCTGCCGATCGAGCAGGAGCTGACGGAGCTGCAACGGGGCGAGGAAAGCGGGGCCCGGATGGAGGCGCCCGACGAAGAGACTCCCGTCAGGTAGGAGGAGGCACGACCAGAGTCCAGGCTGGCGGTGCTGTGTCGCGAGCCCGAGCCGGCCGATCCCGAGGAGGAGCCGGGCGAGTCGCGTCCCGGCGACTGGGTCAGATCGATGCCCTGGTCCTCCTGCAGGGCCAGCTGCTGGTGGTAGTAGACCGCCGCCTTGTGGGTAAGCGGCTCGCGCAGCGTGGCACAGAACACGGGCGGCGGGCATGGCACAATGCTGGGCAGCGGAGCGGAGGTCTTCGCGGCGGCCGGTGGAGCCGGACCTCCGGTCACGGCCATTGGCGGCCCACCACCCGCCTCGTCCTTCATGCGCAGGGCCACGCTCGTCTCGCGCGGCAGGTTGAAGCCGCCCTCTTCCAGCGAGGGCGACGAGACAATGCTGCTGCCACTCATGCTGATCCCATCGTCCGTCTGCTGCTGCTGTTGATGGTGGTGGCGCAGTGGTCCGCTGAGCCGGTACAGCGGTATCAACGGCTGGTGGTGGCCTCCACTGGGCGATGCAGGCAACTGCTGGAGTGGGTGGTAGTGCTGGTGATGCTGCTGCTGCTGCTGCTGCTGCAGAGGATCCCCCGGAATCGTTGGCGGTTGAACCTTCTTAGCTTGTGCCGTGGACGCATGCGGCTTGAGCGAACGATGCATGATGGGCCTCTACTGGCCCCCGGGGCCGTACTTTGTCCGACTCCTGTTGGAAAAAAGATGGAAACTGCAGTTAGAAAAATGTGTCCGCCAGATGTGTGTGCCAGAAACGGGGAAATCTGCATAATTGGTCATAGAAATTTTGATGTGCTTGCAGCAGCTCTAAAAATAGGGCTCTCGGTGTGTTTACGCGATGCGGCACAAGTCAATAAACTGCTCGCCGGAATGGCGATGGCGATGGGGATGAGACTGGGGATGAGACTGGGGCAGTCTCCAGTTTCTAGTCCCCCGCCACATTTATAGACTCTGCGCCCCACGAAGCAAAGTAGCAGACGTCGCAGCATCGTATTACCAGTTTCATTCACAAAAAAATGTCAACAAACTAGGTAGTCGACAGCAGAGTACCCTATCTGGGGCGGATGTTTACCAATTAATTCGGTGGAACTGTAAATAAGGTAGTTTGAGACGGTGTTCTAGCACTGCTTAATGGACTCTCTTCTCTCAGGATGCTAGAGCACTGCACTGCTTGCTGTCGTGCGGTATAATCTCTTCTCCTCATGCAAGCAGCCTAATACGCCCTTGAGTCCACCAAAAACAAACACACACACACACACACACACACACACACACACATAACTGAGAGAATAAGCAGAACAGATGAAGAGGGAGAGACTGAGAGAGAAATGTACCTAGGGAGACAGAGAAAGAGAGAGGCTGATGGCATGGTAAGGGCTCGCGGCAGGCCGGCACGAGCTGTGTCAAAGTTCGTTGACTGCGCTCTGCGGTTTGGGGCAGGGCGGGGTATGGTACAGACATGTACTGCTTGTCTAGTCGGCAACGTCATAATACACTTGAAAAATGCACGGGCACGGGCCTCGTCCAGCAGGAAAATCTGGCAAAAAGTCACGAACAATCTCTCCTCCTCAGCATGTTATTAACAGCAGAAGCGAGACAGAAAGCCACAATAGTTCCAATACTTGGAAATAATAAACAACAAACAGCACACAAGCTTTCCTGTAGCAGCAGTTTCCTGCGAAACAATGCAACAACTACAAAGTAATCAGAAGTGCACTCGAAAACACATTCCGAGCCGAGCCGATAAGAGCAGCAGCCACCTGTTCGATCAAGTGCCGCCCGATGAACGAACCGGCGCGGCCCGGCCCTGCTTGGTACGGAAAGCAGTGCACAAGAGCAGGTGTCATAATCCGCTCTTTTTGTGTGGGCGGCGAAATGCAGGAAGAAAACGTAGCGGGCAAAACACATAACGGTGGCAGTAGTAAATCTCATTTACAAGCTTCACCTCTGCTCCGCCGGTGCCACCGCCTTTTAATAAATTTTTATGTATGCGACGTGCCGAAAAAAAACTGCAGTCAGAGTAGAGCCGAATCCGAAGCGAGGATTCGCGAAGAGAGCAAGTGAGAGCGCGCACAGCAGAGACAGAGAGAGTGAGAGAGAGGCAGTGGCAATGCAGAGCAGAGTACCGCTTGCATTGGACTGCTTGTTGTTGCTGTTGTTGGCGTAGTAGGGTAGTATATCAACGAATGTGGGTTGCATGCGGTTTCAGTTGTTACCACCCACACTCCACTCGTTCCACACTCCCCGGCCAGATGTTGTTGAACCGCCGTTTCATGCGGCCGGCTTTGCTGCATTTTTCTTTCAAATGTTGTCTTTTGCCCCCTCCGGTTACCACATTTTTATGAGTTGCCATTGTTGTGCTGTTGGATTGTAAGTTTAATTGCGAACATGCCCCACTGTACACGCTGCCATTCTTGTGGGTGGCTGAGTAATCCTGTAATGAGCATAACACTTGCTCGCGAATACCACAGTGAAGGGTCGCTATTGAAATCGATTCCATTTGGACAGATTCCCTTTAGCGAATGCCCATCGTATTTCCGTGTTCAGCATAAAAACTGATTGGAAGTGCAATTGGAGGCTTGGGACCCTTTTTGGTATTGGGAAATATGTACCACACATAAATGCTCGTACGGAAAGGGAAATAGTAAGTGAACGGGGGGAGGAGAGAGCTGGTAGAGGATTGGGCAGCGGCTGAAAGATTTATTGATTGTCGTTGTCGTCACACACATACATGCATACATACACATCACATGTATTGATAAATGTACAATGAAGCGGAGTTGCGGTTTTGAAGTTGGGAGCAAAAAACGCTGAGCAACTAAAAATAATTATGCCTGCCAATACTCTCCAATTAAAGAGAGAGACAGAGAGAGAGAGAGAGAGAGATAGCGAACGGGGGTGGTGGTGAAAGCCACAGATAAATTGATAGAGACGAGTGACAGCATTCTGTATACACTCACATTAAAGCAGTGTCGGTCGTATGTAAGCAGTGATTGGAAAAGCGCTATTTGTTTTTATTCTGAACGAGATAAAGCAGAGTACAGCTTTCTTTCTCTATAAAACTATAATTTGAGTATTCCAGCTACTCTGTACTCTCTCAACAGTTTATCTTACCAACTAAATAGCAAAACAGGGAGGTATATATGTATGTATGTGTGTATCTACGCATCAAGACAACATTCATACGCTCATCAATACATCACCCAAACACACTAAAAGTAACTGCTACGAAAGCGTATTTAATCTTCGTTAATTTTCCCATTTAGTTGCTCAGTTTCCCCCCTTTTTTCCCACTATTGTATCGGGGAGAACCGTTAAAGTTTACTGGCATGAGTAATCGGCCAAATGGAGCGCAATAAAATGGCAAACGGTAACACGGCCAATATATCACAAGAGGCGAACCGGCACCACCACCAGAGAGGGGGTGCACCACCATACCATACCATCATCGACTTGGTTTCGTTGGCCAGTCAACGACCACCCTCTATCGTGCCACCGGATGGGACACAGGCTGGAATCAAATGAGGCGCATCTCAATCTCATGTTTATTAACGGTGCTCAACAGTAGATACTGTGGCAGATACAGGCATGTGTGTGTGTGTGGGTGGGTGCTGGTGTCATTCAGCCAGTTAGATAAAGAAGGGCTCTTTCATCCTACACAGCCCCACACATCCCCCACCCTTTGGGCCAACACTTCATTATCGACAACAAAAGCTGGTTCGAGCTCTGTGCCTCTTCTTCTTTATCATTTGCTGCGGGTGCTTTGCATATGACATGTTCATGCCGAAGCTCTTTCTCTTTCTCTCTCTCTATCCCTATCTCTGTTCCCCTCATTTCTCCCCTTCATTTTCTTTATTTTGTCCCAAAATGCAATGGACAAAGTTTTTTTTTCGTGTCTACCACGCCCCAGTCTGTGGGAAAGAAGAGGCATTGTACTTAGTAGAATATTTTGTCAAATATATAAAAAAAAAACACAGAAGAAAAAGCAGAACTGCACAAAAGATGGTGTCGATGATGCTGCTTACTTGCCCCTTTCCCTTCCCCTGTCCTGCCCCTGTGCCCCTTAGTGCCGTAGCCTGTCGATAGCTCTCGAGAGATGTTGATCTTGCAACTGCAACAACAGCAACAAAACATGGCCAGAGGCAGACCAAACTTGTTTTGCCTGTAAAAGGGAGTTGTCGCTGCTGCTGTTGTTGTCGGCTGTGCATTGTCTCTGTCTCTGCGTTTTGTTTCAGGTTTCAGGCAAACGCCAAGAACAGGCAAAAACAGCACCATGACAGCTACATATATGAGGCACAATGCATTAACAACGCGAGGTCCTGCACTGAGGATACCCTGCAATAAGCCTATACCTTTAACATTTAGTAGGGTCCATGTCTATCCATTTATGATGAGTTCTTTTGGTCTCAGCAGCCTTTTAATGGAGTGAAAGCTGCTCCACGCCATTTGTTAACGAAGAGAGTGAAAGAAATTAAGTACAAAAATGGGATCCAAATATATCCAACCAGTAGGGATTTATCTCTATATCTTTTAATAGATATGTGTACCACCTGTCTCCAGTAATCATATTATGCATTCCACACATACCCAATATACCCTTGATTACCCTGCTATGGTTGTTTGGGCATGAAAGAAACAGCAACACACAAGAAATAGCTCGTAGGAGTAAAATTCAGCGCTGAAGATGTGTCGAAGGTGTGGGCGGACGGGTGGAGGGTCGGCCGGGCGGCCGGTCGGAGGGGTGCACGGATAACTTACGTGCAGTTTAACGGTTAATGCAAACGAAGACGACAAACGAATGCGTTGCGCATATGGCACAGCCCCACAGTCGGACTGTCCGGCTGTCCCAAGTCCCGAGTCCCCGGACAGCAGAGACGAGACGGACCAAATAAGGCTGACAGCACGTACACAAGAGAAAAAGAAATACGAGTATAACCAAAGAAAGAGAGAGACACCAAGCCAAAAGCGGCCATCAATTCCTTCTTCTTTTTTTTTTTTTTTGGTCAAAGAAGGCGCAAACGGAACGCGAACAAGTTGTAAGGCGAGCAATGAGTGCAGACAAAAGCAGTTACAAGACATTGACGGAGAAGAAGCAGTGCCATAAGAAGATAAGGAAAGGGAGGAGGAGGAGCGGGAGGAGTAGGTGGAGGAGAAATGAATAATGGAGGGCAGCCACTGAGCGTTTACAGCTACATTGAACTTTAGAGACTTGAAGCACTTGCCTCGCCTTTGCTCCCACTCCCCCTCCCTATTCCACCATTACTATGCCGAAAAACTGAATGCGGCTACTACGCACACACACACTTTTGCATACATGCACACATACATATACATGCGTGGGTAAACGGTTTTTCTCCACCATCGTTCGCAAAAACAACTGTGCAAAAAATAGAGAAATTACCATTGTTAAAAGCTGAATTTGGTGAAAATTTTTATTGATTATCACAAAAGACACTGAAAATGCACATTAACCATCGAATTCAATTAAATTGGAATTGATTTTCCGCTAGAAAATTCTGTGCAAAAATATCTTTTACGCCAACACGAAAACGTATATGTATACACACACACAGACACACGCGCAAACAAGACCTGCGAGCGTATACCGACGTGCGAGCGCTTTGGCTTTGGCCAAAAAGCAAGTATCATCAAACAGCGGCAGCAGGAACAAATTTAGCTGGCTTTAAGTGTTTAGGTTCCGAGGAAGCGGCACGAGACCGACGACGACCGCAAGCCAAAGCGTATTGAAACGCGGCTCCAACAGCATTCAAAGCCAGGCAAAAGCCAAGTTGGAGCTAGAGTCCTCGAAGTTGCACCGGAGCGGGAGAGCCCAAGTTGTGCGCAACTTCTCTCTCTCTCTCTCTCTGACTATCGACTCTCTGATGTGCGGCTTGACGGGGCAATTTGTTGCAATTGAAACAATAACAATTCCACAAGGCAATTTGTTGTTGCCTGGCAAATTAGTTTGTTACTAAATGAATGAAAGATATCAGCGAAGAAGGAGAGAAAGACGGAGGGAAAGACGGGAAGGGAAGCAAAGAGGTTTATTCCCTAAAGTATGAGCTACAAAGCGGTTTTGTGGTTGCCATTGGAAACGGTGAAAATGCATTCATTCGGTGGACACAGTGGGACAAGTCAAGTCAACGAGGGTCAAATAATGAAGAGTGGCTGGAAAGGAACATTATTCATTTGTTTGAATTTGAAAATTAAAGAAATGCTGACTTGAAGTTGGTATTACCAATCCATAGTCTTCCAAATTTGTCCCACTGTGCCACACGAAGCACCAAAAAGGCAAACAAAACGCTACGCACAAACACAGACATAAAGCCGAACACACCGATTGTTCGTCAACCACTTTTCATGCTGCATAAGCCAATAAGAGAAAGAGAGAACCATAACCAGAGAGCCAGAGCCAGTGAGAGTTATGCTAAGCTCCAAGCTGGAAAAAGGCTCCAGCGGCAACTTTATTCATGTGACGTGCGCGCAGTGGCCCTCTCCAGCTCTCTTTCGGATATTCTCTCTCTCTCTCTCTGTATAATCTGGTACTAGCGCTGGCCCTCTCCCAACAACAGTTCTAACACTTCATTGGAGCTCGTTGCGACAACGACATCAAGTCATTTGATTCCCACACAAATCTCTGCATGTTGAGCGCGACTCTCCTCCTATCCCTCGCTCTTTCTCGCTCTCACTCGTTTCATTATGGCAAGTGAGTTATGGGATCTGGTCTGTACATATGCGTGTGTGTGTGTGTGTGTGAGTGGACTGCGCTTTCTATTGATTTATATGAGTTTTATGGCGCAATCTGAGCCACACGAAAAGACTGCAAGTGCGACGACCGCTCAGAAGACATCGAAAACGCGCTCTGCATTTTACATTTAATTGCGCTTTGTTCAAAAACTAACATAAATTATGCAAATTTAAATGAAAACTTTACAAATCAGTCAAGTTCTACTCCTTCCCCCGCTTCCATTGTTAACCAGAGTTGTCACGCGCCAGACGACGGTGGCGCGCTCGAGCATGACGCTGAAGAGCTCTACCCCACCCTCCCTACAGACACGTGTTGGTTTATTAATTACATAAGCCGCACACCAGCTGCAGCTGCAGTTTTTGAGTTTTATTTATTCCTTCTTTTCGGAAACCCAATTTCCTGCAGATGCTGGAAGATGCCGCACAATCAAACGGTGAGAACAGCTGGCAACCCCTAAAACTGGAAATGACAGATGGCGACGTCGACGCGGACGCGGACGCTGGCAGCGCAGGACGCGGTGTCGGTCCGGCTTCAAAACGTAAACACTGCCAGAGTTGCCGACGCACAGTCCTGGAAATGGGACCTTAAAATGCTAGTACTTACTTTTTACAAAACGAACGTAGAGTAGACTATTTTCCAGCTTTTAATTATCTCTCCCTTTGTCATAAATTACAGGCGCAACGAAAATGTAAGCAATTGTTGGCGCTGTTGTTTGTCGCCTAATGAATTTCACGTTTTTATGGCAGTTTCTACAAACACAAACCGGGCGAGATAGGAATAGGGGGGCTCACACAAACAAACACGTACACATACACAGATACGGTCCGCCGTCTTTTATTTTATGTCTGCGTCGCGCGCGGTACAAAGTAAAACATAAAAACCAGATTAATTTCGAGCAGACGAAAATGTTTCTTTTTCGGTTTTAAGCTGTGCTGCTTACGTGTGTAGCTTTTGTAGTTGTTCACTCCGCCATTTTCTTTCTCGGCACTTGAGCTTCACTTTTCTTGGCTTTGCAAGAGGTTTACCATCACTTTACACTTAAACGCACTAATGCTGTAGTCTTAATTTCAGACAATTTTGGTGATACGCGTTTTTTCAAATTTCAAATTTTAATCGGCGCAGCAGCGGAGCGTCGACCACTCCGCGCAAAAACAAAAACAATAGTGTGACCGCGGACCGCGTCCGACCCTCAGAAATATACCGAAACATACCGCCTCATTTTCAAAATATACCGTGAATATACTGACGAATTCAAGTTCTTTTTACATATTCCTCACTTTTGATCTTCCGTGAAATATTGCTATATATATAGCACATTTAGCCATGCCCACTCAATTTCGTACGATTGATGAATCAATTCTATACATGATTGGCCTATTCGAAATACTTGCATTTATTGGATTTTTATATAACATTGAAAATGAAATTAATAAATGACAAAAATACCATTTAGCACTAAAAAACACCACATGGGAGCGCGGCGAAAACCAGTATTTCTACAGTATGACCCATAGAACAGCACCGAAACATACCGCCTCATTTTCAAAATATACCGTGAATATACTGACGAATTCAAGTTCTTTTTACATATTCCTCACTTTTGATCTTCCGTGAAATATTGCTATATATATAGCACATTTAGCCATGCCCACATAATTTCATACGATTAATGAATCAATTTTCTACAAGATTGGATAGTTTTCAATCTTTGCTTTTATTGGATTTTGCGTAAAAAAAGGTTTAAACGAAAAAGTTCAACAAAAAAGGATTCGCAATGTTGCTGGTATTTGAAGACATGATGCGTGTATAGGCGTTTTTATACCCTATTTTGTTAATATTATATGAAGATGAAACTTGATTTATAAAGACCTTTTCTCAAATTGATATTCTTTAGACATATTCAAGTACATTATTAGTATCTTGTATATATTTATGTCGATCCTGATACCTACTGAGCCTTGGAAGACAAACATTTTCTCAATTCTATAACATCCATTTCCCCCAGGGTATGTGTGCATGGAATTATCAACATGTTTGTGTATGGAATGAGACTCATTGTTGCAATAGCGAAGCTGCGGCGAATCGGGTATTGCCTATATTTCAAGCTATAGATGCCCACTTAGCTTTATCCCATAGATAAATGCATTTTCTACAAGATTGTTTCTTTTAATTACCTTTACGTAATTTATTTTGACTAAAATACGGTTTTCAAGGAAATGTTGCAGCAACAGTGTGTATGGAATGTGCAGCATTGTGTATGGAACGAGACTCATTGTTGCTAAAGCGAAACTGCGGCGAACTGCGGCGAGTTAAAAAAAAACGACCAATTCCTCATATTCTTTGTTCCGTTGAATAATACTATCTATATGGAACATTTAGCCATGCCCACTCATATTTGTACGATTGATGAATCAATTCTATACATGATTGGCTTATTCGAAATACTTGCTTTTGTTGGATTTCTATATAACATTGAAAATTAAATTAATAGATTGATGAAATTGACAAAAATACCATGGGAGCGCGGCGAAAACCAGTATTTTTACAGTATGACCCATAGAACAGCACCGAAACATACCGCCTCATTTTCAAAATATACCGTGAATATTTTGACGAATTCAAGTTCTTTTTACATATTCCTCACTTTTGATCTTCCGTGAAATATTACTATATATATAGCACATTTAGCCATGCCCACATAATTTTATACGATTAATGAATCAATTCTATACATGATTGGCCTATTCGAAATACTTGCTTTTATTGGATTTCTATATAACATTGAAAATTAAATTAATAGATTGATGAAATTGACAAAAATACCATGGGAGCGCGGCGATAACCAGTATTTCTACAGTATGACCCATAGAACAGCACCGAAACATACCGCCTCATTTTCAAAATATACCGTGAATATACTGACGAATTCAAGTTCTTTTTACATATTCCTCATTTTTGATCTTCCGTGAAATATTACTATATATATAGCACATTTAGCCATGCCCACTCAATTTCGTACGATTGATGAATCAATTCTATACATGATTGGCCTATTCGAAATACTTGCATTTATTGGATTTTTATATAACATTGAAAATGAAATTAATAAATGACAAAAATACCATTTAGCACTAAAAAACACCACATGGGAGCGCGGCGAAAACCAGTATTTCTACAGTATGACCCATAGAACAGCACCGAAACATACCGCCTCATTTTCAAAATATACCGTACATATACTAACGAATTCAAGTTATATTATACATATTCCTCGTTTTTGATATTTCGTCGATTATTACTAGCTATATAGATCATTTAGCCATGTCCACATAATTTTATCCCATTGACAAAAACATTTTCTACCAGACTAACTACTTTTAATTACTGGTTTGTACTGTATTTTGTCTAAAACACGGCTTACAGCCGAAAGCAAAAATCGCGTCGTTCCGTTTTAACCGGTTCGTAGTTTGGCGGTATATTTAAACCCAACTCATGAAAAACTAAGCTTGTACGGATATATTATATGTGGTGTATATTAAATACATATACATAGACGTAGCATTATATAAAATAAATAAATATAATGAGACTTATGTTGCCTACCGGATATTACCGATTCAATACCCGATTCAAATATACGGTTTTATTTACAAAATATACCGACGAATTACTCATATTCCTCGATTTTGATATTCCGTGGAATATTACTAGCTATATAGAACGTTTAGCCCTGCCCATTTAATTTGATCTAATTAATGAACCTATTCTATACTTGAGTTGTTTTCGTAAATCGATAAGAAATTGAACTAAGCCCACTTACCCCCCTCTATTAAAACAGTTCAAAGATTTGTGGTAAATGGCGGAAAATATTACTGATACCATATTACTGGTTTTTTGATAAAATAAGGTTTAAACAAAAAAAAAGGTATTGAAATAATTGGTTCATATGAACTACATATGTATGTATGTACAAACGTAACTGTGTACGAAATTGAACGTTCAAGAGCATGAACTCATAAGTATTTGAACACTTGTTGCTTTGATGGTATTTTTGGTGGCATGATCTTCCTGTTTTCAATATTCTCTCTTTATACAGCACTAGCAACATGATCCGAAAATTATTGACCCCTACCTAATATAATCATACCTTGCAATGTAGATAAGTTTTGCAGCACTGATTTTGGTATTTTAATACTGCTATTTTATGTGTGCTGCCCTGGCTGTTGGCCATACGTTAGATTTGAATTTTAAATTTAAAAACAAAGGGCATAGAAATTTCCATACGCAGGTTTTCCGAATTTTCGCAATCTCAAACCCTGCTTCCGTGCATCAGTTATTCCAATGGATTGCATCTAAATCCTTTTCGCTCATTCACTTTAAACAATTTCAATTAGCGCTCAAGTTTGTTGGGACTTATTTTACTTTCTTTTTTGTGGTGGGATCTCTTAATTTTTCCTCGTCACAACGTCCCTTTTCAGCTCAACAATTTCCTTACATTACATACTATTTATATTTTGTTATGTTTCTGCATTGTACCTCGGAGCGGATAGAGCAACAATCGTCATACCCTGGGGAAATGGATATTATGGAGTTGAGGAAATGTTTGTCACCTAAGTCGGCAATAGGAGAAACTAGTCAGTTTCTGTTTTAAAGCTATTTAAACGATACTCTGCAGTTTTTTGTCTTATTAAAATGACCAAGAATTGATATCAGGATCGAGATATATATATTTATGTGCTGGGAAAAGTTCTTTATTAATTACGTTCTAAAAAAGCTTGGAAAACAGTTTCTTCGAATTAAATAAACGAAATAGGGTATATAAATGCCCATACTCCGGTTGACAATCAACAAGTAAGAAATGACGTGACATTGCCACTGTTTTTTTGTTGACCTTTTTTGTTTAATCCTTATTTTAGTCATACAATAAAGAGAAGTCCTTAAAATTAGCCAGTCATATAGAAATATGATTCATTAATTTGATAAAATTTTGTGGGCAGAGCTGAGGGCTCTATCTAGCTAGTAATATGCGACGGAATATCAAAATTGAGAAATATGGGTGCAACTTGAATAATTCATCAGTATTTTTACGGTATATTTTTAAGAGAAACGGTATATTTCGGTATATTTCTGATGGTCAGGCCGTATATATCGCCGTCCGCGGTCACACTGGTCCTCGCTCCTAGCCATGTTAAATTTAATTTATTTAAACAAATTCAACAACAAATTCAAGCCATAGCCAGCGAAAAGTCTTTAAACTCAATCGAGCGCCTTCAATTAAAATGTGTGTGAACTTATAATTGGCTTTCGTTTCTGTTCTCGGGTGTTTGTGCGTGTTTCGTTTTTGTGTTTGATTTGTCATTCCTTTGCGGCGTTTGTTCGTCGCTTATTTTTGGTTAAACAAATTGCGTTTTCTGTGTGTGGTGTAAGCATTTGATCTAAAGAAAATCGCTTAGAATTAAGTATTGGACGAATTGGGCAATAAGTAATTGCAGAAAGACAGCGGCACAATTGAGAAATGCAAATCTATTAAAACAGGTTGTCGAGACTCTTTCTCTGTCCCACTCCCTGCCCCTACTCTGCCTCTCCCTCTTTCTGTGTGTCTGCTAATCGTTCGCTTTGGTATTTGTTGCGGCATTTGCTGCCAACTATGAGCGCGAGAGAGAGAGAGGGAGGGAGCGCTTGGGCAAGTCAATGCACGGCATTAATTATACCCCAAGTAAAAGATGGCCAGTAAAAGAAAAAGACAACTAAACTTATATGCCTTCTATTATGCTGCTGTTTCCTCTGCTTCGGGGCTGGTTTTAAGGGGCGTTTGTTCCGCTTATTTGGGGCATGATTCACTTTGGTTTGTTTTGGATCCGTCTCCATTTTGTGCAGCAGCAACAACAACTACCTGTGGAATGCCTTCCAAATGTCAAAGATGACAACAGCTGTTTGGGCGCCAGTTCAAACTAGAATCGAACTAGTGTGTGTGCATGTGGGCGCTCTCTTGAATAATCTTTTATCTTATTCTTTTTGCAGTTTTGCTGTTATCTTTTCGTGTTTTCGTTTGTGCGTTTTTGCGTGTGTGTGTGTGTGTTTGAGTACGTGCGTGTTTTAGCGAAAACAAATCAATTAAATAACGGTGAAGCAAATGCAGAAAATGCCCTCGCAAATCTTGACCGATGGCAGCAGCGGCGCCGGCAGTCTGAACAGCGCCAGCCTGCTGGCCAACACTCCCAACAGCATTACGGTGAAAACCGCCTACAACGGCCAGGTAATCATCACCACCATCAACAAGAATGTCTCCTACGAGGAGCTCTGCTATGAAATACGCAACATATGCCGATTTCCCATCGATCAGGTAAGCTTTCAGATAAACTTTAGTGCGGAAGAAGGTATCTACAGGCAAAGATTACTTCCTTTTGCAGGCCTTTACCATCAAGTGGGTGGACGAGGAGAACGATCCATGTACGATATCCACCAAAATGGAATTGGACGAGGCCATACGATTGTATGAGATGAACTACGATTCCCAATTGGTCATTCATGGTGAGTTCTTAAGCCATTTACGATACCTATTTATAGGCTCTGAAGATTCCCATGATGAACATTTAGTACATAAGCCCGCATAAATCCAGCTGTGGTTGGATGTGGTACAATATCACTTATCAATTCAGGTTACTTATCTTTTGAGTCATTATTGAGTCATTATTAAATGTATGTACTGTATATTTATATGCTGTACAACAGAAAACCGTACGACTTTTCCATATATTTACGTATAATTGTGGAAGCTTGTAGAATATTGATTATAGGTATTATCAAATGTTTTATATATATTTAAAAAACTAGTATTATATTTGTACTAGAGTGCAGGCTTCTTGCTCATTCGCTTAAGCAATAAAAAAATACTCTCGATGGACCGCGATTTATCAAGAATTTTTGCCCAAATTTGCTTTAAATAAAATATGTACTGGGCGTCGACGAATACCCAAAACATTTTTATTTAATTGGCAGATATATGTATGTATCTTGAAACTCTTCCTGCATTTGTTGAAAGACCATGGGTGTATGGAAGTTTTCATTCTAATTATTCGACCTTCCCCCAAGTTGTATCCCACAATTTTGATTGTATAATCCCCGAAAAGTAGGCTTCAATAAATCCATTAGCCAATAAGCAACAGCATCAAAGTGCCTGCAGAGCTTGAGCTGCTTTAAAACATTTAAGCTCGATTAAACAGGACGAGAGCACAGAGGGCTTTATTAGTCCTGCTGCCATGCAGCGCCCCCCGCTGACCCCAGACATTGCCGAAAGCGAAGAGCATCTCCTCGACTTAATAACATAAAATATTAATTAACTTGTACTCACACAGACACACAGACACACACGCTCAATTGCCACAGAACCTGCCTTGTGGCTTGGCCTAAAGCATACAACGTTTTTCTCTTCACTTTTCCATACAAATTCTGTTGGCTGTTGGCTTGTCGGGTTCGTTTATAATTCATTATAATTAAATTGTTTGCTCAGTGTGGGTTTAGGTTTTTGGCCCATTTTTTTGGAGGGGGGATTTTAATTTGCAACACATATGAGAACTCATTTTTTGTTAAATGGTTGCCACAAAAAGATGGGACTTGGTCTGGCAAACGCCAAACAGAGAACCCTCTCTAAAACCAAAAATAAATTACTAAACAAAGATCAGAATGAAAATAAAATGGACAGAAGAAGGAATGCTCTTTAAATACTCTTCAAAAATATTATTTAGTTTGCCGCAAAATTACAAATTTAAGTACATTATGAGACTATCTCAAAGAGTGCATCATCTT